>NC_136300.1:2137209-2550194 GCF_964198595.1 Lampetra fluviatilis | reverse complement strand
AGTTTGACTCGGTCTTAAAAAAATAGTACCCGGTGTGTTTGTGTAAACATCGGCATGGAGAGACAAAGGCAGCCGGGAATGGTTTTGGCCACCCCACCCCCTCGTGTGCCGTTGCAGACTTCATCGGTGCTCTCCAACAGCACTTGTCCAAAATGTCTGTGAAGGCTATACTGGGGATCTTTGTCTTTGTGCGGCCAGGTCAAACAGTAGGGAGCACATGTGGTGCATCTGCCAGTCATCTGAGTCAACCCCTGGGTCTGTCCCATGACCTGTCAGCGAGCCTCCGACACTTCAAAGCGCACCTTGCCTGGCACAAGGGCTGTGGTGACGCCTACCGCCACTTAGTGCCGAATGGCGGCTGTTGTTGTGCGGCCCGGGTGCGTTGCTGGCCCCCACCGACTGCTCGTTTTACTCCCGGCCGCGGATTTCGACGCTCACAGCGAGACAGAGGAGATGCAGAGAGGGGGACCAAGAGCGAGAGTCGCGGTGAAATTGTGGGGGGGGGGGGGGGGGGGGTAGGGGGGGGGGTGGCTCCTAATAAGCGCACCGTATGTAGCCAACATCCGCACGTAAAGACGGCGCTGCGTTTGTCGGCACGAGAACCTATGTTGTCAACGCTGACCCCTGTCCACCCCTCCTTGCCCCCAAACCCTAACCCCTCACCGCAGGAATTTTTCGACCACGTGAAGGCCCTCTGGCAGGACGAGGGCGTGCGGATGTGTTACGAGCGATCCAACGAGTACCAGCTCATCGACTGCGCCCAGTAGTGAGTACTCCTGGCTACTTCTTCAGCATCGTCATCGGTTTGCCACGACCAATTCACTTCCGGTTTAGGACCCTTTTTTGCCCAAGCTATCCCCATCTGTCACGGTTCTGCGATGTAATGACAACAACCGCCATTCGCCACTGAGTGGCGATGATGTCGCCACGGTGCTTGTGCCAGGCTACGTTCACTTTAAGGCTACGTGAAGTGTCGAACGCCCGCTGGCAGGTCACGGGGCAGACCGAGATGCCATGGGCAGACTGACTGAGATGACTGGCCGATGCATCACCTGTGGCCCCTACTCTGCCAACTTGCTGTGTTTTAGCCGCCCGGCGCTCCGCTCGTTGTTATGAGCGTCACTCCTTTGCCCTCCGTTGTTGCTGGAGGGTGACTGCCCAGTAGCAGCGTCCTTCACGAGCCTCTTCCACGATGTTAATAATCTACCTAACACCTGCACCCCAGTTGGTCTCATCGATCCATGTCCTCGGTGGAACGCCCTCTCGGAAGCGGTTTTTACTTCTTAGTTATTATTACGATCATGATTGTTTACCCAGGAACGCTTCTTCACTGAGTCCCCAAGACTCTTTCAGGAGGGTTCCTGCCAAGTTCTTGCAGTCGGGGGCGACGTTGCTACTGTGTGTAATCCTCGTTGAGTAAATTTGCAGACACTTGTTGGCGTTGGGATGTTTAGTCAATGCCACGTCGTAATGTATGACGGCCTCCGCACACCATATCGGCCATGGGGAAAGTTTGGCCATACTTCACCATGCTGCTCAGTGTGGTTTGGTGAAGAGGGACCACTGCCGGTGACTTTTGTCTGCGTACAATTGCGGTTAATAGGATGAATTTACCCCTTGATAGGAATAATGTATCCCTTCTGGGAGACTACCTCCGGGTGGCTCGTTAACACAAAGGCTCAGACAATAGATACATCTGCTGCTACTTCTGGGGTCTCTGTTATCCACGCAAAGAAAGTTTGAATGGGGTATAACCTTCAGACGGGATAAATTAACATTCTTTTTAAATCCTTTATATTAAGTTCACTTGCTTGCTTGCGCGCTTACGACCGTGCAAATCTTTCGGTCGTTTTTTAACCCACTTCCCGTGATCGAATCGAGCTGACATTTTGCACACAGACTCGTTGTGCGTGACAATTTATTTTCGTGAAAATTTTTTTCCATAACTTTACACTTTTTAGGGGAAATTTTTTTATATTTAATTACCAATTGCTTAATGGTGGCAGGCAATCATCTGACCCATAGGTGGCAGCCATCTCAAGCCAGAGGACGAGAGGACTCTAGCCGCCACGCATATAAAGGATTTATAGTGAAAAACTTTGTTTTTACGGGTTAATTTTTTGGCAGTGCGGATAATTGCAGTATCGCCAATGGCAGCAGCGACCGGCACATCAACGGCCAAGGCCCCTCATCCAGCAGTGGATTGACAAAAGTGGCCGGATCGATAACACCTCAGGATGATGATTGATCACCACACATCGGCTAGCCCACTGGATTATCGGTGCGTCGTGGTGAGATGTTAGCTCCCTCGCCTGGTACGCAGGAGGTTGCAGGTTTACACGAATTAAAAGGTGTGAATTTTGACAGCGTGCGGTTCGGTGTGGCGATTATTTTGAGGATTGTTAATAATCATAATATTCGATTTATCGTCACACCGAGAGTTCGTATACAACTATATGGGAAAGAGAATGATATGAAATCTCATTCAAGAAATTGGAATACAATCTTCATCACCCAAATGTATCCCGGATTAAACGATCGGTTAGGACAGGGGTCGGCAACCTACGGCTCCGGAGCCGCATGCGGCTCTTTACGGGCTGCTTCTTGACGATATGTACGTATGTACATATATGCATTGCGGCTCTTGAAATACTAAATTTTGTACCGAATTGGAAAGAAATGGCTCTTCTTGTTATTTTGGTTGCCGACCCCTGGGTTAGGAGAACGTGAGACCGGGCAACAGCAGGAGGGTGGGCAGCCTTATTGTTGTTGTGTTTGAGGCGTCGTGGGTGTATGGTAGCTAAAAAATATAGATGAATAAAATATTTTCTATAAACTCCCCGTTATATTTACAAGCAGGTGAGAAACACCGTGGCAGCCTCAAAAAAAGGGTCTCGCAGACGCAACGACGACTACAACACCCAACAAAAATACGGGGCAGTTGTTTCAAAGACGAGCACTACAGTGCAGTGTATCCGAAAGCAAAAAAAAAACCTTCATCAGCGCGGGTAATAATAATAAAAAACCACAATGGGACCGTTTTCATCACGAAACGTTTGATGGGGGGGGTGGCAGCGGTGGCAGCATCCGCACTGCGAACGACTGCAGGACTGGACGTCTGAACGACTCTCTCGCTAGCGTGGCCACGGTGGTGGTGGTGGAGACGGTGGTGGTGGTGGAGGCGGTGGTGGGGGGCAGCATGTTGGGACGGACGCCAGCATTGCGGCCCCCCCCCCCCACTGTACCGTAGGAAGCGAGAAGCCGCACGGCAGCACCGGGAGGGGAGCAGGGCCCGGCCCCCCCCTCCCCTCCCCGTGTTGCCGTGGCAGCGGAAAGGGAACCGCCGGTTGCCGTGGTTACGCGGGGGAAGGTCAGGGCACAGGGCTATTTATAGCTGTGGAGCGAGCTGCCGCGTCGTGATTGGCTGCTGCCCTCGGCTGCAGTCATGTGACCGGGGTGTTGGCCAATTGCCCCCACCCCCGTCCGCCTCCGCTGCCAGCCGCCCCCTCCCATCACTGCCCGGGGGTCTCTGGCTCCTCCTCCTCCTCCTGCATGGGAGGGGCTTGGGGAGGGAGGTGGAGTTTGAGGAGTCACGTGTGTTTTGGTGGTCCAATCAGGTGGCAGTGTTTTTTGTAGCTTCATGCGCCAGTTTTACTCAGTCGGTCGCAATCAGGATGGGGATTAATTCTAGATTTGAAGCTTTCGTGACTGCAAGGATTAGGTTTTTTTTACCGAAAAAAACATAAGAGAATGGGTATTATTAATAAATGTATTTACTTGAGGAAATGCGAAGAGCTGTAAAGCTTTTTTGCACAGGTGACCGGTAGGGGTGGGTCAGAACAAACAATACAAAAACACGATAAGAGTGCAAATTGTAGGAAAGGTAAACAAATCACTTAAAAATATACGAATAAAAATAATTTCGTTTTTTATCTTACCAGGCAAAGCACACTGAGGTATTCATTTATTTTTCAGAAGCGACCTGGCCGCAAAGTGGCTTATCACGTGGACATTTATAGCAGCAAAATAATCTAAATAATGTCAAGTCAACCTGGGGGTCTGTTCGGTCACCTCCCTGCCAACGGGGGCTTCGACACTTCAAAGTGCACCTAGCCTGGCACAAGCGCCGTGCGCTGATATCACCGAATGGCTTGTTGTTGGGTGTGAAAACGCATGGCATGGGGTGGATCGTTGCCAGCCGGTGGATTTGGACCGTGCGTGGCTGTGACGTGGAGCAGAGTGCGCACATGCTATCACGTCAACAACATGAACTCTTGATTTCCCGGTTGTAAACAACGCGTGTGGATGTATAGATTCTATTTTTATTCATGGTTAACACTTAGCGAGCGTCGCTTCTCGTGAATGTCAGAATGACGCGAAAGTACGCGGACAAAATTCGGGCCAAAAAACAAAAATGAGAATCGGTTTTGAGCCTTAAAAACCGTGCGGTTGTTGGCGTCACATTGCTAATTTATTCAAGTTGTCCAGCGTGTGGGGTCGAGGCGGAGGTGCGATGATAAGTGCACCGCCACTCTTAAACCGGTGTTCCGAGTTCGCTTCCTAGCCACAGTTGACATCATTAACGAGTTAAACCCGAACTGGTTATGAGCCCCTGATTCACCAACCCGCACTGACTCTCTGTGGCATGTCAGTGGTGGTGATCATTGACTGAGCTTCACGCAGGTCAGTGAAGCACATATCACTTGCCACTCGTGCTAGCTACATACGGGGAATCAAACTCAGGTGCCTGGGCTCAAAGGGCACTGCGCGAACTGCTGCGCCACCATTCCCCACCGGTTTAATGTGTAAATGGAAATTGGAGATCTTTGTTTCGTATAAATACTCGCGGCCCACAAGTCCTTTGGAAGGGACCATTTGTCAGTCGCTCGCTCGCTCGCTCCAGCCAGCCAGCGAGGAAAACTTTGTTGTAATATAATATGATAGTACAATGATAGCACGAGGTGGAGGCTTGGGGGGCGGTGGGGGAGGCGTGCCATCGGCAGCGTGAACCAGGCTCAACGCCATGGGATTCAGGCGACGTCACCACCGCATTCACGCGCACTTGGCCGCACGGTCGGTCAGGAATCCAGCCAGCGAAACTTTTTTCTACTGTAACATGATATATAATTACTAATAATAGCAAAGTTCCTGACGAGTTGTGTTTGTGTTCCCCCCCGCACAGTTTCCTTGACAGAATTGACACGGTGCGGCAGAGCGACTACACGCCCACCGACCAGGTAAGCACCCGCCGCCCCGCTCTGCACCTGCCAACGTGACTTTACTCCGTGCAGGTGTTCACCCAACCCCCCCCCCTTCACCACATCTCCGCTCGCGGTGTGTGGCACCGTGATTCGAGGTTAGCTCCATGTGTAGCGGGGAGCGGTGGTGTCGCGGTTGGCGCCGCTGCGCATTGAACCCGGCGACCTGAGTTCGATTCCCGCTCACGGCCAACACCCGTGACGATTATATTATCTGAACCGGTCCTGGGCCTCCCCTAGGTCGACTCAGCTTCAAATGAGTACCTGGTGTGGTGTGTAAACGTCACCACAGGGGAGACAAAGGCGGCCGGGCGTGGTGTTGGCGACTCACCCACGCGTGTGCCGTGCCGGCCTTCATAGCTGCTCGCTAACAGCACTTGCCTCACCAGTCTGTTCAGGCTACACGGGGTGTCTTTGTCTTTGTTGAACTTGCTGGGCACCGTACGTAGCCAACCATTTTCCGTGTGGTTTGTCTTGTTGCCTTGCAGGACCTGCTGCGATGCCGAGTTCTGACTTCGGGGATCTTTGAAACCAAGTTTCAGGTGGACAAGGTCAACTTCCAGTAAGTCGTGGACGCAGCTCGAGAAACTCCGCGAAACGTCGAGAAATGCCGCGAAGCGTCGTGAAGCGTGCGCCACAACAAGCGACTGCGTGGTCACGAGTCTGTATCGGCGCCCGTCTGGCTCGATGAAAATATCAGAATCTTCATTTATCCCGGAGGAGTCCGATGAGCTATGAAGCTCTTTTTCACAGATGTCCAGGAGGGGGCAGGTCATAAGGAGCATTGTACAGGTTGTAAATGTTGTGGATTTGTTCTCCAACACGCTGGTGTGCTGTACTAGTAACGAATTGGCACGTTTTGTTAACATGACAAACCTTACCAATTGGCTGGTGGCGCGTTTAACGACACATTTATATTTACACGATCGAACCCAAAGAAAAAAAGCGACATTATGGACAGTTCACCTACGTAGACCAGGGATGAAGAGTAGAAGGCGTGGCCTTGTTTTATTGCTTCTTAACGAAATAAATTTACCTGCCGATGTGTTTGCGGTGTCGTCGGCACTGAATTGCCGACCTGCGGCGAGTAAGGAGCGGGTAGTAATCTAACCGGTGCTCGTGTAAGGGTGTCTTATTTACACGACGTGGTTTTTCGCGGTTGTGGTGTACAGTTGTCCAGTGTGTTTTTCCGGTCCGTACCGTGCGTTGTTTGGCAAGATGTCCGACGTTTCACTCCACGTGCTGCAAGAGGGCTGAATGTTCAGTTCCTGAACAAGAGCTGTATTCAATTCATATTTGCACAAGCACGCTTAATTCGCAACTTGTGTAATCTGTCCAAAGAATATCAGAGAGTTAACTATAACCCTTTGAACCGTACATAGCAAACCGTGATAATCAGAGGTGCGGGGGAAGGACAACAAACTAAACACAAAAATCAAGCTAGATTTAAAAGTGCATAGCTCCAGTGGCTTCCTAATATCGGAAGGAAGAGCGTTCCAGACGGCCACAGAAGCGCATTTGAAAGCACCGCGCGATGCAGTGACCGTCTTTGTTCGATGGCCAGCCAAAAGCCGCTGCTGCGAGGATGACCGGAGTTTGCGCGATGGTTTTATGCTTATTGACGAGATAAGCAAGGGATGGTGGTTCATTTGTGGCAAGCACTTTATATGTAATGAGTGACCGATGGATTTCTAGAGATTTTAACTGAACTCTGTCTCCGCAGCATGTTTGATGTGGGAGGTCAACGGGACGAGAGGAGAAAGTGGATCCAGTGTTTCAACGGTAAGACAACCCTCCGCTCGTGGCTACTCGTGCAAAACTATTCAAAAGTTCCTTCCGGGATCAAACGTGTGAACACCCCAATTGTATACGGCGTCCAAGACCCAAGTGATGCGAATCAATTTGAGCGGATGAATCCGCGGCGCATCATTGCACGCCTAGCGAACGCCCTGACCAGTCTTTTAGCTTCGGGGGGCCCAAGCGATAAAACATTTGGCGCGGGGCAAGTGCAGTGCCTCCTAATGTTTTGGATAGATCTCGGACTTAGTTCTGCGATATCTGTATCTGCGGGCCATTCTCTTAACTCGCGGGGTGATGCAGCCACCGCTGCGTGAGAGTTCCGAATTGCACGTATGTACGTTGAACTTCTTTCGCACCATACATAGCCAACCATGCTAATCGGAGGTGCGGTGGAAGGACAAACAAACCTAACTGCAAAATAAAAATAATGGACGCTCCGCTCGCGACGTGACGTCGATAGCACAATCAGTATGGAATCGGGGAAAAGAGTCAATGTGTAAATTGTTGCACTCCATACATGCATGCATGCACATTTCATGTGTCCGCAACGTATTGTGAATCGTAGGAAGATGACCATTTCTTTGAGAATAGTTGAAAGGTTATAATGCTAACGGCTTTTTCGTGTACACGCACGTGCAAAGCTCTCTGATTGAAGTCACTGTTAGGGATCATGATTCGATTTCATACATTTTAGTGCCTGCAGGAAGTCGAGTGAGACTATTATATTTGAAATATACATGTTAGAAAGTAATTAATTATTGCTCGGACAATTTAGTGTACGTATTGTGAGCGCAAGAAATTTAGATCTTAATCTGTGGATCATTGCATACCCACAAAGTACATTGAAACAAATACGGACGGTAAAATTTGTGAATTTGTTTTTTGTCCGCATACATCCATTTAGCCCATAATCGTTTTTACATTTGTAAATATTCAGGCAAATTTAAAAATATATATTTAATCCAGTGGTGAGTTTCCACTCGCGAACACTGCTTTCTCAAACCGTAATGAATGATAACCGAGCAATTACTCCATCGCTACTGGTGTGGAGTGGCCCAACGGTTAACGTGTCGTGTTCCGAACCCTGGCGAGCTGAGTTTCATTCCTTGCCCTAGGCTAACATCGGTGGCAAGTGCTTATCTCACCTGGTCCTTAGGGGCCACCCATTTACCAACCGACACCGACCGGTGTGGTGAAATCTGGTCAAACTACAACCCCCATGACTAACATGGCTTTGGTATTCCATTCTTCAGCAGTGGATTGACAAAATAGGACTGTGCCGGGTGGGGAGGGGGGAGGGGGCAGATTGTACAGTCCCTTTTGTTTGTTCCTCTGCTGGATGAAGGCTACCCCACAATGTGCAGGGGTCATTGGCGTTGTTGGACCAAAGTTTCTAATTGTGTTTGGCGAAGGCAGGGTGCACAGACGAGGAAGCATAGAAGTATGGTACAACAATGGGATTTACTGCATTTCCCCTTCTGCTGGCCACTACGTACCCCCACAGCCTATAGAAAATCTATGGTGCATGTCGGTCACCCATCCAAAGCACTATCCATATTCATATCCTGATTAGCTTCCAAGATCTAAACCGGTGCGATCCCGATTGATTTGGCCATTGGCTGTGGCTTGCACGCGCCTCGTCATTATCAACTTTGCGCACCCAGCGGACAGACAAGTTGGTCATCAAAGTGCCGTCAGTTGATGGGCGCTGTTCCTGGTGTGTCTTTTTGAGATGAGCATGCGTTCAGAAGGTTCCATTTCCTTTCAACACCAACCCCCCCCCCCCTTTCATCCCCATTTCCCCCTCCATGCAGATGTCACAGCCATCATATTTGTGGTGGCTTGCAGTGGCTATAACATGGCACTGCGCGAGGACCCCAGTGTTAACAGGCTAAAAGAGGCCCTTGACCTCTTCTGCAATATCTGGAACAACAGGTAACTGAACTGTGCTTCCCCCCCCCCGTCCTTCCGCTGACACTAACTCTGTTTATCTCTCTCTCTCTCTGTTGCCCCCCTTCTCTTCCCCCCCCACCCCCCTCCACAAAAACACCTCGTTTTAATGCCGCCTTCACCACCACCAAAACACTCCCTTATTCCACTCCTCCACACTCTTGTTTCTCTCACACGTCCCATCCTCATCTGTTGCCATTCACTCTGTTTCCCGTGTTTCCGTCGCCCGGCGTTATTTCGATCGGTTCATCATCCATCGACGTATTTGCCGTTCCTCCGCCACTCGCGCGTCACACCCCCCTGTGTCCACCGTGTACTCCTCCACGTGCGACGTCCCGTTGTGAACTCTTCCGCCGCCCGCCGCGCCTCCCTGCTGCTGCCGCCTCCATCATCGCCACCGCTTGCTTTTGCCTGTGCCGTATTTAAACCGCGCGCTGCGTCGTAACGCAACCAAAACCCCCTGTCCCCCATGCACGCGTCCTCTCCCGCTCGTGGTGTCCCCCCGCCTTCCCCCCACCCTAAACCCTTGCCGTCACCGCACTCCACGCGACCCCCGCGCGATAGACGTTACGGCGATCATATTCGTAGTCGCGTGCAGCAGCTACAACATGGTTCTGCGCGAAGACAACACCACGAACCGCCTCAAGGAAGCCATCAACCTGTTCAAGAGTATTTGGAACAACAGGTAACGCCGGTGGTGGACTCGGCAAGCCGATCGTCACCAGCAGGACCCCGCGCCCACCGCGGAGAGGTTGGGGGGGAGGGGGGGGGGGCTGGGGCCTTTCTGCCAGCGGCAAGACCTCGTGTGCGCGTGCGGTGGCGCCGGAGTTGCACGTCGGGCCAAGTCCACGGGGTTGGCGAACGTCCGTCTCGGTGTTTTTTTTCCTCCCTCTCTTCTTCAGAGGGAGTGGGAGAAATTCGTGGGGTTTTGTGTTCGTGGCCAGCCAACAGTGGGGCGCGTACTGCAGAGCCCCGATGTGTTTCGTCGGTTTCGTCAAGGTGCGAATCTGGCCGACAGCGTTGTATTTGACCGTCACTGTCGTTTTCTTTTTTAACAGTTAGTCGGGGCGCGTTTTATGAAATGCTGCGTGTGTGTGCGCCCAGATTGTGTTTGTGGAGTTCTCGGCCGTAATGTGTCGAGGCGGTGCGGTTATTTGACCATTTGGCTAATGCACTGCATATCAATTATAGGGCACCTTTGAAATGTTTTTACTGCCCGTTGCATATCAGAAAAAATATATACCATATTATATTTTAAATAATTATTAAAAGCCCTTGTCAATTTACTTCTGGGTGAAAGCCTCCCCGCATTGCGTCAGTCGGGGGGTGTTTGACCATACTTCACCATGCTGGTCATTTGGTGAAGGGTGGAGGGGCCAGCGTCGGTTCCGATACCACTCGCCACTTCTATTAGCCATGGCCAGGAATCGAACTCCAGAATGGCGGGTTCAGAGGGCAGCGCACAAACCCTTGCGCGACTGCTCCATCCCAAAATCGCATTTAGCATTCCGTACGCGTGCGCTCACTGACGAAGACAACGGAGTGAGAACTGAAAGTGTGCAAAGGAGCATGGGGAGGTGTTGGCATGGAATTCCCCTTTGCAGAGTCAACCGAGAGCACAGATCGGTGAACAAATGTAAATTAGAGGCATCGTATTGACACTTGAGTGAGTGAGCCGGGGCAGGACGTGTCGCTTGAGTGGCAGGTGGTGGCTGGTGAGCGAGACTAGCGATGGATGTAGGGTGACGGAACACGCCCTCTGTGTGGAGATGGAGCGATGAAATCGGCTCGTGTGCAGGAGCGAGATGGGACCGCTGCGTCGTTTTCCCCGCACACCTCTGATTAGCACGGCTGGCTACGTACGGAGCGAAAGAAGTTCAACACGCATGCGTGGCCCGATGATGGCGACAATAAACACGGATACATTTGCAGCAAAGTGCATACGCTTCCACGCAGACTCGTGCTGTTAATTCCTCGGTTCAAATCAGCGGTTGTCGGATCAGTCCCGAGAGAAAATCGGCTTTCGCACGGGTGACATTGACTCGACGTGCACTATGGCCTCTGACCCCCGCCCCCACGGGTGCTGCCGTGTCCTCCTGCACCCTTCTTCTGCAGGTGGCTCCGAACCATCTCGATCATCCTCTTCCTCAACAAGCAGGACCTCCTGGCGGAGAAGGTGCTGGCGGGAAAGTCGCGAATCGAGAAGTACTTTCCAGAGTTTGCGCGGTACACCACGCCAGCCGAAGGTACACACAAGGCCACACGACACTGGTACCCGCTGAACTTGGTTTACGGTTGAAATTTCCCTCGGACGTGGATCTGGGGGTGCTTGTCAGACTCCCAGCCAGGGGACAGCTTAGAGCGCCAAGCTGGCGAGATGTTTACGACCTCGCCTGGTATACAGGAGGTTAAGAGTTCGATCCCGACGCCTGTTGTATATTTGGAGTTGGCATGTTCGGTTTCCTCGTGGTCGCGTAGTTTTTTCCTCGGGTCCTCTGGTTTTTTCTCCCACATTTAGAAACGTGCACTTAGAGTATTTGGCTACTGCTGATAAGCCACTTCATCGAGCTATCGTTTGTGGCCAGGTCGCTTCTGAAAAAGAGCTATATAGTTCAGTGGGCCTCGCCTGCTAAAATAAAAAAAAGTTAATAGTTTTTTATAGATGAAGCGTTCAAATCCGGGTTTTTCGGCCGTACATGGTTAAGCATGTTTCTTACGTATGGCGAGTTACTGTTAGATATAAGCGTTGCCATTGGCTTTTCACAACCTATTCAACAATGACAGCATAGTTAGCCGGGCAGCTGTGGCACACGCGCCTGTAGTCCAGCACTGTGGAGGTCAGGGGTCGGTGAATCACCGCACAGATGTTCTGTGACAACTCTGAGCGTCGACGAGGTTCCCGTGGACCCGGGCTCGCCAGGAGAAGGCGGTACACCAAAGTGCGGACTCAAATTATGTCCCATCTGTCTGGAATTTTTGTGATTTCCCCCCCCCCCCCTCCGGCACCCATAGAATTTCTTTCTGGCTCCTCCGGTTTCCTCCCACATTTCAAACACTCATTAATGATCCGAAAACACGTTTTTATATTTAGTGGGAGACAAAGGACTTGCAGAGCTTGGGCAATTGATGGCATCGGTTCACTGGCCGGCCTGCTGCCTTCTCCGCTTGTCCGTGGATCCTCCTCGGACCTCCTCCGAGTCGTTGTCTGTCTCTCTCTCTCTCTGAGAGTGAGTGAATGCCACGTGGCGCGTTACAAAGTTGAAATTATAAATAATTTAGGTTTTTCACTTTAATTTCTCACTTCCGATTAGCACGGTTGGCTACGTACAGTGCGAAAGAAGTTTCACATACAGACTGCACATATCATGGGTCTAACACTGTTAGAGACTAGGCTCAAAAGAAAGCTGTCTCTGGTGTGGACCAATCAGTTTCAAAGACAATACATATACCGTCAGAGCATGTTTTTCTTTGCATGTTCACAAGTATGTGTGGTTAATGCAGACATGCTTCCTTGCAAAAGGGTTCTGTTGGGTGTTTTAACATCTTAACACGTGTTTTATTGCCAGAAAGGGTAAAACCTATTCTTATATTGTACGAAATGTAATTAAATTCCAGCGCAGAGATCGACCAAATTGTCAGTTTGATTGCTGCTTGACAACGCCTCTTCTAGTAAGGCATGTGTGGAGGTGCAGCGACACCTAGTGACGATAGGAGGCAATTTAAGGGACCTCCAATTGAAGGGACCTCCATAAGGAATGTGCAGGCAAATCCCTTGATATACGTAACGGGTAGGTTACTGAAAACTTGTCTCGAAATTCCGTGCATGGAACCCTATTTTTCCATAATACAGGTTTTATTGTGTCGTTAAACCCACCACCACCTGACACAGCCAATTAGTATGGTTTGTCACGTAAACAGAACATGGCAATTCATTACTAGTACAGCACACCGTGTGGAAAGCAAATCCACAACATTTACAATCTGAGTGCAACGTTTAGCCAGTAATTACAACCGGCATTATCAGGCGGCAGCCAGATTTGCGTTGAATTCGTTCCCCAATGCATAAGTTACGCTCAAGCGAAATTCCGTACTTTGAGTTGCGGTGTAACGAGTAATGGCTGTAGATCTGTAACGTCATTCCAGCAGCAGTTCTCGCTAAACACAGAGTGTTGCACTGTGTTTCTGCGAATTTTGAACAGAGCTTTCATAATCTAATGGCGTGATGCCAGGAGCACAGTTGTACTGTTACTAGTACACAAAGTACCGTGACATTTGAAGGTATATAACGAGCCGTATAACCACCCAGTGATCTCATCATCGGCAACGGTGTAGGCTACGAGTACGTATGGCGCTGCGTGTGGTCAATTCACTGTTGGATAAAGGCTTTCCCATGTGTTTGTTTGGATCTTGGCGGTACTTTGTATGTGTGTATGTTGAACTTCTTTTGCACCGTACATAGCCAACCGTGCTAATCGTAGGTGCGGGTTGAAGGACATCGAAAACAACAATAAGACAGAGAATAAGGTCGTAAATAATAATCAAGGTTTTGTTGTTATTGTCCATCTCCCCCTGAATCAGTGAGCCCTGAATTGGGCGAAGATCCGCAAGTGACGCGAGCGAAGTATTTCATCCGGGACGAGTTCCTGGTAAGTGCCCCCCCGGCAGTCCGAACGAACGGGCATCAGCGGTGCCTCAAGCGCACCCACACCGTCGCGGCGCGGTGCGTTCAAATTTATAATGCCGAGCATCCGTTGCTGTTTTTTAAACGTCGACTCAAATTTCGCTTTCTGACCGAATTACTAAAAGTCATCTATAACTCTTTGAATGCTCTGTAGGTCATGGATGAGGGGTAGGGGCGAGCAGGGGGGTTGTTTGCCCATACTTCACCACGCTGGTTAGTGCGGGTTGGTGAAGGACTCGGTTAGGTATTGCTCGCCGCTGATGCGAGCCGGAGCTGGGAATCCAACTCGGCTTTTGTCGGGTTTACAATGCAGTGCACCAACCACCGAGCCACCACTTCACCCACCACTTCAGCCACCCACATAGTTGTAACAATAATTAACGATGTACAGGCCTTTGTCAATCCACTACTGGATGAAGGCACTCCCCCATGCTGTGTCAACGATCCAGAATAGTAAGTCCTCATTCAACGCGGTAGATGCGTTCTTGCAAAGTGCCGCGTGAAGTGAAAAAACGCGTAAAGCGGAAACGAGTTTCCCCATAAATAATTGTGACAGTAAAGTTGGGCGAGATCCGGTCAACGCACAAGCGCAGTGAAATGGCGGGACAAATAACTGAGGGTTCACCGGTGCGTTGCCTCATCGTTCCGCGTACTGTGTCCTACCACTCAGCCGTGCAGCTCAAGAAAGTAGTTCGTCTTTGCCCGCGTTATAACCGCGCGCGCTTCGCGTGATACAGCGCGTAGCGCATTTAGCGTTACAACGGAGCGCGCGTTCCGCGTCGTGCGGTTGCAGCGTGAACACGCCGCCGCGCGTTAAGCGACGACTCGCCTTCGAGGCGATTCGCGTGCGTGCGTCTGTTTTGTTCGCGTGCTCATTCGCCGACACCCTGTGGCTTTTCTTTACCCGCGCAGCGCATCAGCACGGCAAGCGATGACGGCCGCCACTACTGCTACCCGCACTTCACGTGCGCCGTCGACACGGAGAACATCGGTCGCGTCTTCAAGGACTGCCGCGACATCATCCAGCGCATGCACCTGCGCCAGTACGAGCTGCTCTGATTGGTCGGACGAACCGAACGGGGATCCTACGCGCAAAAAGAAAATGTTTTCGAATGGCGGCGGCGGCAACGGTTAACGACGACAAAAATAAAATTAAAAGTTACAAAAAAAATTTGACGGCTGTAAACGATCGCCGAGAACGAATTGGAAGAGGAGTAACTTGGCGAGTTCGACTGGCTCGGTTGCGCCCGTTTTGCTGTTCGGCCAAAAAAAAAAAACGAGAAGACTAAACCAATAGTTGCTTCGACTACAGCGGAACGCGTGAGCAGCGGGGAACGCTCTGAACAATGCCCCGTCGATTAACGAACACTCACTTTTTCAGCCCTTTATTATTTCAGTTTTGTCGTTGCAGACATGAGCACATTGTCTTGGGACAGTGAAGGTGATGGACGTCGAAGCCAGTTTCCGGCTGTGGGGGGGTGCCATTTCTTAGCTGCTCAGAAGAACGGGGCACCGCAAGATGTCTGCGTCACGCTTTCCTGATTGTTGATTACTCACAGGAAACGATTTGCGACGAGAAACCGCAGGAGTAGAAATCGTTGCGACGTGGACTGGGAACTTCACCGTTTCAAATCCGCATTTCAAAATTACGTTGCGTCGCCCGTCCAATTTTTCTGCTCGGACAGATTTTCTGCATGTCTAATCAAAAAGGCTGCGAAGCGTCATCTTTGCCACGGGCGTGATGATTTTTGTCGTGGGTTGGTGTCGAGATTTCACTTCCCACGGTGTACGACGCTGCTGTGTACACACGAAGGGTTTTTTGTCCCGGTGGACTTTTGGGTCGGCGACACTGAATTGGCCGGGCTTGCTCTTGTTCACTGCAGGGTAGAGATGGCAAATCTGTCGACTGGGGCTGTCTTCAAAAACAACCCAACAACAACAACGGTAACACGAAGATTATGGCTGGACATTGCGATCTAAAGAAGAAGTGGTCCCATTTTTTTTTACAATCGTTTACTATATTATTACGGAACTTCAAAATTACAAAGATGTGTGTCGTCGCAAAGTTCGCAGCAGGTAGAGCAACCAATAAATGTCAAAGTGGCGAGTTGTGCCTGTGTGTACGCGCGTGCCTATGCGCACGTACCCGCACATCACGTTAAGTGCAGTTTAGCGGATTAAACTAAAATTTGACGGATGAAAAAAATTAACGGCTCGACAACCAACAACAACAGCGGCAAGCCTGCACAGAAAAAACGATGATCGCTCAAAACGTTCACACGAAACCGATACCAAACGCGCGCCGGAGCGACGCGTGCAGAGGGACGCGACGCGAGCTGGCGCCGCGACACCGACGCCTGGAAGTGTGGGGGGGGGGGGGGGGCCACGCGGACCGAGACTCCGCCTCCGAGGACCACTCCGGCCGCCAGCACCCAGCACGTGCTCGCACCATCGCCGCCGCTCGCGCTCACCGATCACTACAGAGAACTCTCGCGCTTAATTTCGCCGAATCGTTTTGAGAATAAGCAGCAGCCACCACCCCCCCCCACCCCACAAAGCAAAGGGCTATGCGTATTGACGGTTGATCTTATGGGTTTTTTTGTTTGTTCTTCAGTTGCATTTCCCGTTTTTGTTGCCGATGTTTTTTTTGTACGCTCTGTCCCACAAGCACGTGCTTTCCGTGGAGGTGCGGTCGCCCGCATCGGGCGCGGTGCGACCGTTCCGACTTCGGTGCAACGGACTACTTAGAAATCCCCAAACGCAGCTACTCGATGCGACGGCGTTGTTGTTCGTCCCTGTGGAGGGGCGGGGGGCGTGGCGGTGTCGTCCCTGCGATGCAACGGAGGAGAGTGGAGGGACAGACGTACACTTTGGCGGCGGCCGCAGAGGTTCAAGGGCGAGCACAGGGGGGGGGGGGGGGGTACATTTTTTTTTACATTTTTCCCCACTGCAGAAGCAGAGCCGTGCTGCCGACGTTGGGCGCAATGTAACTAGTGGAGACGCAAGCGGACGATGCGACCGCGTGCAATTATCGCGTCGTTAGCCTCCCCCCCACCTCCACCTCCACCCCGCCACCCCTGGGCCTGCTTTGCCCCGAGCCAGATTCGGATGTCTTGTGGGGTCAGCGTTGCGACGATTTGTTTCCGGCTTGGCGTTGACAAAATTGCCCAGTGGGGGAAAAAAAAAACACGTACAAGTGAGGGCCCCCCCCCCCCCACCGCTGGCTCAGCTTAGTTGTGCCGGTAGAAGCGGGGGTGGAGTATTACTCGTCTCCACGCCAACTCCCGGAGCTTAATTTCTCGCCGAACTATTTCCATGCCGCCCGGTAGACCGGAGCGGGCGGCACGGCGACCGGGCAACATCCTCGGCCACGGCGAGGAACGGCAACGTCGCGCTGCCACGCTGAGGGTTCGGCTTTCCCTGGGTCGCCGCTCACGCGGACAGAACCCGGCTTGAAGTGAAGCCCTGCCCGAGAGCCGCGTGGCCCGCCACAGCCAGCCCCCCTCCCTCCTTGCTGCGTTCTAAGCACCGCCACCATCACCACGAGCTCGGGATGTGTGCGGACACCAATAGCCAGTATCAAAAACCACGACACTTGTGAGCCAGAGTGAATGCAAGCGGTGTGGCCCCCACCTCCCCCCACCCCACCCCACATGTTTCATAGTCTAGATGCACCACTGTGTCCAATAAGCTTGCAGCCAAATAAGAAAAGAAAAAGTATATTGGCACAGTATTGAAGTATATATATAGAGATGCGCGTATTATGTGGAACGATCTAAAAAAAAAAAGCGACACATTGCTTCGTCACTAACGCAAATGAAGGACACGGTAAACATATCCTTTTGCGTTTAAGCAAAACATCTTAAAAATAATAATATGACATGGTTGATTTGATTACTCGATCTCTAAAGCAGCAAACGAATGCACACACAGACACATCCTGTGTATATATATGTGTGTGCGCGCGCGTCGTACCGTTACTTTTGTTTTTGTGTGTCAGCACTTAAAGCGGAACCCCCCTGCCCGCCCAGCCGTGCGCTCCTCCGCGCTCTGTGCCACAGCCGCGTCGACGATCGGGTCACGCCGACGATGTTTTGGGTGCATGTGGTCGTGGCGGGCGGTGGGCTTTGCGGGAGGGTGGGAAGGGCATTTGGGGCGATCTGCTCTTAACGAGAGGGGGGCACGGAGCAGGTCGGCACCGCGCCTTGTCGGTGGTCCATCGTGCGGCTTGGCCCGCCGCATCCCCGACGACGGGTGACGATGTTGCAATGCAGTCCGCTGGTGGGGATCGGTACACGGAGTCAGCAACGCCACTGTAAGCACGTTCCTTGTGCTCACAGATGTCCTCGCGTGGCGATATTGGCGCAGTTATGCAAAGCACACACACACACTCCCTCAGCTGTATTAGTTTTGATTTTCATGATCATCACGTTTAAGTCTAGAGGGGCGCGGCGGCGGCGGTGGGGGGGGGCAGAAGTTTCAAAAGCTGCCGTGATATAAAAGTTTAAAAACCCCGCTATCGCACTTTGGCAATAAGCCAGCTTGCAAGACGCGGCAATCTCGCCTGTCAGTCGTCGTTGTCATCATCATCATCGTCGTCGTCGTCGTTAGTATCAGGCAGCCATGGGCGAGTTGGTATTAAATTCTCAAGTCACCGAATGTAAAAGGCACTTGTTGTGTCTGCGTGTTACGCCTGCGCGCGCTCTCTCCGCTGCTGTATTGCGCGTAAGAAGACAGATTTGGTCTACGACTCTACGTGTACTGATGTATAGTGTTGCCGACCACACGTTACCCTTATAGTTATTATGATAACAATACGACAGCTGTGACATTAACATTGAACAATTTGCGCAATAGCCAATGCCATGATGCTCTGTATAAAGCCGCAAACACTAAATGTCCATAAAAAAAGCAGTTACGTCATTGGGTTTTCAATATTGAGAGGAATGGTTAACTGTTTAAAAAAATATATATATGCTAAGAAGGTGTGTACAAAAAAAGTGGGATATTGTATAAAATTACGGAATTCTGCCTTGTTTAAATAAGGCCGGTGTCGCGTTTGTTTGGCGTGTCGTCGGGGTGAGGTTGGCTTTGGTTTTGTTGCTATTGGGTGCGATTGTGAACGGCAGCCATATGAGAACATTCATACATCGAATCGGCATCATCATTGGTTCACTGCAGCTCCAAGACGCGGTAGTGCGCCCCTACTCGGCGTGTGCTGAAGTGCGGAGATGCCCCGTGAGAGTGAGTGAGTGTGATTGTGAGAGAATGAGTGTGAGTGAGTGTGTGAGAGTGAGTGTGAGAGAGTGAGTGTGTGTGAGTGTATGAGAGTGAGTGTGAGAGAGTGTGTGTGAGAGTGTGTGAGTGTGAGAGTGTCGGTGTGAGTGAGAGTGATTGTGAGAGAGTGAGTGAGTGTGTGAGAGTGTTAGTGTAAGTGTGAGTGAGGGTGAGTGTGAGTGATTGAGAGTGTGTGAGTGTGATTGTGTGTGAGTGAGTGTGTGAGAGTGATTGAGTGTGTGTGTGAGTGTGTGAGAGAGAGTTGAGAGTTAGTGAGTGTGATTGTGTGTGTGAGTGAGCTGGGCTGAAGACCAGAATCGGTGATGTCGCCGACAGTGCGTTCATGGGGGATGAAGTTTCATATCTGGACAGCAGAGTGAAGAAGTTGAATAAAGAAGAAGAGGCGACCTTCAAGCCCAGGGAGAAATGTGCTGGCACGGCCTTCTTCATATGGGGGGTGCAAGCATGGACTTAGTGTCCGTGGGAGGAGCGGTGGGGCAGTGGTTGGTGCGCAATTTGTGCAGGCACTGACAGCCGAAACTCGTCGACGGGGTGTCCGTTGTGCGAGCGAAGGGCGATGCACAAGTTGACGCTTTTCGCTGTCCGGGTTCCTCATTTTCAGAGGGGGGGGGGGGCTGTAGGGGGCACTTTCACCGACAAGACATCAGGGTGAGGGCCGCCACACCATCCGAGCGAACCTACCTACTCCCTCCCTCTTCGTTGTGGCTGACAGTGCTGTGCAAGCATACATTTGTTTTTGCATACTGCCACCTACTGATGTGGTGATGTTACTTTCATTCTGCGCGTTGGAACACTCTGACTCGTGGGGAACCATTGGGTTGGACAGCACGATGGGGGGGGGGGTGATTTCACATTTGTGGGAGGAGGGGGTGGAGGAGGGGGTGCTGCCATTGGACCGCGGGCCTTGCAATGAAGAACCCTGCACGGTGCAATGTGATTGAGTCGACACGGGACCCATTGAAGCGGGCGGGGGGGGGGGGCTGCAGTGCCAGTGGCCCCTAGGGTCAGATGGGAAATTGATGTGGATCGCTAAATGTCCACCGCCGGTCGCTCAGTACTCCATCGGATGGGCTGTGTGTCCACTTTCGGCCATAGCAACAGTTGCGAGAGTGGGGACATTTCAGACTGAACAAGCCCACCTTCGCCTCTCCCGAGTTGAAATGTCGCCCAATCGTGAAACAGAACTGGCTTGCCCCGACTTGCCGTCGCGTGGAATTGTATCCCCAGCCGCCCCCGAGCGTGCGCTCGCTGTGTGGCACGCGGAGTATTTGATTCTGGTTAGTGCAACGCAGCCGCTCACTCGCAGGGCCTGGCCGTCAACACCACGTCCCCCCCCCCCCCCCCCCATTGCACCACTGCACACTCAGGTTGAATTTCAGGGGGTCAAATAAAAATGTTTTTTTTTCAATGCGCGTTGAGTGGCAACACGTAATGATGCTCGGGGTGAAGCGGTGGTGCAGGAGTTTGCATGCTGCACTCCTGAACCAAAGGTGACCCGAGTTCGATTCCCGGCAAGTGATATCTGAATCGGCACTGTGCACACCCCTCTCTGCACAAACAACGCTGGCTAGCGTGGTGAAGTATGTCAAACAACGCCTGTGATTGCCATGCCATGAAACAGTCCAGCAGCCGAATGACAAAAGGCTGTACATATTTGCTCATATACACGTAATTAAGATATTCTAGATTTGAAGCTTTCGTGGCTGCAAGGATTCATATATACTCTTAGGTTTATTCGGTAAAGTCACGTAGGTAAAAAAATTAAAATAAAAATTACTAAAAGTAATCATAGAAATAAAATAATAAATCACGACGTTTCGGAGGCAACACAAGTCTCCGTCATCAGGTGGGACCTACGTGACTTTACCGAAAAAACCTAAGAGTATGATTAAGATATGTTTTAATAAAAATTTCACAATCGGGACGCCACAATGTAACATTACCAAATTTGATCAAGTGCGTGTGCCTTTGTGGGCTCTGAAGAATCCTCGCTGCCTGAAACGCTAGCGCGTTGGTCGTGAAATAGTTCGTGTTATTTCAACGTTTACTTTGTAGCGTCTCCCCGCTTTCGGCTCAATCGCGTTTTTGGGAGCGCGTCACTTGCTTGGGCGATGTTCATTGTGGACTTCCGCGATGTTCATTGTGGACTTCCTCGCGGCGGCGGTGATGAAGAGTGGCTCATCGTCGAGGGTCTGAACAGTCCCGGAAGAAGCCGTCGCAGACTGACTTGTCAAGCCGCTTCAGTAGCCCCCCTCTAGCCACGCCGAGGATGCAGCTTTCACAAGCTCCTGCAAAGAGCGTGGACGGCTATTTTTTTTTTCCATTCTAAGAGATGAAAAATACTTCATTGTTTTTTCCTTACGTCATTGGCGACGGAGGTGACGCAATAAAAACTCACCTAACTTGAGATCTCGGATTCATCACGTTGCGGCTGCAACTCAAGATTCTGTAACCCAGGTCTCGGACTCGAACCCAGGTCTCGACTCTCATGTGCAGGGCGCGTGACGGAAGTTGACCCCGCACGGGGCGAAGTGGCCACCACTTTGGCGCCTGGCGGCACAGCGTGAACCCAAACATAGCGGGGTCCAGGGTCATGTGTGCACACACGTTACGTTGAACCCATAGCTGTCGATCCATACGGTTTAACCACGTTCTTGTGCAGGGAAATTGAGTTTTCAGGTCCGTACGGCGTTACAGCCGATTCGATACGGGCTAAAACGAGTGTCTTTGTGTTTCTCCCTTGTGATGGGACTTTGTAGGATGAACGTTGAGATTCATAAGGGGCACGGGGTGATCAATGAGGCTTGAATTGGTCTAATAAGGTAGGCACTGATAATGGGTTGACAGGTTTGTTAAACCTCTTTCGCACCGCACATAGCCAGCCGCGCTCATCGGAGGTGCGGGGGAAGGATAGACTAACCAAACGCAAAAAAATAATTTCTCCATATATCAGTGTTCAATGTATAGATTTAAAAGTGCATAGCACCAGTGGCTTCCGAACATTCCTCCACACCTTTACTTACCTTGGCGCACACCCCACGTTGTGTCTGGACCCCGACACTTCGCTGTGTTTCGAGTCGAGCTGTGGGGTTTTCGCCAACTCTCCAACTTTACCGGGCCCATGCAGGAAATGCGATTTTCAGAGCGACACCCGAGTGCACGAACTGTAGTGGGTGCCAATCGTCGCGTTTCCCCACACACAACACATAACCCCCCTTGACCACAACGCTCTGTCATCCCGCAAACACACATCCACCAGGGACTTCACGAGAATGATCTTGAGCTGGGGCTATCCGATTAAGTAATCGATGGCTCTGCTCGAGATTTATTACATTTTTTAGGCATGCTTTCAACGTTTATTCTTAATGACATTGTAAAAATATATATGTAACAATGTCCACTGACAATTTTGCACGTTATATTCGACGTTGGGAAAACACGTACAAACACATTCCTACGGAGGGAGCTGGTAGGAACGTTGGGTTGCTCGGTCAATGGCCAGGGTCAACGGCGGCGTGGTGTATTCCGCAAATATGGCCGACTGAGGGTGGGCACAAGCCGGCGTGAGTAGGTTAAACGTTACATTTTATAAGGGCACCACAGGGTGACCAGCTCCTCCCCACCCAGCCCCACCCCTTCCACCCAGCCCCTCCCCCTCCCATTTTTGGATGCACGACAGACGGACACAATAATCCCCTGTGGGCTGGTGGAACCAGGTGCGAAAGAAGTTATCCATAGTTACAATGGACTGCGTATACTAAGAGGACTGTTTAATCACCGACTGTACTCGTTTCAGTTAAATTTTGTGTTGAAACCAGTGCCGGTACAGGAGCGAGACGAATCGTATTGCAGGACCATGAGATATGAAGGCGGTAGATTGAGGCCTTCATCCAGCAGATCATGGCCAATGTGTGATGCAAGCCTTGATTACTTTAAATTAATTTGGCAAAACACTCATAAATATATTTTTATAATTTTTCTTGAAGCAGTTTTTAGTATATGCAAATATTGTGTACACACGAGTATAATAGCGCGAGTATATATATTAATGCTCAGCATTATATATCATATATAGGAATGCATTTTAAACCTGGCCTAAGCGCTTTACAGCTAAGCATAAGCCTACAATGTCAACATTTGCTGACCTTAACACTTTTTTATTTACTTTCCTATTAACTACCGTTTTAGTGCAATCACTCTAAAACGATCATAAAAATGTACCAGAGTCAAGAAAACACAGCAAAACAAAAACACCAATCCCAGCAGCCATCTGCTCATACACAACTTTAAGTGGAACAAATGGATTTTAATCACAGTCAAAATACATTACAACAAGAACATATCCAAGCTCTCTCTACCTGTGGAAATTACCCCGACATTTCCCTCTGGTCAGGAGGGTTGTCTTGTGGTTTAACATTTCACGCTGATACTATAAGTCCACAGCACGCTAACACAGCACAGTCATTTGCTCTGCACAACTCCAAACTCCAAATGTGCAAAAGTGATTACAAATGGGTGGCTTGGACTGGCCACTTGAAAATGGTTGTTTTTACTCACAAGCAAAGTTACTGTAATGTACAGACACGTCTGCCGTCCACTGGGAAAATAAATATCTTAAATCCATATACTCCCACCCATTAAACCCCTTGACAATTCATTTGCATCTCCGTGTGGAATACAGGCAGAATTTTTTTCGCCCTCAGGTCCGTCGTAGTGGGTTGGTGGTGGATGGGTTTAAACAAAAACAAATCAAATGCAACACAACAAGCCAAACCAGCATAATGCCGATGAAAAGTGGGTATCGTTATAGTTTAGCGAGTTTCCGGGCAGCAGAAATGTTGTGGGGGGGGGGGGCGGCATTGCGATGCGTGGCATTATTTAAGTTCTAGTCCGCTTCACTCAAGTGCAAACGAGTGGCCACTCCGTGGAGGGCGTGCATCAAAACGCATGCGGGCGTGTGGTGATCAAGAGGCCTTTTGTCAATGCCTTAAAACGAGACGTGTGTACGTCAGCAGACCCAACCCCCCATCGCGGCGCACCGCGTTTGCGTGCGGGAAACCCACGTGACAATCAGCCACGCTTGCATGCAGCGTAGCAGTGCCAACCCGCGACCGGAGCCCGCACAACTTTACTCTCGAGTGAAACCGTCTAGATGTAGGTGTGTCCCTCGGGCGGCTGCGGGAGCTTCATGTTTTCCTTCTGCATCATGTGGCGCTTCAGTTCCTGCAGCATTATCCGAATGCTGTAGGTACTCTGCCACTTGGAAAGTACAGGCACCATACGGGGATCGACCTACAAAAAAAAAACACAGGAAGGACATTTAAAGATGAGCATTGCCTCGGCGACCCTTTATCGCAAGGTCCTGTGCCACAGTGCAATTCTGCAGTCAGGATGAAATGCACTGTCCGTTGCTGCTGCTGCTGCATCTGTTGCTGCTACTACCGCTGATGAAGGTCATCAGTGGTTCCATAACCACGAAGGCTCTGGCAAACTTACCATTCCGTTTGAGCTGTTGACGCCACTCAGGTTCACCTTGGTCACGAATCGGACAGTGGGAGGCATGTCTGGGTACTTGGGTCCGCACTCTACACGAAGGCTGTATATTCTGTTCTCGAAGCTCGTCTGAAAAGCGCGAGCACACAGCAAAGCGATGGAGACGCGGCCACGACAGGGAAGACAACACGAGCCTTGTGGGTTCCGTTCTGCAGGGTAATGTGGCATGTGAAGCACAAACATACACCACCTCGGTCCCGTTCATAACTCGATCTGCACATGGAATTCGATCCGCCATTGTTTTGCTACAACTTATGAGGTATGTTTGTGGTTGTGAACAGCAGCACATGCACCAGCTTTGCTCTACTTTTGCTAATTCTGCCTGCTGTTTACACTTGTAAAAACGGTGCACTAAAATTTCCACGGACTTATTTTGTCACGAGAAGCTTCCTTATGTAAGACAGATGTTCTCAATGGGCAGTCACCCAGTTCTAAAGAACGTCTGAGCGGATCAGCTGTGTGACATGCAGACATGTTGAACTTCTTTCGCACACCGTATGTTGCTAATAATGCTAATTGGACGTGTGGGGGAAGAACTAAACAGAAAAATCAGTTTTAAAGAAATTAGTTTTCAATCTAGATTTAAATATGCATAGTTCCAGCGGCTTCCTAATATTGGAAGAGCTTTCCAGACGGCTGCGGAAGCGCATTTGAAAGCGCGCGATGCAGTGACTGTCTTTGTTCGATGGTTCGCCAAAAGCTGCTGCGGGGATGACTGGAGTTCGCGTGGCAAGCACTTTGTAATGAGTGCAACCTTATAATGTATTCGTTCAGCAACCGGAAGACATACCCTAGGTGGACCAATAATCATTCCTGTCCACCTCGTCATGGTCATGTCCTCATCGTCTTCGAGACCCCAGCTCACGGTTCCATCACCCACGCCCTTCTGACCTTCCTCCAGCTCCTCCAGAAGGCAGAAATTCCTGGGCACCTTCACGGCCGCACCTGTGAGGTCCAAAGGAGGTCCATTAACAGCAAGACACGGCGAGCACACCTAGTTTTTTTCATCCAGTTCATTTGTTTTGTCAACTATATTTTGGACTCTCAAAACCACTTAATTAGATGACATGTTTTTTATTTGGAACTTTGTAGCTAGCAGTACATCATACTGTACAAGAGCCCCGCAGGGCGCTGGCATCAGTCCTCATTAAGTCACTTCTACAGACCTCTTTACTCACACCGCATGGCATGTTAGATGCATCAATTCATATCTCTTCTTAAACTCACAATTCATGCATCTAATCTCATGTAATGTTTTTAGATCTATGTATTTTGTATATAAAGCGTTCATTGCCCCTGTCGTCACTGGAGGCCGCTATTTTCACTACAATCTTAAGTCACTTCTACAGACCTCTTTACTCACACCGCATGGCATGTTAGATGCATCAATTCATATCTCTTCTTAAACTCACAATTCATGCATCTAATCTCATGTAATGTTTTTAGATCTATGTATTTTGTATGTAAAGCGTTCATTGCCCCGGTCGTCACTAGAGGCCGCTATTTTCACTACAATCTTAAAATAGTTTGATCGAATTGACAATTTCTGGAACCGTGTGGAGGGAACGGTTAGTGTGCCAATGGCCATTCCATAGATATACGTGGCAAATACGGATCCAATTAGAAACTAACAATTCGCTGCAGGTATTTTTCAGAGCTGTAATGTCACAGTGAATGACAGAAACAGGACCGGAAAACCACGTTTACGCACTCTCTTTAGCCACGATCGTTTGCAATTGCTTCTTCTACTACGCTCTGCACAAGGGCAGCTGTCATGATCAATCCACCGCTAGATGAAGACCCTCCCCTAAGCCTTCGCCCATCTCTCGTGAATCCTGCGACGTTCGCATCCGAGAAGATTTCTGCACTCCACATATCTCTTGAGGGCCGCGGGCGTTCCCTGCCTTTCTCCTCTCGCCCAAAATGTGAGCCCGAATGCATTTAGTGACAGCTTGCAGGAAAGCGTCACAACGTTAAAGGTGTGTAGAGGGCAGGGGGGGGGGGGTTAAAATTTGCCCCGGTCACGACTGACGTGAATGAGCAAGACGGCTGGTCCAATGGGCGTTTTACGAAACCTACTTCGTAACGTTTGCAAAACCCGGGCATGAATATGCAAAGCAAGATTGGTCGATAGCAAATCTATAATCACGCGCAAGCTACGCACGCTTTGAATGGTGCGCGGAAGGAACTGAATATTCCTCGATTCGAGCCGTGTGTATCGCACTCGTTTCCTTCTCGTGAAACATTGTTAAAACAAAGGTTTCACATCGCAGCAGACCAGACTGTGAGAGTCCAGCGTGCAGCCAGTAACAAAGGAGACGCGACAAACGAGAGAGAATCAAGGATATCGGAGACGGGAGGCTTACAAAGACGACTGTGAAAAGACTGCATTGACGGAGCAGCACAGTGTAAACGAGACGGGCATAACGTAGGGTAGTATAACAATGTGGCAGGAGGTAGTGGTCCAATCTAGACAGTATCTAGACAATATCAGTATCACTCGGAACGTGATTCGTAGCAATTGAACACCGTGCAAATGACAATTCGTGACAACTTTCTTCCTGAAATGCAATTCAATCGCACTGCGTCCGTTTTCGGGCACACATGGAAATTCCTGTCGAGGTCAAGTGCCGTTAGCGAGGAGCAGCCACGAAGGCCGGCACGGCACACGAGGGGTAGGGGGTGGCCAGCACCACGCCCGACCGCCTTTGTCTCTCCCCCAGGACCGTTTCACGTAATCGCTATCACTGGGTGTTGGCCACGAGTGGGAATCGAACTCGAGTCGCCAGGTTGGTAGCGCAGCGCGCTGACCGCTACACCACCGCTCCCCACGGCAGTGACACACAGACACACAAACACACACGACCAGATGCGTCGATTAATCTCACTCCACAGCACCTTTCTTTAACGAGCTACGAAAAACATCAACAGCAACTACAACAAAAATGAATGTACAATCAACCGCAACGTCACCAAGACCACCACCACGCAAGTGCATTTACAGTCGCGTTTAATTAGCCATTGAAAATCTGACACCGAGAGCGAGCAGACAGCCACCGGGCTTATCGGGCTTATCGGGCGGCGAGAGGCGACCCTTCCCCGGCGGAGGAATCTATCCGAGGGGCGGTGACTCCCGGTCACACGCCGGGGTAAATGTCAAGGCCACGGAGCCATCCGCCGCAGCAGTTTAACCGCGCAAGCGGCCTCTCCTCTCGCTCGGCCCCCCCACGAGGAAGAATCCCCGGGTCTCTCCGCGCCACTTGAGTTTGTTTGTTGTTGTATTTCCTACGTGGGAGAGGGGAGAACGCGCAAAGGGAACCCACCGCTAGCGGACACGGCCATCTTGGACTTCCGCGAGGGAGGGAGGTGGGGGGGGTGAGGGAGGAGGAGGGGGCGGGGCCTTGTTGCGTCACGGTGACGTCACGCGCGTCAACGCGACTAATCGATAAGGGGCCGTCCATAAATGACGTCACGCGATTTTGGACGAATTTTGATCCCCTCCCCCCTTTCGTCACACGGCGTCACAAAAAGTCAGACCCCCCCCCCTCAAATATGACAACACAAAGCTCTGCCCCCCCCCCTCCAAAAAAAATAAAACATGCTTCAAATCGCTTTAAACTATTGTCATTGTAGCGCGTATTTAATGGGGCGCTGCACTCTGATGTTGTAGGAGAAAACATTTATTTAAAAAGTCTATTCATCCTTCATCCAGCGGTGGATTTATCATCACTCGTGATGAATTTGCGTCGTGGAATCACCTCTCCGATCCGTTGCCCTCTTATCGTGTTTTTTTTTGGTATTTATTGTTGTTTTTGTCACGTTCTGACCGCGTGCCCCCCCTACTGGACATCCATGAAAAAGAGCTTTATAGCTCATCGGATTCCTCCTGCAGTTTCAATAAATATTCAGATTTTTTTTTCTGAATACGTATACCGTATAGTTAATGTGCTGCTAATATAAACGCCAACGATATCAATTATTTATACCTGTTTATATTCACTCCCTTAAAATCACTCCAGGATAGTTAGGCTTCACATTGACCTTGCGCTCTGAAGTCATTGATCCAGCAGTGGATTGACCAAACGTGAATCTGAGTTCCCGCTCAAGTAGTGTTGGAACGTTGCTCACCTTCTGTATAACAGCCCTGAGGCAGCGGTGAAAATTCCGCATTACTCTGGCTGGGGCAAGTTGATCCGTCGGCCGACCACTGTTAACTTTCCTATGAAGTGGTACATAATTTATCGACCCCCAGAGCGAGGAATGATGAGCCGAATCGACCTTAAAATAAAAGTTTTAAATCGCAACTCGCTCCCTCTACTGCTGAGCCACTGGGCCGGTTTGGAATTGTTAGTGTTTGAAATTCATTATACTTTAATAAATCAATATACAGATGTTGGGCCCTAATTGAGACATATACAGGGTGCTTAATTTTCGTTTTAACACTTCTGAGAATTTGCAACAATGCCACAAGAAATGTGCCTCCGGACTCTGGAGAAGATCCCAGGCCACGTGTTGACAATGATGGCGAACGAGTGGAGACTCTGAAGCTATTAACATACATTTGTTATCATGTTACAGTGTATTTTCCGTTCTTTTCCCATTCAAAACGAAAGTCCTATACAAGTGTTCAAAACAAGTCGAAGCAGCCTGTATATGAAGGAGACAATCAAACAAGGCATCACGGGACTTTATTGGCAATTAATTTGGTGCAACAATACAATACAATGATAAAGAATCTTAATTTTAGAACTAATACAATGATAAAGAATTTGCGCTAATTCATAAATCCCTGCTCGGGAAGAATAATTCCAATCGGCACGCGTCCTCCACCTGCTACAACAATGCCTTTCTCATTTAAATAATTGAACATCTTCATCTAACACGCGAGATGCCGCTACATGGATGTACAAAGGCGACTCACCGCACCTGGGTCGTTCAATCAGAATTAATGATGCGTTCGTTCACCTTTACCTGCACCCCCCCCTCCCCGTGGCGACGTCATCGGTACCATCTCTATAAATTGGACGAAGATCGTCGGATGGTGGCGCACAGTGATTTCGGTCACTGAGTTTAGTTTTGTGGATTTTTGCTGTGGTGTGGGGGTTTTTTGTGGTGTCTGGCGTCTTGTCCGTTAGTGATTTATGTCCGCGGGGAAAATGAATTTCCACGTAAGTTCGCAAAGCATCATCGGGGCGCGGAGTCTGCGTCTACCGTACCCATGCAGTCGTGGGTGTTGTTGTTTTCGATTGTCACTTTTCGGTTTTGTTGTTGTCCGAAAGCGTTTCTTCACGAGCTTTCGCACTTGGGCTCCTGGAGAGATGAATATGCGGATCGAGAGCAACACGTGTGCGGATACGCATCTCGGATGGGGGAGCTATCTTTGTATGTTCACGAGTGGTTTCCTCTGTTTTTAGATTGCCCTGATGGCTGCCGCGTTCCTGTCGGTGTTGGCTGTGGTGCTGCTGGTATCTGAAGTTGAGGCACAGGAAGGTAGGAAGAAGCCAAATGTGCGGCAATCATTCTCGAGCCGCCCTCTTGGAGCAACGAGTTTGCAACCTGCGGCTCTTTAATGACTGCCGCTTCGTGACCGCTGTTTTATTCAGGACCAGTCTCGTATTCGTCACGTGCATTCGGAAAATTGTCGTTTTGGTTGGCAAGCTCCCTGCTCTGTAGTCTACTCCGTACAAATCTTGCCATATTCTCGTGCTTATAAATCCACTTTCTTCTCCCAATGTGTTTTACAAACGAATGTTTGGAGTGCATCTTATCAGGTGTGACCCACATTGTCCAAGTTTATTGACAAGGGGCACACGTTTTCGGCGTTTTTTAAACGTTCCGCAGCGTCTTTGTACGTGTTTTTTAAATCTAGAGACTACGGTAATACGCGTATCCAGCCGTTAGGCAGTCCACTGGTTGGATAAAGGCGTCTCTACGCTGTCTATCATCTCGCGTTATTTTTTTGCAATGTATCAATCAAAATTTTTTTTCGTATAGACCGCGGCTTGCAGTTCTAGTTTAGTTCTTATAAGAATTTGGAAACACTTATTTCAAACCGGATAAGAAAAGAAATCTGGAGAGAACCCCCCCCCCCCCCCCCCCGGGATACTCGTCCCTGGCGGCGGAGCCAGGCGCGAGCACTCTGGTCGCTCCCGCAGATTTCTAAATTCAGAAATCCACAGCGCAGGCGTAACTGGGCTCGGTTCGTGCGCCCCGCGTGTTGGGGATTCTAACACTTCCCCTCCGTTTCGAACGTTTAAAATGTTGTTTAAAGTTTACGAGGGACATGAACCGATGGTCTGCAATGGGGAAAATAAGAGACGGTTGTCAATTTAAATCTTCTCTCAATCTTGTTTTCCTATTAAATAAAAGCTTGTTTTAGATTTTACGGCGTTTAAAGAAATTTTGGTGGCGAAAAAATGACATTGAATAGGTGTGTGTTTTAAGTTGCTGCAATTGTACATTATCAGTGTCGGTCTTTGGTGTCCATTACTCGTTCGTGCCTCCAATCGATTTTCTTCCGAACCTCTGCTATTGCAACTGTGGCATGGGGAAAATCCCGCTTGGCCAGCTACCCCCTTGCGTAAAGGCACAATAAAATGCAAGTCGTAGTGGTGTGCAAAGATACGAGACTTTTGATAATACCTTGGGATTGGGCAGTTTGGCCCTCGCCCCCCTTGACGTAAAGACTGCACGTGAGTTGCGTGGTTCTAATGCTTGAGGCTCCACGGGCTGGGGAGCGGTAGTGTAGCCGCTGGCGCTTTGCGCAATTGAACCCGGCAACCCCAGAGTTCGATTCCCGCTCATCGCCAACGCCCATTACGATGATCCGACTCGGTCCTGGGCCTCCCCTAGGTTGACTCGACCATGATGCGGTGTGAATATCGCCACCGGGGAGACGAAGGCGGCCGGGCATGATGCGGGCCACCAACCCACCTCGTGTGCCGTACCGCCCTTCATAGGTGCTCCTCTAACGGGCACTTGCCCCAACAGGTTGTCTGGGCTGTGCAGGGGATCTGTGTTCTTCGTGGTGATTGTTGGTCTTGTTGTGCAAGAGGTATCACCGTCGTCTCTCCCACGGCAGGTGATAGCGAGGTGGCCTTGCTGTGCAGCCCGTCATGCAAGAACGGAGGCCTCTGCAAGCAGGAGGACAACGGCACCTTTGCCTGCCAGTGTCCCGAAGGGTTCATGGACAAAGACTGTTCAAGTGAGTGCCGCCAACCTCGCAATCCGCGATGTGGCGACACTACGAATTGTATCTTGAGATGCAAGATCAACGCTAAAAATAGTTTATTGTTGGTGATCATTGTTCGAACATTTTCCCGAGTTAACATCTTGCCACCGTGGCGCCCTGCGCAGTAACCCGCGTGTGTGATGGGAAGTGGTGGTGTTGCTGGGCATCCGAGATCTAAAGACACGTGTGTGGGGGGGGGGGGGTCCTGAGTTCGATGTAACGGTAGTGTGGCTGTAAGCGCGGCGCGCTACCAACACTGCCACCCGAGTTTGCTTCCTGCTCGCGGCCAACACCAAGTGACGAGTATTTGAATCGGTCCCGGGCCTCCCTGAGGTCGCCTCATGAGTACCCGGTGCAGTGTGAAACATTGCCACTGGGGAGACGAAGGCGGCCGGGAGTGTTGACCACCCACCCCCTCGCGTGCCGTGCCGGCCTTCATAGGTGCGTGCTTCCATTTGCCCCAACAGTCAAGGCTGTATTGGGGGGGGGGATTAACTGCCCGTCTTCCCCCCCCATCTCGTCTCAATCTCTCACCATTGCAGATAGCTTCCTGGACGTGATCTGCGGTGCGACCAAGGTGAACGCGATGCTCCGCCAGGAGTTCCTGGAGCAGCACCACGTCCCGGCCACGTCCGTGGTGCTGGGTGGCTTGACCGACGAGAGCCAGAACAACTCTTGTGTGGGGACCCTTCGTGAGGTCCAATCGTCGGCCAGGGGCTATTACAGCATGTCGGAGACGCACGGCCGCCGCAACTGTGGCGCTGCAATGGAGGTGGGTGTCGGCTTCCCCTAGGTAGACTCGGCCTCAAATTAACACCGAGTGGTGCGTGGTCAAATATCAGCACCTAAAGGAGATTGGTGGTGCTGGACACCCATCACGTTATGGACTGTGCCGGCCACTTGACCCAACGGTCTAAAGGCTATATGGGGATCCTTGTCTTTATCTCATCGTGACCAAGGTGCTTTACGGAATTAACGAATGAAATTAAAATGGACAATGGGTGTACATGTAGTGCATGAATTGAGTAAAAGCTAAATTGACAATGTTATCGTTGGCACTGACTCGTGTGTGTCTGTTGCTCGTCTCCTGCAGTCCAACGCCACCCATCTGATCCTCCACTACCAGGTCGTGGTGGGCAATCGTACGTCGGTCATCGAGCGGACCTACTTCGTGATCAAGTTTTCGTGCGTGTACCCTCGCGAGGAGCGCGCCAAAGCGGACATCCCGATGGAGAGCCGGCTCTTGTGAGTGTGGACCTCTTCCCCCCGTGTACGCTCGGCGTGCCAGCCTATTGGAACGGCGTTTGGTTCGATGCCTGAGCATCGAGAACCAAGGGAAGCCCTCCGGATGACGCTGCTGCTGCCACGGAATAGTAGCTCGCTTGACTTGCAGTCAGAGGTCACTGGGGCATACGCACTTTTAAATTTAGATTGCAATTTGTGTAGTTTGTCCATAATGAAGGTTTCTGGGTTCTATCACGTAATTGGTAAAGTTTGTCACGTAAACGGAACATGCCAATTCGTTACTACTACAGCCCACCGGTGTGTTGGAGAGCAAATCCACAACATCGACAATTTGAGTGACGTGTCGCTGGTAATTACATCCAACATTGGGCGATTTTACGATTGGTCGCTTGGCCTACGTGTTAGACTAGTTTATCCTTCGTCCGCACCGCCGATTTTATCACGGCTGGCTACGTATGGTGCGGAAGGTTCAACACTCGTGTGCTTACATGAGCAGCAGAAAGAGGGGAAGAAGGAATGCCTGATCCAAGATGTTCGGGCATGCGAGGGGATGGAAGAGCGTGTGGAGAGGGAATGAACGCGCAGAATGGAGCTGCATGGACTAGCACATCTACTTTCCCCAGGGTTGGGGGGGGGTGAGTTTGGAGGGTTGGGGGCCCACACAGGTCCCGTGAATGATTTTACCTTTTAACCAGGTAAAAAAAATTTTGCAGGAAGCTTGAGCTGATTTGGATGGATGGGTTATTCCCCATTCTCCCACTACAGCGCATGAAACAATATCCACTTGCCTGCTCCCATTCTCCCCTTTTAAAACCCATTCTCTTCTCCCCTAGCCCCTCCTGCTACTCCTTAACCATCACCAAAACAAACCCCACACCATCTCAACCACCGTCATATGTACACTTTTTTTTATAATTGCTGTAAAACGCCTTGGCATGAAGGAGCTAGATGCATAGTTTCAAAAAATTAAACGGACCTTTTAAAGGTGTAGTGACTTAACCGGAGACGCTAATCCTTGGAAGCACATTTTTGTTTCAACAGCCAGACTGGGATCCCACTCCAATCGGCAGCCCCGAGCTCTCGCTCAGGGCCCCCTTTTATGCTCCTTGCCTCGCCCCCTCTAGAACCTACTAACGGGTTTCCGGGCTTTCCCCACGTGCCCCTTCTAACCTTTCTCCGGATATCCCCTCTGGTCTATCACGTGGCCTGCTGCAGTCAGGGCTGCTGTAAGCTGTAAATCCCCTTCCCTGCCAGCAGCCCGCGCTATGCTGCTACATAGCTAATTATGTCACAAGTTTAAAACGCTTTTGCCACTTGCTTGCCCACCTGCCCCAGGACGTTCGCCATCCCGGAGATGCAGGGCGTGCTCCAGGTCCTCATGGCGCTCTACAAGTCCGACAGCTTCACGGCAGACCAGCAGCTGGTGGGCTCGCCCATGCTGACGGCGTTCCAGCGCGTCTACGTGCGTGTCCACCTCGCCATGTCTCGCGACCACAGCCCCGTCAACGTCAGCGGCTACTTTGGCCTCCTTGCGGTCAACTGCTGGTCGACTCCGAGCAACAACGAGTCGGACCACCTCACCCACAAGATCATCAACGATGGGTGAGGGGGGGCAGGGCCTGGCCTCCGGTGGTGGGTGGGCACCTTTTGTTTTCTTTAAACTAAAAAAATATGTTTTTTTATTTTACCAGGTAATGCCCCCACTGAATTCTGGAAGAGCTTTTCCCACAAGTGGGCCTGGACACAAATAATAGCTCGACAAAGTGGCCTATGTTGGACATTTCTAGCAGAACATTATCACGAGCAGAAGGCCGTGTAACCAAATCTATTGATGTTGTGGCTCCTTCTGTGCTCGCTGCCTTCAACCACCCCCTGCGCTAAACCAGCCGACCTGAAGTATGGCCTAAAATCGGTGAGCAGGGCCCTCATCCAGCAGTGGAGATTGCTCAAAAGGTCCCCCACTGTGTGCCATTTCTCCCCCCCCCCCCCTCCTGTATGGACGAACGAATCTCCGTGCGTGCAGGTGTCTTGCAGACCAGACGGCCTACTTCCACCGAGGCAACGGGAATGACACCTCCGTGGATTTCAGCTTCCAGATGTTCAAGTTCATCGGCATGGAGTACTCTTACATCTACATACATTGTGCCGTGCGCGTCTGCTACACCAGCAACCGCATGGCGTGTGTGCCGGTAAGCCGGCTCCATCTCGAATTAATTTATTCGGGCACCTCGGCATTCGTGCAACCGCTTTGTTAATCCACCGCTGCTGGATGAGTGGCCATGCAGATCTGCTACCAAGACAAATCTCCTGTATAGTCTTAACAGAATGTTGGGGAAAGTGCTCTTGGAGAACCTAAATAAAGGCTGTCATGGCACACGATGGGAGGGTGGGTGGCCAGCACCATGCCCGGCCACCTATGTCTCCCCAGTAGCGATGTTTACACACTGCACCCAGGTACTTATTTGAGGCAGTTGACCTGGGGGAGGCCTAGGACCCGTTAATATAATCGTCATTGGATGGTCTACAGCTCTATGGACGGTTATTCTTGTGCGCGAAGGAGCGATATTTGTCTCAAACGGCGCAGGGATGTCAAGGTGGCAGGGTCAAGCGACACTCGAAGACTGACCTCTTCGAGGGCGTGCTGTCAATTGGACCAATGAAAATCGTGGACGAGAATGAGGACTTGCTGCGCACCTCCATAAACGGTGACCTCCTGACCCCACCAGCGGGCTTCACAACACTATCCGTGTGCGCCACCATCTGTGGCGTCGCGCTCTCCATTAAAGGTGCAGCCCTCCAATTACTTCCTCGTGCCCCTGCTGCTTGGAAGGGCGTCCACACGAGACCTCGAGAGCCCCACCCCCTCAAGGATATCTTGGCCTACTCCTCCCTGGCTAGTGTGAAATTGTTTTTGCGCAGTAAGTAGCAAACCGTGCTAATCGGTGTGCGGTCTAGAAATGTGGGATTGTGCGCGCACTGGCACACGGCACACGAGCGATCACGTGCCCGTGCGTGCGCTGTCAGATGGCAAGTCACATGTGCTAACCCCTTGCACCATGGTGACATTAAATCTCGACACCACACAAGTCGAGTGTCCATTGTGGTCGCGTGTTAGCGTTGGCCCTATAGCTGTCCTCCCCCCCTCGTCGCAGCAATGTGCCACCACCCTCGACCAATGGCGACATTGCCTATGCCTCACATGGCACTGCCAGGAATCTCAGCCAATTGGCCCCATCCTGCCAGTGGGCCACGGTGCAGTTTGCAGTGCCTGCTCACTCGATAGCTTATGCCACGGCGTTGACAGGTGTATGTCCTTTCTGTAAAAAAATTTAGAGTTAAGTCCAAGGAAGGGTAAGAACATAACTGGACCAACTGCACTTTGAGATGTTATCTGAAACAGAGCTCACAAAAACATTGACTATAGAATAACTCTCTCCCACCACCTCACTGCCATCGTCAAGTCATGGATGGAGTGCCCCATCAGAGCAGTGTTTGTGGAGTAAGGAATCCAGGCCATTGATCTACTCTGGCAAATCGCCCGATGCTAGATGTTAATTACCAGTTAAACATCTCAAAATTGAAAATGTTGTGGATTTACAAACATACCTGTGGGCTGAGGTAGTAATTGGTGTGTTTACGTGACAAACCTTATAGGCTGTCGGTGGTGGAGGATTATGACACTCATACTTGCGCAATCCAACCCAAAAACCTTTAGTAATAATATTGGTCTCTAATGTATACGTGTTTTTAAACTCATTATAATCGTCCGTCGTCCAGAGTTACGCAATCACCGAATAATTTCGTAATCGTGCGCGCGTGGATGCAGGTCTTCCCATGCCCGTTGTGATCCCGGTGTTCGTCATCACCGCTATCGGCGGCGCGCTCGCGGCCCTCTGCTGCTTCACCCTTTCCCGGCACGGCTGGGGGCTCGGGTCGAGCGAGAACAAGGAGGTGGAGGGGGGGGTGACGCCACCGGCACCCTGCCACGAGGTCCCCAGCAGCGACCCGGTCATTGCCGTCTCGCCGGATCAGCGCTGCTCCACCGCAGGGCTGCTGCCCGAAATCTTAAAAGGCAGTCGCCGCACGTGTGTGATCTCGTGATCTGATGCACGTGGTTTTTCCACCCGAGGTGTGCGTTTTTTGAAGTTGTGCTCGAGCTACATGACGCGTTTTTTCTTTTGGGTTGTTGTGCTGTGTGGTGATTGGCACGATGTTCGTGGCGCTCCCACGTGCTGGGCTGGTGGGGGTAAACAAACTCTTGGCGCGTCTTGACGGTTCGCACCACACGCGCGCTTGGGAGCTTTTCTTTTCTTTCAGCAACCGAATTCGAAGAAACCCCAGCAGGCCACGTGGGCGCGACGCCACCGGACCTGTGCAGAGCAGTGCTCGTGTTTTACAACCTGAGAAATATCGCCGTTATTATGCACGGTGCAATTTTTGAAAATATGCCTTGTGTAACTTTTGTTATTTATATATATATACATGTATACACGCAGGCGCATTATTTAGACAGATCATGCCATGCGTGTACAGTGGCCTGAAACTGTTTGCCTAGGTAACATTTAACTTGATATTTATCTTGTTATCTTGGTACATTAAGGTGAGGGGGGGGGGTGTGAGTGCCTTCCCTGTGCGTACACCTGCTGGGTGGTGATGCCGAGCCTGTAGAATGATTGATGTATAATGGGGCAATGACTTTGGACAAAGCCAGACCTTCGTGGAGTCGGTGAATAAAACTTGGGTGGGGGAACGGTTTTTGATACCGAGACTCTCGAATTCACAGGCGCGCCTTGCGAATGTGGAACTCGGGTCGCGCTATCGACGCATTACCACGTGTTTTTTTTTTGCAAGCCAGCTCGCTCCCTCCATCCCCCACCACTTTTTTTGAGCCATGGTTTAAACGGGAGGGGTCTCTTTCGTGGGGGGTGGGGGGAGTAAATGTACAAAAATGCCACGCACTTGACCCTTGGAATGATATTTCAAGTCTGTTTTCACCCCTCAAAAAAATTAAACGGCACCTCGCAATGACGACGCTGTGGTTGTGTGGTTGTCGGTGCTCGCTGGCGTTGTGCAAACTCGCGCGCACACAAGTTCGCCTGCACAATGAATCCCTTACATTAGTAGCGTGTGCAATGAAACCTTCAAGGATGTTCGGAGACGGGAAGGTAAAAGGTGTCTTGAAGGTTCTCCTGGCTCCATGCCGATGCGCTGCGAGGTGGAGGCGATGGATTCTAGGAGAGCTGCGACCGTTTGCTTCGTCCGGTTTTCACTTTTGGCTTTAATGGCGAAGAGTCCACCTTGGGTGAGACTTCTGCTAGTCGGAGGTGCCTCGAGGCAAGATTAAAGACGGATGCCAAAGTTTAAATCTCGGCGACAAAATGATCACAACCCAGCACAGGAGTGCGTGTTGGTTACAAGTCTTATACAACGAGTTGCAGCAAAGTGCAAACAATACCGGGATTTAGTTTACCTAAAGGGTAGTAGATGCGTACCAAAAAGTGCACCAAGGATATTGCGTTCCTTGGACTGCAGTTTCCCAACATGCAATGCTCAACCACTGCCTGTCGGGTGGTGTGCCACGTCTGACTGTGGTCCCCCTTTATATTGAAACTGCATTTGGGCAATCGCTCAAGGGGGGGGTTCCAAAACCATTCTAATTCAATCCACTTTCCATTCGGAACTCTTGCAGCGAATTGTGCCTCAACTCTGCAGAAGGAACCCAAAATATGTTGCATTCGTTTCTAAAGCCACTACAATAACCTATCCGCACTCCATTTAGCTTTATAGAAATCCAAAATCTGGGAGGTTGCTTGCTCTCCTCGGCTGTCTCTTGTCAAACGTTCTCTTGGTTGTGGCTTTAGGTGACTAAAACCGAGCGAAATGAGCTGCATCTGTTGCGTCTGTCCCTTGCGCGTGAAAATAAAGTTGATGCGTTCTCATAAGCCACGTGGCCTGCGAGTGCATGATGTGTGCGACAGCGCTGCATGAATGAAACGTTGTGCCGATTGTTACATTCGTCGTCTCCTCGGAAGTTGGGCTTTTGTTTGAACTAGCGATGGTGAGCTTCCCAAATGTGTATAGACATGAGTCTTGGCTTTACACAATTTTTAATTCCTAAGAACAATTGGCGTCTTGGTGGCGAATAGAAGTAGCAACATGAAGATAGTGGATTGTCTATTTCTTTGTCGACAACGTACATTCCCTAATTAATCAGATTGCGGTGCAAATGAGCTACGTTTACGAAACGTGGCACGTTCCGGACTTGTTTCGGTATAAGCCCCATCTTAAAACCAAACCGCTCGCAACGTTGCCCCGATATTGTCAGATTTAGGAAGCCAAGCAGGGGTTTATCCTGGATAATGCTCGGATGTGTTGTCGGTTCGCTAAGACGCGTGTTCATAGGGCTGCGGGTCTGCACGAAGAGCAGCAAAGAGCAGTGCAGCAAAATTAACTGAACTTGACACCTGTCAACAACCCCTTAGCGGTGCCTCTATTATGACAGACCTGCCAACTACTGTTCACCACTACTATACACTAGACTATACATACCTATTAACCCCTTCTCATTGCCTTACCTTATTACATTCCAATTCAGACATTGCTCACCCCGTGTCCTTGTATATCTCAACGTTTATCCGATGCTATACACAACATTATACACGACACCAAACACTACTACATACCTGTCAACTCCTTATCAGTGACGACCATATTACAGACCAATTCAGACCTTATTGGTCACCCCGTGCCCTGAAAAATCTCAACGTTAATCCTACCAAGTCACAACACACGGGAGAACACACAACGGCTGTACGCCGTATGGATTTGAACATTTAAATTTACCTGTACAAAAATACGGGGTAAGCCGTATGGGTTGACGGGCATGTCCACGTGTCTCCTCCACGCCTTCTACCCGCACTCGCCACCACTGTGGTGATGCGTGGTCCAAGTCACCTCTACGACCATCGCGTAACGGCGGCTGCAGCGGTTTAGCGCCACGAACCCAGCGACCCGAGTTCGATCCCCGCTCACGGCCAACATCGGTGACGATTATCTGAACGTTAGCCGGTGCGATGTGTAAACGTCGTCATTCGGGGATAAAGGCGGCCGGGCATGGTGTTACTGGTCACCCACACCCTCGTGTGTCACAATGTCTCTGCCTTCGATTGGTGCTCACTCAGAGAGCTTGTCCCGACAGTCTGTTTATGCAAGAGGTGGGGGGGGGGGGGAATCGTTGTCTTCGTACGCGTGCAATCCGTACACGACGCGCTGGCGTGCACACTTCGCGAGAAGAATTCCGGTGGACAAAACACGAGTGTGCAGGTGAGTGTGCAGGTGAGCGTGCAGGCGAGCGTGCAGGCGAGCGTGCAGGTGAGCGTGCAGGCGAGCGTGTAGGTGAGCGTGCAGGTGAGTGTGCAGGTGAGCAAGTGCATTGTGAGAGCACCATGTATCACGGACGCCACTCGGATTTGTAAGACACGTGCATCGTGACACGCGGCCCGTGCCACCCGCTGGAGTTCGCTTGCACGTATGCACCGTGCGTGATGAACCTCTTTCGCGCCGTACGTAGCCCACCGTCCTAATCGGTATACGCCACGCACCCGCACACAAACCATGACGGCAGCTAGATGCGGATGGCACCGACCTCATGCACAAGTGGACAATGAATAAATGAAACTCTCCGGCCAGCCAGAGACTGCGGCCGTCACCCAGAACAGAACCATCGGAGGCGCGTGACGACTCAATGCCCCCATTCAGAAAAGTACGAATGAGTCGGCATCGTCACGGCGACGAGAACCACGTCGCTCCGCACGCAATCGTCCAGCTCATAAACCACCCCAAGGGGGGAAAATAATTATTGTTGTCGATCGACAAGGTAGTCCACATGTCTTGTGACCCTCCCTCCCCCGAAATTTAATTATCTAAAACTTTTTTTAAAGTAAGGCTCGTTAAAAACATAAATGAACGTACAAAGGGAAAATATCTTCTTGGTTATTTCGGTAAAGTCACGTAGAAGGGAAATAATAAAATAATAAAAATAAAACCGAATAAAATAAAATCTTTTCTGAAGGGGAAAAAGATGTTCGGGGCCAATAAATTGGGGAGGGGGGGTCACAAGACATCTGGACCTCCACGCTTAAATCACTACTTTCAAGTGACTTCCTGCCTAGCTGCTAATGTATAAATAGTATTTGCCTGTAAGCGACAACTTTATGCGCATTGTTTACACTCCGTTTTTTTTAATGTATGCTGTGTTTTTTTAAATTCCTCAATATAATGTATCTGCATTATCCTTACAATGGCAGAATTATTTTTTTTAGAGATACAGCGTGGTATTTGATGACAATCTATACGTAGCTTAATTTTTGTTTATTAAAAAAATAAAATGTTTACATTGCGATTATGATTTGCTCGTAATTTTTAATATTCAACGTATCTGTTATTTTCGGTAAAGTCACGTAGGGGAAATAAATAATTAATAAATAACTAATTAATACAAACTATAATGAAATATTAATTAATTTACTTTTTTCTATTACTTTATTATTATTGATGTGTTATTATTTATTTATTTACCTACGTGACTTTACCGAAAAACCTAAGAGTATGAATCCTTGCAGTCACGAAAGCTTCAAATCTGGAATTATCTGTTATTGGTTATTATTACTGCATTTTACTGTGACTTGTTACGCTTTTCGAAGAAACAGCGTTGTTGTTTTTGCTGATGGAACCCGATGTAAGAGCTTCTTGGCGCACAGGGTGACTTCAACATGAACTGAACCGCGTCCATCAGCCCCAGGCAGAAGAAGAAGCTCCGTTCTTCTGTGCAGTGTGACCACAATAATCGACTCTTTCATCGAATCACGAGGGGCGCAGTCGTCACCCCGTGCTCGGACAATTGAGCGAGCGACAATTATCCATCACAGCACGCGGCACGTGCTTCAACGAGATTCCAAAAGGGCACGCGGGCTCTCCTCGATTGCCCGACGCAGCTGATTGTCCAATGAGCGGCCGATTGGACGCGATTTGAGTGACGCGGTGGCGATGTACGGCCACGTGCAGCGAACGCCACGAACGTAAATTCGAATGCCCTCGAAGAATGTCGACAGATGCCCTGAGCCAACCCCCCCAACAACAACAATAATAATTTGATTCAAAAACGAGCATGGGCCGTCACATGGATTTCGGCATCTCATGATCACGGAGAGATCCATATGGCGCTGTCGGTCATACGGGGATTGATTGACCATACTTCAACGCGTTGGTCAGTGCCGAGTGTGATGAAGGTGGCAACGCAGACACCGATTGATGATATCACTCAGGCAACTGATGTTAGCCGTGGGCCGGGACATTTCACTTTTCGGGGCTCCAACATTTCACTCACAGCGTGAAGCGTGAACCATCGCTCCCACCGCTCCAGAGCAATTCCCAAGCCGTGGTCTCATCGCAGCCTGGACTTGCACGTGCGACTCGACGGATGTGCGAATGAGGAGGCGAGTGGCTGGGTGATCGCGCATGATTTGCAAACGGTGTTGCGCGCGTGCAGTCGCTTTGACGATAATTAGTGAAGATTTGGGAGGAGGTCGAGACAGAAACCGTGGTAATTAAGCAAATTGGGCGGCAACACCGACAGACAGATGTGGGGGGGGGGGAGTAATTAAACAATGAACGCCTAATTTACTCGACTGATCCCCCCCACCACCACCAATCACGTGACCACCACCACCATTGTCTCGCGATGGTATAAATGGTCGAGGTGCGCTCTGGTTGTCGTGTTGCAGCTTGCTCTGTAATCTAGTTTTTGTAGTTTTCGCGAGTGGGACTGACTCGTGATGTAAGTATCGGCGTTCTACGGGATTCTTGTCGTTGTGTTTCCCAATCATGGGCTGCTGATCGTGGGCTTCTTGTAGCGGTGGGTAGATTACTGGATCGAGAAACGCGTTTGGGATTTAATTTTGTTCACGTCGGAGGGGGTTAGCGCTGTCTAGACCTTGCCTGGGACGTCTTCTCTTAAATGCCGGTTCTGTCGTGTGAAGGGTAGCTGTTTGTGGGAAAGCCTCCAGAGCTGGTTGAGGTATGTTTATTTAGCTTTATTCCTGAACGGGAATTGTCTTAGATGCTTTAGAAGCGAGTCCTGCTATTTAAATTGTAGGTGGTGGGAGGGGGGAGATCAAGCTGGGACCTTGATTAGTATGAAGGATGATTCCAGAACCAATGGAACGGTGTTTTGGCTAAACTCTGCCAATCTGCTTGGGACTAAAGTGGGGAAGAGATTTTTCAGTTTCATCGTTCGTGTGCAGCCGTTGCGTAGAGGTAATGGGTCCCTGTTTTTTTTTTTTAAATGGGTACATGTTGTGTAAAATACGCTTTTTCGTGGTGTTCTCTTAATCGCCTACGAACAACTCCAATTTAGACTTGCAGATTCTTGGTTCTGTTTCGTAATTTACTTGCTGCATTAGATTCGTGCAGATCTGCTAAACTTTTGTTCAACTCTGCCTTTTTTAAATGCCGTGTACAGACGAATATAGACTCTTTTTGGGCAGTCTCCTTTTTACAGCAGTGTTATTGGCAACCTAGTAATGCGTTTTTTAGTTCTATAAACATGTTTTGTATTAAAAATCGTCCGTCCTCGCGGAGTTCATCTGAACTTTTGGACCCTTGCACAAGCCTCCTGCTAGGTGGTGCCTTGTCAGTACCTGACCATCCCAGGCTACTTGGTCCACCGTATGGCAACCTTGCCGCTGGAACAAATGGATTATTGCGTATATCTGTAACTTTAACATTCATACGCTTTGGTTCCTTTTTGGTAAAGTTGCGTAGGTATAAAAATAAAAAGATCATGACGTTTCGGGTGCAACACCACAAGTGTCTGTCATGTGGGAAAGCATGATGACGGATGCTTTTGTTGCGCCCGAAACATCGTGATTTTATTTTTCTACTTGCGTGACTTTACCGAGAGAACCAAAGAGTGGATTCCTGCAATCACGAAAGCTTCAAATCAAAATGCAACACCCATGAGTGGCCTTTTTGCGGCCGTTGTGTCTAACCAATTATACGTTGACGTTTGCTTTTATATTTTCAGTTTTTCCTAATGGCGCCCCTAGCTCTTGCCCTGCTGTTCACAGTTGCGTTTGCCACTGGAGCAAATGCCCAAGGTAGGCAAACCTTTCATCGCTTGCACGAGACCTTGCGTCTCAACTTCTATCGTTTTCTACTTTAAAATTCTCTACAGCCCAAAAAGTACGCGTTCAAGCATTCCAGCTTGATCTGAAATGTCTTGGCCACGGTGGTGAAATGTTAACTACTTCACCAGGTATGCAGGAGGTCGTGGGTTCAATCGCGACCCTGACGCCTGTTTCCATGTCCTCCCCGTGATCGTGTGGCTTTCTCCCTAGGTTTTTCCTCCGCAATTAGAATTGGTGTACGTTTTAGTTGCTACAAAATTCCACCACGTCAAGCCACTGGGTTGACCTATCCTTTGTGGCCACGTTTCCTCTAATGAGCATTTGCTCATTGACCCTTTCCTGCTGAGTCTAGTCCCTGATGTAAGTTTAATATTCATGCATCTCCCTAATTTGTGCATTATGACGTATAATACTTGCGTTTCTTTGTATGCAACGGCCTATGTCTAATACCAAGCGTTTGTCAGCCGCGACTCTCCAATGAAATGGTTTCCGTAGAGGTAGGAAGTGTGCGGCTTGATGGTGGTTTACGCCAACATGGCCTGCTGACAGCCAATGAGCGAGTTCACCTCTTGGGCGCACCAATTATCCCAGTTTCGTAAATCGATCATTATGGAGAAAAAATGGTTTAAAGGCATATCTGCTATATCCACCGATGAATAATACATTTGATACATCGGCTAATCGACCTTCCAAACCCTCTAACCTTTTCATAAACTACTACGTCTCTCAAGCCGTGTCAGGTCGGCAGTGTGGCTTGTTTTACACGTTCTAGCCGGGTCCGACTCGACCCGAATTTTGCGCACTTCCACAACGTTAAGCCGCGCTCCTGATGTTCAACCAAATGGAAACTCCTAAACGCCTTGCTTTTCATTCACCCTTTGCGCTAACACTGTCTACAGACGCTTTGCCAGCGGCAATAAATGCAACCGCCATCACCCTCCCCCTTGCTGCGGCTGCGACCGACTCTTCGACTGCCGCTTCCACCACCATCACGTCCTCCTCGGCCTCGTCCTCCACCGCGGTAGCCGCGACCTCGGTGACTGCTACTGCCGAGGTCACGATGGCTAACCAGACCGCGGGACCTGCGCTGGACACGCAGCAAGTTTGTTTCCCTGGCTTGTGCCAGAACGGCGGTCTGTGTGCCGTGACTCCGCAAGGCGCTTACGTCTGCACCTGCTTCCATGGCTACACGGGACGCAACTGCTCAGGTGTCTGCTCGCGGTCCACACCAGCGACTCTTCTCCGAGCCCCTCTCCCTCGGTCGACACTGCCTTTTTTTAAATCCTTTATATTAAGTTTGCTTGCTTGCACGCTTACGACCATGCAAATCTTTTGGTCATTTTTTTAACCCACTTCCCGTGATCCAATCGAGCTGACATTTCCCACAGACTCGTTGTGCGTGACAATTTATTTCCGTGAAAATTTTTTTCCAAAATTTTACACTTTTTAGGACACAAATTTGATATTTAATTACCAATTGCTTAATGGTGCAATCACCTGACCCATAGGTGGCAGCCATCTCAAGCCAGAGGACGAGAGTACTCTAGCCGCCACGCATATAAAGGATTTATAGTCAAAAACTTTGTTTTTACTGGTTATACTTATTAAAAATTGAGTGGTGTGCGGTGTAAGCTTCACCACTGGGGCGACAAAGGTGGCTGAGCGTGGTTTTGGCCACACACCCCCTCGAGTGCCTTTCCGGCACCTTTTTTAGGTGCTCGCTAACGGCACTTGCCCTGACCAAAGTCGTCTGCTACGGGCTGTATGGGGATGCTCTAACAGAAGTTGCCACCAGCAATCCGTTAGCGCCACTGCGCTACGGAAGACTGTGGGTTTCGCCACTCGTGGTGGATTTTAAACCAAAGACCTGCTTTGGCACGCTGTGTCGATCTTCGTCTGTTCCATAGTCTTTAAATTAAACTCTTATAAAAACCTGCTACGATTGTGAGGGGGGGGGGGGGGGGCTTTCCACGTGTTTAATCAGATGCTACATTGAACGCCACCAGTAATCTCACGGATCCCTGCAAATGAAGACGACTGTTCCTAGACCGTCTTCAATTTGTGCCTCCTCCGTTTCTCCACCCAGAGGTGCTCCTCCGCGTGGACTGCGGGGCGAGCGAGGTGACCGCGTCCCTGGAAAACGACTTTCTCGCGTGGCACAACATCACGGCCACCACCGTGGTGCTGGCGCGTCACACCTCTCTGAACGCGGTGCCCAGCGAGGCTTGCCTGGCTCGCAAGAGCGTCTCCCAGGGCGTGAGCCACCTCCTCATGAAGCAGACGCACGGCCGTGAGGAATGCGGTGCCAAGATGATGGTATGTCTCCCCCCGCCCCCCCACCCTCTTTCACCCACACACCAGGGATTGCTAAGCTGGCTACGCGATCTACGATTATGGTTTTAAAATAATTAAGTGAACTGCTGCCCTTTTTAAATTTTCATCAACAAGTACAAAAGATGGCTGTACTAAGTGTCACGTGAGCAAAGCGTGCCTCATGATATTTAAAATGTAGCGATTTTACTCGCCATCACACCCATTGGATTGAAGTAATGGCTAAACAAGTGCGTTTTGTTCTATGACCAAGGTACTGAGACTGATCTTTAAAAAATCGTCATCAATTGGGACTTTTTTTTTTACCCCTCCGTGTTTGCAGGTGAACGACACCCACGTGAACATCGCATACCAGGTAGTGATCGGGAACCGCTCTGACGTGATCGAGAGGATCTACTTCGTGCTGGACTTCTCCTGCGTGTATCCCCTGGAGGAGCGCGTGGCTTCCGATGTCGCTGTCACCAGCGCCCTCTTGTGAGTCGCACGGAGTTTTACGACTCTTTCCCCGTGGGTGTCTCTCCTGACCCCTGACCCTGGGCTTGCGAAACGCGACGGTTATGCACTGCGATCGCCTGCAGTCTGTGGGACAATCCATCCGGAAAGTTGTGGCTTTCTCGGCCAGATGCGCTTAATGTCAGTTTGGCCGTCTGCTACCACTCGTTTTAGTCTCGACAATTTTTGTGCATTTGGTTTGTAAACTGCAGCCTCAATGCAGTTTTGGCAGTTTCCCTACGTTGGTACATAAGTACCTTGTAGTATAAAATTACAAATGGCATGCAACCGTTTTCATGGCCTTGCTGTGAAGTTAACATGGCAACAAACATCATTGTGACAAAACCTCCATTCAACCCTAAACCGTTCCTGGCCTTTCTCGCGACAGGACATTCCTCCTCCCGGAGCGAGATGGTGTCCTGCGGGTCGCCATGTCGCTCTACAAGAGCGCCAACTTCTCCGCGGCCGACCAGTACGCGGTCTCGCCCAAGCTGAGCTCCTTCGATCGGATTTACGTGCGGGTCTTCCTGCACATGCACTCCAAGGACAAGGAGACTGACGCCAAGGGGGACTTCAACCTCCTCCTCGTGAACTGCTGGTGCACGCCGAGTGACAACGCGTCTGACCCCATCAACCACAAGCTCTTCAACGACGGGTGAGGTTCCCCCCCCCCCCCACTCCAACTCGCGTCGGGGCCAGCTTTTGGTGATCCTTGTTCCTGGGTTGGTAAGGGGGGGGGGGGTTCTGCGTACCAAAAAAAAAAAAATTCCATTAGATTTTTGTTACACGGTTTGATTTGGCCAAATGCCCATCTGGTTAACAACGCTTAGAGCCGTGGGTTAAGCACAATCTCAATAAAATTCCTAGGGTGTTTTAGTCTACCCCTATCATGCTGGCCAAACATCCCTTGTAAGAAATGGGCTCCACCTTTTTTGCACCATAACCCTCGCGCTGCTTTTTAACTTTACCTGCTTCCTACTGCTGCGTGGTCGGGCTGCCTGTTCCACTGGATGAACGCCTCTGACGTAATTACAATTAACCCAAAAGCCATGTTCACCCACGTCCTAATAACACTTTGGCATGAACCTGGATCTACAATTCTTGCGTGACAAGAGCAGCTGATGGCTCTTAAGATTCCCTTCTGTACTGCCATCCTGACCCACTCTGTGACAAATTCCTTTCGTGTACAAACCAGGCTGGACTCCTGCTTGACTGCTCTTTAATGTAACCGCTCGCATTAATTCTGTACTTGAGCTTGCAGTTGGGCAAGGAATCGGGATAACTGCAAGTAAACGTGGCCCATTTTTTTAGGGAAGGGGTTTTGGTGTGGCATCTACCATGCAGACCCTTGGCGACATGGTTTCTACATACATGCACTTGGCCTTATCTGTTTTAGATCGCGATTACCCCATCAATATTTATCGACCAACCACTGCTTGCTAGTCTCTTTGTCAAGCAGTTCAGGAACATGGCTATTAGCATTTGCCTCCCTTGCAGTATGTCAATGACCTCAATTTCACTCTCTTGCCATTCCACTGACCTGCAACTTTATATCTGTCTGGCGAGGTAGATGTCCCGCGGACCAAACCGCTGCTTTCCACAGCGTGAACGGCAATGACAGCAGCGTAGACTTCAGCGTCCAAATGTTGAAGTTCATCGGCATCCAGTACCAGCTGGTCTACGTCCACTGCTCTGTGCGTGTCTGCTTCAGCGTCAACAGCAGTCAATGCGTCCCGGTGAGTCTGCAGTCTGGCTTTGTCACCCACGGGTCTCCTACTGAACAATTGGGTATAGTGGCGTTTGATGTACTTGCCTTGATGCTGACTGTTTTGATGGGTGAAATGAACGTAATTCTTGACGTGACATAAGCCTTCATGAACTTGACACGTACAAGGTTACCCGCCCCCACCCCTGACTAGAATGTCACTAGCGCCAAAGGTTGTAAGATACTACAGATATGCGTCTTGACAAACCCTTATTGTGACCTAACTTCGTGTGGTAGTTTTAACAACCCTAATCGAGTGGCTGGGTGCCGCTAACGGCACTCTGCAGGGATGTCAAGGCGGCAGGGTGAAGAGGCACACGAGGCATGCCGACACGTTCGAGGGGGTGCTATCCATCGGGCCCATGAGGATCGTTGACGATGAGGTGGAGATCGAAGTCACCCAGTCTACCCACGGTGAGGTCTCTCGCTACCGCGTGGTATCTGTCCCAGCGTTGCTCCGATTCCTTGGCAGTCTTTCTACAACATTTTGGCCCGCAAACCCCGCTCTGGCTCGCCCATTTTAACCACTTTTGAGTACCGAGGATATAAAGTAACTTTATTCATCCTGAAATAAAGCTTTTCCAAATATCCAGTTTCACGGTTCGTGTGCTGCAGCGACCTTGAAGCTTTAACCAACATGTCACTTCCAAGGCATTGCTCTACTTTAAAGTGTAATTTCCAATTTGGCATAAAATAATTGATTTGCGGATTTGCACCCTCCCCCATCCAGGCCTCTCCACGCCCATCCTCGTTCCGCTGCTGCTCGTCACCGCCTTCGTCGGGGCCCTCGTCTCGCTCGGCTGCTTCGTGGTAACGCGGAGAGGCCCGCGGCAGTTGCGGGCGGTGGCGGACGGCGACTTGGGAGGGCAACCACCCTCCTACGTGACCACGTGCGGCCCACCGGGTAACCTCGAGCTGCCCGGCGCGTCCGTGCCGGTGACTGACAAGGCGCTGCTCAAGACGAAGATCGCTGCTGCATGAAACGAGTACTCGCTCGCGTGCTTCCATGCACGTCGCCCTAGATGTGTTTTTGTGTAATCTTGTGCACCCTTTTGTGGCACCCTAGTGTGGCTCTGACTGGAATGTAAACTACTGATGAATTGATGTCTCTTAAAAGAAAAATAAACTTGCAAGGAAAACATCGTTGTTATTTCCCTTTATCATACGGAGGCTTGCGTAGCTCGAATATATTACCAGCCAGAGATGATACGCATCGACAAAATGTTTCTAAACCACCAATTCGTGGTTTTAAGTGTTCTCAACGCCAGCCACGCTCAATTTGCAGTACTACTTGGTGTCGGCATTTTCGAGCTCACGGCTCCTGAATGGAGATTCACAGGCCGCTGATAATGCAGAGACCCACTTGCACACGAAGCTATGTTACTACGCTCCGCTAGAGCCGCACACAATACCGCCCAGAACGCCGAACATTGAGGCCAACCTGCGAAACTCCACGAGGGTGCAGCACTGCCCCATGCAGGTGGAGTCTAACCTGCAGGCGCGCCTGCGTATCGCGTTTCAATACGCCCGGGGCAAGGCGTTTGATGGGGACTGGACCGGTTTTCCTGGTGTGCCAGGGCTATAGGGAGGGGGACCACTGATGGCAAAGGTTTTTTTTTGTTGGTCGAAGGAGAGTTTTAGAATTGAGTCATGGTATTGTAGTGCAATGGATTATTGCGCTGCCCATCGCGTAACCCCGCAGCAGCCTATAACACCTGTCCTAGATTTGAAGTTTTCGTGACTGCAAGTATCTTCTTGCTGGAGCGGTCAAAGCTGATGACGGATGCTTGTGTTGCTTCCGAAACGTGATTAATTTCTTTTCATTTCCTATTTTGTCAACTACGTGACTTTACCGAAAAAAATCAATTGTAGAACACCTTTTGGTTCTTTCGGTAAAGTCCCTTTACCGAAAGAACCAAGAGGATGAATCCCTGCAGTCACGAAAGCTTTAAATCTAGAGGTATAACACCTGTTGTGTGCGTGTCGCCCATCCAAGCAATGCCCCCAGGCTCCATTGTGTTACCTGGATTGGGTGCATTCTTGGAAAATTGGTCCTCTGCACCTGGAGTGCATTGGCTTCAAGCCCCCTGATCTCTGCTCCCTACAAGCCTCTCCCCACACCCGTTTACTTTCTGTTCACACTGCGGCTGATTTACATTGAGAGACCAAGCAAGAAACTCCTTTGCATTGCCGAACAAACACGGGTGAAATGACGGTGCACACACACTTGAGCGACAAGTTAAGTGGGCTTTGTGTGGGACGGTCCACTCCGTTGCGATTGTGGTCGATGCCAACGTGGGTGGCAGCCGAGGAATGTAATGTTTCTCGCTCATCCAACCACTTTCCAGGCGCGATGTCCGCCAAGATCTATAGACAAGTTGGGGGGGGTGGGTTTGGTCTCGTCGGGCAAGACTGCTCACGCCACGTGGAATGACCCGGTGAGGCGTAACGCCACTGCCCAGTTGTGTTACCCCCCCCCACCCCCTTCCGGCATTGTTTTTTTTTTTGCTACAGATCGGGGTGTTTGCATGTGGTCGTTTGGAACAATGATTGGTCGTCACGGTGAGCTGTATTTGGCGTGCAACTTTTTTTTAAATACTAAGCAAACAAGGCCGGGTGGGGTTTGTCCTCGTGACGCGTCGCGATGACATTGGCACAAGTCCAATCCTAGCAGGGCTCATATTCTTGGTTCGTTCGGTAAAGTCACGTAGAAGGGAAATAATAAAATAATACAAATATTAAACATAATAAAATTCTCACGACATTTCGACCACAACACAAGCAGCCGTCCTCAGGTGAAGAACAGAGCTGTCTGAAAGACCGCGTCCTCATTAGAACAGAGCTGTCGGAAAGACCGCGTCTTCATTAGGAAAGACAGCGTCCTAATGAAGACGCTGTCTTTCCGACAGCTGTTCTTCACCTGAGGACGGCTGCTTGTGTTGTGGTCGAAATGTCGTGAGAATTTTATTGTTTAATATTTGTATTATTTTATTATTTCCCTTCTACGTGACTTTACCGAAAGAACCAAGAATAAGAATCCCTGCAGTCACGAAAGCTTTAAATCGAAACCTAGCAGGGTTGTGGCTGGCTGGCATAGCCATGCCGGGTGACAGGTCACGTGGTTCGACAGGTGCCATGGGCCACTTTGAGGGAAGCCGCGAGGGCATTGCATCAAGATGAGCGCGCTGCACCATGCTGCCCCACCTTCACCAGCCCACGCTGACCAGCCTGGTGAAGTATGTTCAAATGTATCCACCCCCACGACTCGCAATACAGGGAGAGATCCTCTTCCAACAGCGGCGGTGGCGGCATGCACTTTACAATGAACACAAAGTAAACGCCAGTGTAAGGTTTAACGTGCTCTCTGGTTCTTTCGGTAAAGTCACGTGGGTAGAAAAATAAAATAAAGGAAAAAATAATATATCGCGACCTTTCGATCGCAACACAAGCGGGTCGTCCTCAGGCGAAAAAATAATCCAGTAGTCATAAATAACCTCTTGTTGTAACAGCTCTCTCGCTGGTTCAGCAGTTCAACTGCTGGATTATTTTTTTACGCCTGAGGACGAGGCGCCTCGACAGACCTGGTTGGGAATGTGTGCATGTTACGCGTGTTGAACTTCTTCGGCGCCCCGTACGTAGCCAACCGTGATAATCGGAGGTCACTGTGTCGGTCCACTGCGGGTTGGGATAAAAGGAAGACGGGAAGAGGGGGGGGGAGTTACGCAAAGACTGGTTCAGACATCACGCGCCACTAATGTCAGCCGTGGCCGGTAGGTGAAGTCTCGTCATGATGCTGCCGGGCGCCAAGCTCAGTGCGCTGATGACGCACTGCGCCCACGTGATACAGTATACCTAGCAGCTGTGTTGGTAACTGTCGAGTTGACAAATGTCAATTCCTGCCCCCCACCACCACCACCACGTGGGATCGGCTCGTATCTGTGACCGATTCCTCGAGCGACAAGCGAGCAGCACCGCCTCGAAACGAAGTCATTGGGTTCACCGTGTGGCAATGCGCCCCTTAGCAGTGCTCTTCGCATTGCCGAGCAGACGACCCAGCTGGCTGCGTGGGGTGTGGAAGTCGCGGCGTTCTGAATGAGAGCTGACGTCAGGAGTTGCCAACCCAATCCGCGCTCTGTGCGCGTGTGTGGAAAGCCGCGGAGCGCGTGCCTATAAATGGGAAGGCGTCACACGGTGCGCCGGTCAGTGTGGGTTGCACGAGAGAGCGAGCGAGTTGCCGGCAGACAACCCCATCGGACAACTTTGACACAACAGCAAAAATAGATTTGAAATAAATATATTACATTAATATATAAACTTTTTTAAAAATATAGAACCTAATGCCTATCGCATGAGCGTTGGACACTTGTACAGCCAGCCAGCCAGCGAGGAAGCAAGCAAGCAAGCAACATCAGTAACACGTTGTAGACAATTGCCAATTTTGTATTTGTTGAATAAAAGCCAAGAGGAGCCATGCAAATCGAACAAGGGGAGCAGCAGCAGCAGCAGCAAGAGCAGCGGCGTGTGCGCGCATTAGACTACGAGCAGCAGCAGCAGCAGCAGCTCATGGGAGGGAAGTGCGTCTCGCCCGCCTGCAAGCGATTCACCTTGCCCGAGGTGGAGGAGCACAGCTCGGAGGAGTCGTGCTGGCTCGTCCACGCGGGCCGCGTGTTCGACGTCACGCGCTTCGTGCGCATGCACCCCGGCGGCGAGGCCGTGATCCTGTCGCGCGGAGGCACCGACCTGGGTCGCCTGCTGTCGGGTCCTCCTCACCGCCACAGCAGCAACGCCTACAGGTGGCTGGAGCAGTATTGCATCGGGGAGCTGGACACGCGGCTGGGAGAGGAGCTGGATAGAGGTTCGCAGCAGCAGCAGCAGCAGGAGGAGGAGCAGCAGCAGCAACGGGCAGATGCGTCGGTGGTGACGCCGCCCGGGTCGGAGTGTGCCGAGGTGGGTTTGCGGCGCATCGAACAAAACAAAAACACTTCTGTTTGTACGCACGTGCGTTGAAGTAGTCAACCGTGCTAATCGGAGGTGCGGGGGGACACACAGCAAACTAACACACAAAGAACACTTCGAAATAAATACGTTTTCAATCTAGACGATTTAAAAGTGCGACGCTCCGGGCGGAAGAACGTTCCAGACGGCCGCAGAAGCGCCTCTGCGGTGACCGCCCTCGTTCGATGGCCAGCAGCCAAAAGCCGCTGCTGCGAGGATGAAGGGGAAAGCTTCTCTTTTGCAAGCGAAGTGACAGCGATGTGAAGGAGGATGCGGATTGTCAGCCGTATTCATGAAGCCGAAAGTGAATTGACGAGTTCCCGTGTTGTAACTCAGAGCGTAATTTGCTCACTCGATACTTTCGGGAAAGTTGCTATAGTCGGGCCGGACTGTCTCAGCTCGCGATGGTGATTACCGGCGAAAGGCAACGGCTCGCTGCCAGACGCCAAGCTTGCCGCTCTATCGCTGTGCTTCATATGCCTCCGACCCCGTGAGCAGGTTGAGTACTAGATGAGGCGAGGCGGGATGTGGGGTGCGACTAAAACAAATTTGTCGGAGCAGGCGCGCGGATCGGGGCTGTGGGCAGCGGTGTGTAAGGCGTCGTGCACGATTTGAGCGCTTGGCAAGTTGATTCATTTACACGAATTCGGTGTGGCTAGCCACTGTATTCCATTCAACGGCATCCAGTGGCTGGAGAGCAAACTAAAGACGGCTATGCTTGGGACCTAACTTGAGCTAATGGCTAAATTATAGTTTTAAAATGTATTTCAAACTCCAACATCGCTGTTGGAGTTAAAAAATTCATTTGAAACTCCAACAGCGGCGTTTTAATGCCATGAAATGCAGATACGGTATCTTGAGGCAAATCATTATTTGTTTGGTTATTTGATAGATTACCTCTTGTGAAAATAGTTTTTTATTTAAATGCCTCCATATAGTAAATGAGATGCTAAATCTCACTCGGCACTAACTGAATTAAAGCCACCTTCATTTAAATGTCTCCTACAGTTTTTCAGCACCATACAATATGCGTGCTGGATGGCTGGATCGCTTAAAAAAAAACACAACACGTTCATCATGAACACTCATCAACCATTAGCACGCCCTGAAATTCATCTTAATTATTGACGCTTCCGTAACTTTTAATGGGGGGGGGAGGGGGGGGGGGCGATTTACCCGCTACGAAGTTAATCAGAGCACGTGGACATTGACGCGGAGTGTTAAACAAACGCTGAGCAGGTGCACACACACACACGAGAGTGAAGAAGAGGCGCGTGCTGGGTGATTACGCCGAGGGGACGCAGCAAGAGAGACACGTGCATCAGAGAACACGCGCGCGCGCACACGCGCGCGCACGCACACGCGCGCGCACGCACACGCGCGCGCACGCACACACGCGCGCACACGAACACACGCGCACATGCGCGCACACGCGCGCACACGCGCGCACGCACACGCACGCGCACACGCGCGCACGCACACGCACGCGCACACACGCGCACGCACACACACGCGCACACACGCGCACACACACACACGAACACACGCGCACACACGCGCACATGCGCACACACACACACACCCGCGCACACACGCGCACACACACACACGAACACACGCGCACGCACACACACGCGCACACACACACACGAACACACGCGCACACACGCGCACATGCGCACACACACACACACGCACACACGCGCGCACACACACGCACGCACACACACGCGCACACACACGCACGCACACACACGCGCACACACACACACGAACACACGCGCACACACGCGCACATGCGCACACACACACGCACACGCACACACCCGCGCACACACGCGCACACACACACACGAACACACGCGCACGCACACACACGCGCACACACGCGCACACACACACACACGCACACACAAACGCGCACACACACACGCACACACACGCGCACACACACACACGCACACACACACGCTCGCACACACATGCGCATGTGCGCACACACACGCGCACACACACGGTTCTGGAGGTTTCCACTGTCAGGGGAGATGAACGTGACGTGGGTTAGACGTTGATGTCGCGCGTTGTGTAGCGGTAAGCGCGCCGCGCCACGAGACTCCTGCGAGTTCGAGTCCCCGCTCACCACGGCCATCACCGGTGACGATTATTAGAAACGGTCCTTGGCCCTCCCCTGGGTCGACTCAGTCTCAAATGAGCGCCTGGTGCGATGCGTGAACGTCGCCACTGGGGAGACAAAAGCGGCCGGGCGCGGTGTTGGCCACCTATCCACTCGTGTGCCGCGCCGGCCTTCGTAGGTGCTCGATTACAGCACTTGCCCTGACAGTCTGCTCAGGCTATGCGGGGGAGCTTTGTCGTAATTGTCGGTCACGACCAACGTGAGAGTGGCAGCCAAAATGAGGAAACTCGCTCGCTCGGAAGTACGGATACTGTACCCTGGCAGAGATGACGAGATAACAAAACACCATCTCGGGTGCCAGGAGGGGCTGGCGTGAGAGATGGCGACGGCTTTGTTGAAGGCCTTCACCCAGCAGTGGATAGATCATGGCTGCTGCTGCTGCTGCTGCTGATGATGTTGATGATGATGATGTTCAACAGACAACAAGTATTGTGGAACGGACGGACGCCAACGTTTCGGCACTGGGTGAAGCCAGTGAACCCGCCGTGCATTTTCAATCGAGGGCGAGTTATGAATCCTATTGCCCTGGACACCTCGGACGACAGCCGAGTGTCGTGATGCGGCCGACTGCGGATTGTCACCCCTGCCGCACGTGTGACGAAAAGGCCACTTTGACCCCACGGCAGGTCACGAGTTTCTGTGGCTGTGACCGTCGCGTCTTGGGGGGGTGGTGGTGGAGGGTGGGGGGGGTCAAAGTTGCGATGGAAAGAAGAGGGGTGTGGAGTGGGCGCGGGGGGGGGGTGACACGCCCCCCGTGCCACGCGCTCCTCATTTGTGTCGCCCTGCGCACACCTGCAATATACATCTATCGAATGGTTGAAGGAGATAACGATTAGCCTCGCGGTCAGGGTTGTCGCTGCTGTCAACCGGTAGAGCACAGACGTCACGGTCTCTTTCAGGAGGGGGTCCTGCATTAGTTGGGGGTGTTCGGCCAATTCCATGAACGAGTGGTTGGCTTCACGTGGGAGGAAACTGGCTTACCTGGGGAAAACCCACCACGCAAACGAGGGGAGAACACTCAAAGCCCACGACACAGATGTATTTCATCTATTGGCCGTAAGGCTTTTGACTCTGGCCACCTCGTTAGCCCATCGAGTTTGGCAGTGAATACGAACGTGTAAGCCCTCGCCTCCCTCCTCTTCTCTACCGTGATGATGATGATGAGAAGGGGCCGTTCACAAGAAACATCGAACGTTGGGCCCACGTTGGTCCCAATTGGTTCCGGCCACATATCAACGATGCATGTTTTCTGAGTCGGGAATTATTTTTTCCGTGAAGGCATTTATCTAATAATACAGGTTTGTTTTGGGTTAGATCGCGTAAATATATAAATGTGTCGTTAAACCCGCCACCACCCGACACAGACAATTAGTAAGGTTTGTCACGTTAACAGAACATGCCAATTCGTTACTAGTATCCAAATCTGTCTGTCGCCTGATGATGCTAGTTGTAATTACTGGCGAAAAGTCGTACTCAGATTGTAAATGTTGCGGCTTGGCTCTCCAACACACCGGTGTGCTGTACTAGTGATGAATCGGCAAGTTCTGTTTACGTGACAAACCTTACTAGTTGGCTGTGTTGGGTGGTTTGCGGGTTTAACAGCACATTTATATATTTACGCGATCTAACCCAAAAAAACCTGCATTATGGATGATATTGGTCGCGAACACCCACGTGTTCAAAAGGCATTTCTGATTGTTTGATAAGTCATTGCATTTATCTAGCAAAAGTGAGCAAAACACTTGGGCAAAAGTCGAACTCGTTCATGAGATACGAATATATCAATGGTTGCGTTAGGGTACAACTCTGCATTCATTCCTGTATCGCTTCTAAAGCTCACGATAATTGCATCAAATAACATTCGTTTTCATCGATGTTTTTTGTGCGTCTGTATATGCCGTATGTACGTTGTTAAAGCGACCCTCGCAATGTCAAAACATATCTCATTGATTTCTTGAGTTAAAAAGTGTGATCTTGAAACCACGATAAGTCATCGAACGGCGAGCGGCTGGTGATTCGCGACACCTCTTGAGTGTAACACTGAGCGACGCTTTATATTATACACGCCACGGTGGCTAGGATATGTTAACTACCTCGCCTGGTGTACAGGAGGTCGTGGGTTCGATCCCGTCCTTGACGCCTGCTGCATATTGGCAGTTTGCGTGTCTCTCTCCCCGTGGTCGTGTGGATTTTTCTCCGGCTCCTCCCGTTTTTCCTACCACGTTTAAAATCAACGTCACGCGTTTAGAGTATTTGGCTGCTACAACATTTCCACGTGATGATGATGATGATGATAAGCCACTTCGTTGAGCTATAATTTTCTATAGCCAGAGTCGCTTCTGAAAAAGAGCTGCATAGCTTACCTGGTGAAATTTCAAAGAGTTAGTAAATAGTACAACTGAACGGCCTTACCTCTCTCTGTATTAGCAACAACAACAACCTAGTAGCGAGAGTTTACTTTACAATACAGTTACTGTCATGTTGCAACGCACGTACAGCAAAGATGCGCCAATAAACGTCTGCATTTACTACTCGGCGACTATAAAAGTTACCGTGGTCTTCAATGCAACAGGGTCACGTGCTCACGGTATCTCCTCGAGACAGAATGGTACTCGCTGGTACTCGCTGTTTTAGGACCGACCACAGCGATCGGTCAATACGTTACAGGCGCGGTGGGGGTTGGGAGTTGGTGGCTCTGTGTTAAAAAATTTATCGTACTCGCATTCGTTTGTTATTGTTGCATTCACCACCACCTTCTTGGTGCTTTCGGTAAAGTTACGTAGAATGGAAATCATAAAATAATAAAAAAATAAACATAATAAAATAATTCTCACGACGTTTCGACCACAACGCAAGCAGCCGTCCTCAGGTGGAAAACAGGTCTGTCGAGAAGACAGAGTCAGACTGATGAATCCCTGCAGTCACGAAAGCTTTAAATCGAAATTTAAATCGTACACACATTCTTTTGTTGTTGTTGTTGTTACATTCACCACAGCTTCAACGTGGCTGCTTTATTTTTCCTTTCGTCGACGCGTCCTTGCGGCAAAAACCATTTGGGTCCATCCAGTTGCTCATTCAAGCCAAACAGTTGATCAACATAGGCGCAGATGTAGGTACGCGCGTATTGACAGCGAACTTCCGACGCAGGGGTCAGAGACGCCGAGTTAAATATTGACTCTTGGGCATGAGGCACCGGATCTCACTGCAAACAGAACCTTCAGTCTGCATCAGTCATTATTTTATCCTCTTTCCCATGAAAGTGTGACTCATGTTTGCTGCCTTGCAGCTTTAAAGATTCCACATTTTAATAAGCAGCCTATTCATTCGTGCACTTCGCGCACTGCCAACGCCTTCTGACTTTTTTACTTTGTATAAACCCGTTCATAGCAATATAGGGTACAATCGTTGCGGGGTTTTGTGGATGGGTCATTGTACTCTAGTGTTAGTGCCTTACTTCGAGAAGAGAAGAGTGAGGACTTTGCCTACACCCTGTCGATAATGGAGTTTGTTGGACCATACTTCACCACGTCGGTCAGTGCAGGCAAATGAAGTTGGAGGGAGTGAGGGGCGGGGGGAGTGGGGGGCGGGGTGGATGGGGGGGGGGCTGCCCAGGACCGGTTTAATAATGATTTATTCTCCACTGATGCCATCCGTGGGCAGGACTCAAACTCGGGTCATCAGCTTCTCTAACGAGCGCATTCACAGTTCCACGCAGGCGTTTGTGGGGGGGGGGGGGGGCGAGAAGTCGCCCCAACTTGTCCCGAATCGTCGCTTTCCGAAACCCAACAAGTGGCACGGCTTGCGTCGATTCCACGTGTGACCGACTGCCAAAGGACCGGCTGCCGCAGTTAAAGAGAAGAATGTAACAGTGCAGGTGTTTATGTTGCAATCGTTTTTGGTAGGGGGTGGGGTGGGTGAAACAGAGATCGTGGCCACTGATTGCTTGAAGATATCGCTGTAGGGGACGACACCGCGGCCAAAATAAATACACTGGGCAATGTGCATCGCGCAAACGCATTTAAGGTGTACACGAACATTCATGCAGAGTTGATAACCGTTGCCTTTGTAGAACAAAGTCTGCGGCATCTATGTCGTCACCCGTCGTTGCTCAGTCTCCTCTGCTGCCCCCCGCACTTCCCATCGCCTGAACATTTCCTTCCCCAGCCATCCACGCCCTTGACTCCTTACCCCCCGCTCAAGGCTTACGACAGACATAACAAATATTGCTGCGAGATGCCACGTGAATCCGCTTTGCTAATCGTATCGTCGCCGCCATCCTCATCGCTGCTCCCTGTGCGCCCATCAACGTGGGCTCTCGCAGAGCAACGCAATCCTCCATGTGAGAGAATGTCCCGTGCAAGTGGATATTACAGAGCTACGTTTTAGATACCTTCAGGTGATCAGCAGAGGAGGGGGGTGGGGGGCTTGATGTTCATATCCAGAGTTTGTGTGTGTGTAGTTCTTTGTTAACCGAGCTGAGGACCCAGAAACCCACTACATTTGAGAACCCGGTTAACTCACTGGTGTTCGCCTGGGTTTGAACTCAAGATCTCATTGGTGGTCAAGCTCTGCGCTCTGATCTTTGACGTCGTCTGTCTGAAGCCACGCGTCGTCCTCGCTCAAGCCACGACTTTAACAGCACCGTCAATGGCACTTGCAGCAAGGGAAATCGTGACGTCCCACCGCGATGGTTTTGTGTGCGTCATTCGTTCGGCGCGTGCAGAATCTACCCAGTCGCGCGGGTAGCGACCTCGGTGGCCACGCACGTGCGCATGTTGAACTTCTTTCGCACCGTACGTAACCAGTCGCGATAATCGTGTAATTCTTGAAGCCCTCCGCGGGAACTATTTAGTGAGTGGACAGGCATCAGCGATACGGGACACTGCTGCCACGTCGTGGTCGACATGGCGATCACGAGCGATCTCGCGATCGTCACGTTGACCGCTAAAACTACAGTGACATTTTTTCATTTAGTTTGGAGTAAAAATAAAAAGACATGAAATTTAAATAAAACGACTTTTTAAGATTTCCGGTGAGACACTTTCAGCGGCTTGTTAGAAACGTAGCGTGGCAGTGCAACGCCACGAAGATCAGAGGGCCCTGTCCATGTTTTAACGGTGGGAATTCTCTGTCCCCGTCCCCAACGCTTCACGCCTGGGCTGTTCCCGTGTGCAGCCTCACGTCGCCCGTGATTTTCGGGACACATTCAAGGTGCAGCCCTGATCTGCTTGCTCGCACCAATATTTGTCATGTAGGGCTTCCACTATGAGGAGTTTTGGAAAATCCCTCAAGAGGGCATTTTGGCCAGACATCTCGAGTACAACAACCGCTGTTCACCATTCGGTGGCGGTTGACGTCACCACGGCTCTTGTGTCATGCTAGGTGCACTTTGAGTATACTTTACTTTATAAATCCGCTGCTGCGAGGACGACGAGTTTGCGTGATGGTGACCTACTGCTTGACTCGTGAAGCTGCAACCCCTTCTACCTTCAGCGTGCCAAATAACGAATGTATGGGGGCGGAGTGTGTATGGAATCGTGCCGAGATGCGCATTGAGGAAGTTCCAAGGTCTTTTTGAACGTGCGAGAGCGGTCGCCCGGCGTCCGCGTGTTTGCCAAGCGAAGGTGGCATTTCCCCTCTTGGCATAGGATGGGTTGCGACACGGTCGCACAGAGCGAGCGAGCGAGCGAGCTTGTCACACTTTGTACGGACGAGTATTGCTTTCTCTCAGGGCTTGTTGTTGGGTTTTTTTGTGTGTATTTCTCCGTAAACAAAACATTCAACCGCATGTGGACCCCCGGTGCGTAAAACGCCAAAATAAATGCAGAAATTCTCCGACACGATAATCACGTGAACATTGTAAACAGCCACGGCAACTATTGCATCAACACTGAAGTGACTCTTATTCGCGTATGAAACTCGTAACACTGTGGCCTTGTAAGTAAACGATATAATGCAGCAGCACTAATAAAGAAAAGCGACATTCTGAGCAAGAGCAGCGACCGAAAGCAAGGCTGTTCGTACTTGAGCACTTCTTCCAAAGCTGTATCACCAAATACATTCGCTTATTTGCGTAGTCAGAATCGCAATCTTAATTTGTTCATACTCAAGGAGGAATCCGATGAGCCATGAAGCTCTTTTTCACAGATGTCCAGCAGGGGTGGGTCAGAACGTTACAACAACAAACAAGACAAAAACACGCGATGGCAGTGCAGAGTACAGTGCAGTGTCGGAAATCAAAATATCAAGAGAAGCCGCGTTGTTCTAATTTGGTAAAACAAAACAAAAAACTTTTGTCAACGACGTCGCGAAGCGGCGGTCCTTGAAGAGCCGCACGCGGCCCGGAGTTGCCAGTTGCCGACCCCCTTGTGTCGTGCTGTGCATTCTCTCTCGCTCGCTCTGCCCAAGAGTAGCCGATCTATGGCTCCAGCTCCCCTCCGCGTCACCCAAACCCACATCCCTCCCTCTTCACCTCGAGCCCACGAACAGAGAACGTTCTGCCGCCCTTGCTTTCCTCAACGGCGTTCCTCCTTTTAATGCTACCCCTACCCCCTCCCTTTGATGCTGCTAATCCTGCATAATGCACGGGCATAATATGACTTTAAACCCCCCGCCCACCTCCTACGCATTTCACAAGTAGTACTAATCACATATCTGCATTTCCCATAAATATGCTAAATTCCTCTTGATATGCAAATTATTTTGTCAAGGCGCTCTTCCCCCTCCATCCCAGCTTAAATAGACGCTCCAAGCCTGGGGTGTGTCATTCAGACTCTGTCTTCTCGACAGACCTGTTCTTCACCTGAGGAAGGCTGCTTGCGTTGTGGCCGAAACGTCGTGAGAATTATTTTATTATGTTTTATTTTTATTATTTTATTACTTCCCATTCTACGTGACTTTACCGAAAGAACCAAGAAGGCGTTCCTCCTCTCTGTGCTACCAGCGACGAACGCGCTTCAACGATTGGACCCATCGCTGTAAATCTGTCGGAACTTTTTTGGCACTCCGTAGCCCCCCCCTCTCCCCTCCTGCGAAGGTTTTGCTGGGAAGTCGAGATTGTGTCCTGGGATCTGTCGTAGTAGTAGAGCTCATGGACTCATTTCTGTGTTGCGATAACTCTATGTTTGTTTGTGGCTTTTTGTGTAGGTGGCATTTCTCAATTTGTTTATTCGTTTTTAATTTTGCGTTGGAGTAGTATAGGGGTTTCATTTGCTTGCTTCTGGCCCGATATGGGATTCGGTCCTTATATATGTACGTCGAACTTATTTCGCACCGTACGTAGACAACCATGTTAATTAAAATAATAAAATGCAGCAGTAGGCAGTGCCAGCTTCTTCCTCCCGCTGGCAGCGAGAGGAATGTTCAACGCATCACAACAAAACCGATATTTTTCACTTTCACAGCCGGAATGATGTAGCCAAATTAGGCGGAGCGCTAAATATATCTTGACGTGTAAAAGTAAAGCGGTGTTTCACTATAACGCGAACCTTCTATTCGGGAGCACTTTTCACACGACGTGGAAGATGTCCTGTTATGACGCGGAACCCGTTCATTATAACGTGCCCGTTATAACGCGGAACACGCCTGTTATACCACGGAACATGTCCTGTTATGACGCGGAACATGTCGTGTTATGACGTGGAACGCGTCCATTATAACGTGCCCGCTACAACGCGGAACACGCCTGTTATACCACGGAACATGTCCTGTTATGACGCGGAACGCGTCCGTTATAACGTGCCCGTTATAACGCAGAACACGCCCGTTATAACGCGGGACACGCCTGTTATAACGCGGAATGCGTCCATTATAGTGCGTTGTGGGATGACTGCAGGCTGATTGCAATGTGCGAATGTGCGTGAGTACAGTATTTTATTTTTGCACAGCCACCGGTGAAAGGCCTTAGACTATAGATTCGCTGTGCTATTCAACTCGGATTTTAATCGCAGGGTGATTGAACCTCAGATTAAACCCCAGGATGTCAGCGGTGTTGGCTCAGCACTTTGTCTTGTGAACCCGGTGGCCACGTCACGTCGGGGGGTTTCCTGCTGCGTGTGGTGCACGTTGACCATTTTAATGCAACGGTTGAGGCTGGCCTTTTTTAAGCGTGGTAACCCGTGAATATCGAGCACTTATCGAAAAGACTGTTGCAACGTATTTGCACATCACGTGAAGTACTGTGCAGCAGTGTGTCCTCAATTATCCTTTGCTGTACCCACACACAAAGAGGGGGTGAATTGTGGGCGCTCCCACCTCTGCCAGCGTGGAAGAGTAGGCCAAATGCCCTCTAGATCGGTACTCTGAACGCTCACTCCAGTTCGGCGTTTCTCAAACTTTTTTTTGGCCCGCGGTCCACTCGGCTGATGCTCACATTTCCCCGGACCGACCCCACCTGCTGATCGGAGGTGGGGGCGAAGGAATCGAATTTGCTCCCGTCACCCGACCTCTTCCCGTGCGATGACTATTCTCACCGTCTCGAAGGAGGCGTTTTTGGAGTTGGCCCGCGCGGCGCGTTTGGCGAAGGGGTTTCGCAGGAGCGCTCCCTCCGTTGGTTCGCGTCGGGGGTTCATCCGTCGCGCCGTGACCAACAAACGACCGGCGTTGCATTTCGCGCTGACGTTCGTCGCTTCGCTCTCATGGCAGGAGGTGAGGCGGAGGAACGTCTCCAGCGTGGACAGAAGCCACGACTCCGAGGAGCTGATTTACAAGACCGTATCGGCTGACCACGTAAGTTTAAACATAAAAATGCACATCTTTAAGTATTTTGTCACTCGGTTACGGTCCTTTCCTGCCCACTGGGCACGTAACGACAGATAGAGGATCGCCGATTGGAATTGATTTGTTGCACTCGCAATACGTGCATCGGATTGCGCGTGCGAGAATCTATAATTTGCGCTTCGTTCCTATCTCTTGGTAAATGACATTCTAACGTCACGTTTAGGGACAGTGGCGAGAACAAAATTGTGTATATGAGACACAAAAATGCAGGAAATAATTCGAGATATTTTAAATGTAAAGGCGCAGCCCTGCAATGTCCTGCTCACGCCACTGCTGGTGGATGGAGCCTCCGCTCGAGGGAGCTTCGGAGAGACCCTCCACAGGGAACTTGGCTCAGCCATCTGCGGCTCGTCTGGAACGCTCTCCCTTCCGATATTAGGAAGCCAATGGAGCTCTGGACATTTAAATAATCTCGATTGAAAACGCATTTCTTTAGAACTGCTTTTCCTGTTTTTAGTTCGTTGTCCTTCCCCCGCACCTCCGTTCAGTACGGTTGGCTAAGTAGGGTGCGAAAGAAGTTCAACATAAATCTTGACTTAAAGCTTTCATGACTGCAGGAATTCATATCCTTTGGGTCTGTCGGTAAAGTCACGTAGAAAGGTTCAAATTAATATTTATTTTCATAAACTTGAACCTATCTACGTGACTCTACCGAAAGACCCAAAGAATATAAGTTCAACATACGTCCATTCATGCAACATGCATACACTCGGCGCGAGTCTGTGGGCCTCTGTGCGAGTCTGTGCGTCGACGTGAGTCTACGAGTCTCTGTGGGGCCGTGTGGTCTCGTCGTGAGAGGAGCGCTCGATGACGAAGCCACCGACACGGCCGGTCTGGGGGGGGGGACAACTTGTTTTATGACAACAAGAAACAAAACAAAAAATGGTTTGAATGGGAGTTGCGTGGAAACGGCTGGACAGATGTTGTGCCGCTGACCGTGTCAACTTGCAGCAGCGGCGGCAGAGAGGGAGAGATTTTAGCGGTGTGCGCGCAACCGCGTCAAACAAGCACAGCGCCCGCAAATAAAGGGTTATTGCCTGGTAACAAAGCTTGCAATGTGTCCGTATAGGTGCCAGCTTACTACTCAGCGCCATGCTAAACACACACACGCCGCTCATTTAAATGCGCGCGGGGTAATTCGTGTGCAGTGTTTGGTTGGCGGGGGTTAAAAAAACTGTACGCGTTGTAAATGTAACGCGTCGGAAAACACGTCCACCGAGGAGATGGAACAATGAATTTGGTTTCCTGTGCAGGTGGATAGTTACGTAGCAGGATCGTGAGAGGGTGGGTGGCTTTGGGGTCGGGTCTTCATCCAGCTGTGGATTGACCATGGCTGATGATGATGATGATGTTATTGTGTAAAAAGTGTGGGGCGTGGAGGGGGTCTGTCTGCGTTTGAATTATTGAACATCTTTGAACGTAAATTAAATCGTTAACTTGCATGAGCCTCTCAACGAGACGATTGTAACGAGTCTAACTTTGTGGGTGATTCATCAACATTGGGATCATCTCGCACCCGCGAGTGTTAGAATTGACTGCCCAATTAACTGCACTTCAGTCACCGACCACACTCTCTCGATCAAGTGCGCAGTTGGGATGAGTCATTTACTCCCAACGTATATTAGTAAAAAATGTCACGCTTCATTGAAATGCATTTACATGTCTATTAAAATAAACAAATCAAGATTTAAAATTGCGGGCAATTCCTAGCTCAGCGCACTTAGAGAGCTCTGGAGAGAGTGGTCCCATTCGAGGGTATTTTGACTCTTCGATCACGCTGGCATAGACGTCGTTGATGACCCATCAAAATATATTTCAAAAAGTTGTGGCTGTATCATTCGTGTCGATTAGTGCCCGGATATTCTGGCACTTAATAAATATAATCTCATCTTTTTTAATAGTTATATTTATAGAGCGCCTTAGCTCAAGGCACTGTACGTAGTTTAAAAGCGGTTACAAAATCGAGTGATTTAGATGGCAGAGTTGAGGAATGAGTGACCGTAGCAGAGGGCACATGGGGGTCACCGTAGGGCTATAGGGGATGGGATGGAATGGAGTGGAGGGGGCAAGGAATAGGAATGGAATGGGCAATTGAGAAGAGGTGGAGTCTTGAAGGTAACAAATAGAGGGCAAGGAGGATGACTGCTTAACGTACAGGGGAACCTTATTCCGCCTGCGTGTCCTGTTTTGCCAGGATCTCGTGGACTGGAGTAAGGCCCTGCTGTGGCAGGTGGGACACCTGGGAGACAAATACAGCGAGTGGGTGCACCAGCCGGTGGATCGCCGCATCCGCCTCTTCGAGTCCGACTTTGTCGAATTCTGGAGCAAAACAGCATGGTGAGTCTCGCCGGTGGCAGCAGTAGCGGCTCGTCTGCATGGGGAGCTGGGGCCCTGCCCCATCTAATGCATGTCATGAAACAAATAATGTTAACTTATTTAGAAAAAAAATACATAAAAATATTAAAAAGTTAAGTAAAACAAGTGGGTGGGTTAAGGCCGTGTGCTAACGATTAATTAAGTTTGCATGGATTTGGAAGCAATTAATTGAAACAGAATTTAAATATGAAATGTTGGAGGCTGCTTCGATATGTCCGTGGCTATTTTGGAATCTCATTGGCCGACTCAAACCCACTCGCACGGAGCGGTCGGACCGAAACGGAGGTTGGGTCTGGGGACGCAAATAATTCCACCCCTGGCCAACGCCAACCGCCATCCCAAATCAATAACGTGGAGAGGTCTCGCACAGAGCGCCCACAAACATTTGACCCCTCGGTCGGCGGGCCCGAGAAACTGAAGCCACTGCCGTGCCTGGCCTTGGCGTCGTATATTAAATATTGTGCGAGCGATCTCCCCCACCGCCCCTCAACCGCCAGTCACAGCGACTCGATGAATTCCCGAGAATTGGGAGGTCGTGAATTTATTTTTACATTAAAAAAAATATTTTTCTTTTCGATTTAAAGCTGTCGTGACTGCAGGGATTCATCTTCTTGGTTCTTTCGGTAAAGTCACGTAGAATGGAAATAATAAAATATTAAAAATAAAACATAATAAAATAATATAATAAAATATATTTTTGTTTCGTTTTTAGCTATCCCATTGGTATTGTTTAGTAGATTTTTTTTACTCCTGTTTCGTACAAATTTGTCCACTCCCATTGGTCACACTTCCCTAAAAGGTGATATTCTATGATTTTTATCTGTTGTGTATTATCGGTTCTTGTACGCGGGATTCTGTGCGTTTTGTCGGGAGCAGAGTAAACGATTATAATCGAGAAATCGATGCATCTCTCGTACTTGTAGTCACTCACAATAGTGATTAGCAAATGGAATTTAAATGTATAATTCGTTTTCAGGATATGCTTGGGGAGTTGGATAAAAGCAGTGTATCAGCATATGTTTTCTTTTATGATTTGTGTTATTGTGCCTTGGTAAACATGTGAACTTTGTCAGCAATAAAATGTATTGTTTTTGTTCAGTCATCTCCTATTCGTGTTGTTTATTATTCATGTCGATTGCAATAAGCCCTCTGCATCATCTGTTGGACCTTTGCCGTTGACGCATCGTAAAACATTTATTCTTTTAACCCCAATAAACACGTGGAATCATTTCTGATTTTTAAACCACTGCAGCCTTACCCGACTTCAAAAAATCCACGCATTTGTCAAAATAAGTCTGCCTTAAAAGGAACAACAACAACAACAACAAATATACAACGAGGCGACGAATGCGTTGAGTTTCTTTGCTCATTTGTGCGTCACCAAATAATCCATCGAACATCGCCGGGTCTAAACGCCACACTATTACTGGAACGCCTTTTTAGTGCGATCCTGGCGAGCCTTCGGTGAGCCCGCGCTTAAATGACTCAATCGTCAAACGCTCCCCGTCCCCCTCCCCGATTGTCTATCTCGGGTTCATCGACCGCGAGGCAAAACACCCCGCTCCTGCCTCCGTGATGCATGCTTGTGTAAGTGGTCCCGCGAACACCGCGGGGCCTTGCGACATCGCGGCGCCTGACCCGCCCCACCAACAACCATCAGCGCTCGCGCCGCTCGAAAAGTCCGACCGGTTTCTTCACTTAATTCTAGATGTGAAGCTTTCGTGACTGCAAGGATTCATTCTCTTAGTTTTTTCGGTAAAGTCACTTGATACAGCAAATTCAGCTGTGACGGTCCCACCTGATGACGGAGACTTGTGTGTTGCCTCCGAAACGTCGTGATTTTTATTATTTTATTTTTTATTAATTTTTATTTCATTTTTTACCTACGTGACTTTACCGAAAAAACTAAGAGTACGGTTTCTTCACCCCACACCTCCCCCCCCGGCGTTTCCCCAAAGCTCACGTCACTGCGTCGTTTCGCGTAACGTGCGACCCAACCATTGTGTGTGACCACAGGTACGTGATACCGCTGGTGTGGATACCCATCATCGTCTCCATGGGCTTGACGAGCTACCGGGGCCTGCAAGGCAACCAAATCCGCGTGTTCACCACGTTCACAGGTGAGTGGTGGTCGGGCAAGTGGGCAGAGTCAGGCAATGCAAGATCGCAGAGCTTGCACAACTCGGCCAATCAGGAGGGGGGAGAGGGAGGGGGAGGGGCTGCCGCAACGGGCGAGAGGGTGGGGGTGAAATTTACAGAGGGAACAAGGTGATAGTGATGAAAAAAATATCAAACTTGCATTTACTTCATAATATAGGTTTTTGGGTCAGATCGCGTTATTTAAAAATGTGTCGTAACCCTCCACCACCCGACACGGCCAAACAGTAAAAAATGTGTCACGTTTTTCAAAGGACAAAATAATTCACTTCTTTAGCCCACCGGTGTGCTGAAGAGAGAATCAACAGCATTTTAAAATTTGAGTAGTACGACGTTTCGCTGATAATTACAATCAGCTTCATCGGGCAAGAATGGTGAAGCTCTCCTGTTGCTTCCGGTCTTAAATAGAGCAGCATCAGGGTGACGTCATCATTTAATTCAATTCATTTAATTCAATGCATTTACTTGCAAATTCCATCCCTAGCCCCGCTCACTTGCCCTTGGGTTGTGCCCACCACAGGTTTGTGTGGCCTCTGGTTGCGGCGGGTCTCTCGCTACATTTCCTCCTGCCTCAGCAGTACGCCTGCTGTCTTGTTTCACCTGAGGACGATGGCTTGTGTTGCAATCGAAACGTCGTGAATTATTCGTTTTATTTTTCGACCCACGTGACTTCACCGAAAGAACCAAAGAGTATGAATTCCTGCAGTCACGAAAGCTTCAAATCAAGATTGACACATTTATATATTTACGCGATCTAACCCAAAAAACCCTGTAGCGTGGAGACGCTGTGTGTCGAAACCGCTCGGGATTTGTGCTCGTCTTAGAAACAATAGCGCTGAATCTGTGCGCTCCCAGAAGGCTGTGCAGCCGATGGGTTTTGCGTGAAGAATTACATTTTTTTTTTAGATTTCACGTGAAGGAGACATAAGGTCTGCTTACTTATTTCTCCTGTAAAGGAAAGTTTGGCCCACTCTTCCATGCTGGGCAGGCATCTTGGGAAAGGTGGCATTACCCACTCTTCACCCAGCCACATGCTACTCTGCGCGCAAAGGTGGCAGGAAAGGCCTGAAAAAGGCAACGTGGCTAACATGCTTGACGTTTGTAATCCCCCCGTTGATTTTTTTAAAAGAAATAAAAAAAATATCAGCCCACACGTCCTTTGAACGTGACCGTATATCCGTCAAACTCTCCCTCCAGCCAGTCAGCATTTTTTGTTAATGATATCGTTAAAATACCTGCGATAGAACGACGGTCCTCACCCACTCCCCCCAAGGTCCCCACTTTCCCACCACTGGGTACCCCCTCTCACGCGTGACAACCACCAGGCCCCCCCCCACCCACACTTCCCCTTGGGTGCTCTCCCACCCCCCCCATGTCCCCCCACAGTGCGCCAGCCAGCCAGACTGTTTTCTAATATTGCACGCCGTGCCCATGATGACCTTAAACTATGTGTAAAACTTGCTCGTGACATTTTTGGACCACTTGAGAAGGTCTCTCTAAGTGACTTGTTTTGGTTCTTTTGGCGGCTTTTGTCTTTAAAGAATTGCCAAATCTGTGATCGGCGGGCCTGCTGTTGTTGTGGATCTGGGCTTCATTTCCATTCACGTGGTGCACCACTCACGTTCGCAATCTGAACCTTGACCCGGCACATCCATGCCCCCTCTTGCCCCCCTCCCCCCGCGTTTGCTCCTCCGACAGACGGAGGAGTCAACGTGAGCCAGGATTGGTTCGCGTGCCTCTTCGCCTTCGGCTTCTTCACGTGGTCCCTCGTCGAGTACTGCCTCCACCGCTTCCTCTTCCACCTCACGCCGCCGGCGGACAGCTACCTCCTCATCACGCTGCACTTCCTGTTGCACGGGCAGCACCACAAGGTGAGCCGCATGAGCGAGCGCCGTGGCCTCGTGTCATTCCTTACACCAGGGCCCACGCTAACCGTGTCCCTGCTTAACCCTTTACCATTCCGAGACGTCTGCAAGTTGTAGGGTGGGTGTCCCGTTCACCACTGAATCTCAGAACGCGTGAGCGGTTAGCGTTAATTGAATTTATAGAGGCGTACCGCCATTGTTTTTGAAGATGGTGTACTCACCGCAGAGAACTGTAGTGACACGACCACACTCCGTGATAGCTGGTGCCAAGCTGTGCCATGCACCTTCCCGCATGGCCTTGTGGGAGACTCGGTACTGACAAAGTTATTTTATTACAGATTTTCTTCTGGTTCTGGTAAGCTGTCAGTTAATACAAATGTTGCCTGTAATTGTGCCAGCCGATGTTTGTCTCGAACTACAATGCTAGACACCATTACAGGCTCGATGGAATAGCTATCGAGCATGCAGACGGTACAAGTGCATCCGGGCCTACAGGCTGGAGGAGGCCACGTGCTGGGCAACCGATAGGGGAAGAGAAATCGGACTGAGGTTGGCCAGGTTTCATTCCTTACACAGGGACCCATGCTGCCAACCATGCTGGCATCTTGTTTAAAATATAATTATAGTTATTGCGGCCGGGTTAATCAATGTCCCCCCACATACGCGAGACGGAGCGCTTCACGGCTGTAATGTTTATTTGTTTACGACGCACCGATCGGTCGTCGTATGAAAGTCAACGATCTGATCGGCACAACTTGCTCAGCCAGCTGATGGCCGTTTCTTTGGCTTGCCTAAGGGCTGCTGCTGGGGATGCTATGACGTGCCTTTCCCCTCGTTCCAGCCATACCTTTCAACTTTGTCCACCGAAATCTGTCTAAATTTCCACTCAGGTGACGTTGCCTTGGTTGTCGCGGATAGCACACTGGACTTGATTCGGTCTCTCGGTGCAACGTATGTATGTGCGTACAGGGACTCCTCGACTTACCACCGAGTTAGGTTTCAAAGGTCTGTTTGTAAGTCGATTTGTTCGTAAGTCCAACTTTACTCCTGTCGATTCCAAACATGTTGTACGACATGTACACTAAACACGGGGAATAGCTTTAAAAGTAGTACAATCTCATGGTGATGTAGATGCCACTGGTGATATACGGACAGATTTATTCGTATCTCTGAAAGTTCGTAAGTCGAATGTTCGTCAGCAGAGGCGTCCTCGTATGTTGAACTACTTACGCAACCGTACGTAGCCAACTAATCGAAGGTGTGGTCCGGGGACCACACGCTGGAGCGGAAAGCCCTTCCAACAGTAGCAGTGCGAGCTAGCTTGGCTGGCTGGAGTTTGAGGCCGGGTCGATTGCAGTGGCGTCCGACGACAACCCTGACGCCGCGACCCCTCCGCCGTGCGTGCCGCTCCCCCAGTCGCCGTTCGACGGCTCGCGCCTCGTCTTCCCGCCGGTGGCGGCCTTCTGCTTCGTGGTGCCCTTCTACTCCTGGATGCTCACGATGCTGCCCAACGCCGTGACGGGGTCGCTCGTGGCCGGCTGCATCTCGGGCTACGTGATCTACGACCTGATGCACTACTACCTGCACTACGGCGCTCCGAGCCGCGGCTCGTACCTCTACGCGCTCAAGGCCTACCACGTCAAGCATCACTTCGAGCACCAGACGCTCGGTGAGTGGCCTCGCGCGCGGCGGTCGGAACACCGAGCCAGCCGTCGTCGTCCGCGTCGTCGTCGCTCTCCGGCGAATAGACCGCGCGGCTCGTCGTCGCTGTAGAACGCCGACACGTTGAGCTCGTCTTCACTTCGGAGCTATTGCATTGGACGTTGAGGCCTTCGTTACTCCGGAGGGATTAAACACTCGGCCCACCGTTTGCTGTTGTTGCTGTTGTTGTTTGAGAATCAGCTAAACATTTGGCTCATCATTGTTCTCGCGCAGGTAAGCACTCAGCCCATCATCACTAAAGCAGCAAAGCGCTCGGCCTATCATCACGAGAGTGGCTACACACTCGGCTCGTCATCACTGTAGCAACTAAATACTTGCTCCGGTGTTGTTCTAGGTTGGCAGAACCCTAAGCTCATTTCTCTTCAGCAGGGGTGGGGAAGTGATTTGATACACGAGGCCTACCCACTTGGAAGCGGCTCCCAAACTGTGTTTAACCGTCACTCCATCGGAGGGTGGTGCGGGATATTTTCAACATGACAGCCAGTGGCGGCTCCTGCAAAATCTCTCAGGGGGGGCAAATGTCTGGATGATTGATAAGGTCCACCCATGCAATGAATAAATTAACAGCTTAAGCATGTAAAGGCAACTTCACTTCTTTAATATTAATGAAAAATAAAGTGACTCTTACAATACATCTTGTTTGTTTATATACTCACTATTAAAACAAACCACTCAAGTTTATTTTATTAAAGATTCCACTAGGTGGCGATAAATTATATTGTTGGATGAAACGTGCTTACGTATGATGACGTTAGCACGTATGATGACGTAAGCACGTTAGTGCATGCCCTCCCGGAAGCCATAGAGAATGCATTGCAGCGCCCCCGTTCGAAAAAAAACATCTTTGAATGTAAGTCTATGGGGCCACTCGGGGCGATTCTCAGCCGTAGTGAAATCGCCCAAAAAGAGGCGGTACTCCACAGAACGTGACATGACGCTGATTGGACTATATCCAGAGGCTGACAGTGACGGCTAGCGTGACTCTGTGGTTGAATGACATTGGTGGTGCGTCGCCCAATCGCCCTAATGAAGAAACCGCCCCTGATGACAGCACTGTGTTTCCACGTCTTATTCAGTTGTGTCGCCACTGCGGGGTACTGCTTTGTACTTGGTCGACACGCACGTTTTTTTTCGCGAGACTGTACGGGGACTTTAAGTTGCGTCCGAATGTGAGGTTGTCTCCATAAGGTACTGGAAAGCAGAGGTGGGACAAAGTCATTGTTATGCAAGTCCAAGTCGAGTCGCAAGTCATCAAATTCATGACTCGAGTCTGACTCGAGTCCAAGTCACATGACTCGAGTCCACATCTCATAGGTGGGACAAAGTCATTGTTATGCAAGTCCAAGTCGAGTCGCAAGTCATCAAATTCATGACTCGAGTCTGACTCGAGTCCAAGTCACATGACTCGAGTCCACATCTCATAGGTGGGACAAAGTCATTGTTATGCAAGTCCAAGTCGAGTCGCAAGTCATCAAATTCATGACTCGAGTCTGACTCGAGTCCAAGTCACATGACTCGAGTCCACACCTCTGCTGGAAAGTCTTATCCGGCTGTCAAGAAGTGGTTCGCACGAATTCCGTAGAAAACAAACCAAACCCCTTGATGGATTTTCGCCAGGATTTTCGTGACGTAGTTACTTTGTTCTTGTTGTGAGCAGCACTGCAGAGGTGCATTTGTGATGAGGGATTTTGTGACGTGGTGTCGTTTGTTCTCCCTCCTGCAGGGTTTGGGATCTCGAGCAAGTTCTGGGACTACCCTTTCCGTACGCTCATCCCAGAAGAGACCTTTGAGAAATCCCGATAATGACGACAGAGAAAATGTTGCCGAAATAGTTTTGCTTGCTGTCGAGTTTATTTTTTATTCGATCTACTTATTTAAAAATCACTATTAAAATTGTCAGAGAGCATCAGTCGTCAGTGTGTTTAAATGGAACTGCAATTATTTTTGTATTTATATATAATTTCCGTATAAGTACAATATACTGTTGTCTGTAAATACTTTGTTCATCTGGATTTTCCTCATTCCAGTAAGTGAGGCATGTTGCTATTCTGCGAATGGGGCGTAATAATGCGATGTATGTGGAATTGATGGTTGAAGTGAATGGAGACTGACATACCATGCCTGGGAACTGCCTTAAGATCATAAGCAACTTTGTTATTCGCATCATTCTAACAGCTGTGTTTCAGAGACACGTGTAGTCTGCAGTCGGTTCACAATACAGTTGGGGGGGGGAAGGGGGGGGCATTCCTGCCACGTATTTCGCAACCGAGAGATTTTAACTCTGAACGCCTCCGGCACGTTGCTGTCAATCACTGGACATGAGAACGCGTCGCTCCTGACAATGAGTCGTCTTCTCTGCGTGACAGGGCGTTTGGCGTCGGGGGTCTTTAGAGGCGACTCGCGTGTTTTTTGTTCTGAGCAGAAAATCTGCGCCGTGGTTTTGGTTTGGAGGAAGTCGTCGCTGTAAACCTGTCGTAAAAAAAAACGAATTATCCGATTGTGTTTTAGACAATGCAATTCCTTGAAGGAGCTGCCCGGCAAACGTGCAGCGAATCGTCGGACATCGTGCCGAACAACCCGAAAACTCATCGGAGAGAGGGAGCAGTACGGCTCGACCGGGATAACCTGGTGCAGTTTGATTGCTTCTCAGCCTTATCGGTCACTGCAGACAATGTCTCTCGTTTTCTTATCTCCTTTGGTGCCTCATTTTTATGCACAGACCACAACTTTGGACTCCTATTTTTGTGGAAACCCGTGGGTTTGCTTGGGTCAACACAAGTTGTCGTCAGGGCGGGGTTCGGGTAGTGGAGAGAGACGAGACGAGAGTTTAGTTAAAACTTTACTGCGGGCGGGGAACATTTCCATTATGTATAACATATTTTAAGATATATTCCTTGATGGGCGTTTCATTGAAAGGTCATTAACTGGTATTTCTGAACGGTCTAAATGTGCGTGCTTTTAGTGTGTGTGTGGTGAAAATGAGTGGCTGATATCCACTAAGGTTTGGTATGTACAGATGGATTTAAATCAACTGTGCAATGTGATGCTTGTACTTAAAACTATTGATTGAGTGGCAGGCCTTATTATAGCTGTGAATTTCGGTTATCCTGCCACTCAATTTACACACATCATAAAAATAAGTGTCCCAACAAATTATTTAAAGTGACTGAACTCTCCTATTTTATTGTGTCAATTATTTAGTTTGTATTCTTCGTGTGACAGCCAAAGGAAAACCAGAATGATTATTTCTCACATTCTAACTGAAGCAGACTGACACATTTCAACGTTGCAAATCACAAAGTCTCTGTTTAAGTAATTGAAACGCGGTCTTGACTTCTGCTGACGATAGTTCAATGCAGGAATGCCTGTGTAGAAACCACTTAATGTTTCAATAATTGCGGATTCAAATAACACTGTGGTGGGCGCAGCAGCCTCCAGTTGCTCAAGGGGTCGTGCGGACCGATTGCAGTGTGAATTGATGAGACATCTTTTCTTACACCTACCGTGTGCGATTCACCTGACGTGAGTTTCACAATGAATATCCATCGATGCATCGCACCTCCATAAAACGCATTATACTTATCACAAAACAGCGAACGTGTGAATTGTTATCAGCAACAATAATTACATGGGTGATTAATTTACAAAAACGTTTACTTATGACCACGTGATTGTATATATATATATTTTTCGCTTAACAAAAATATGAAGTGTATGTTTTTATTTTGCACACCAGTTATTTGTACAGGAATTGGTTAAGCGCTCTGCGCTAGGGAGCTGCCAGCCTGGGTTTGATCCCTCACCAGTGGCGAGTGATGTCCAACCCCATCCTGAGACCCTCAGGATGGCCTTATTGACACGGGGTTGTACATTATTATTATTGTTGTATTCTAGATTTGAAGCTTTCGTGACTGCAAGGATGAATATTCTTAGGTTTTTTTTTCGGTAAAGTCACGTAGGTTTTCCGAAAAAACACAAGAATTATTGTTGTATATTAGAATTTGAACAGTGGCGCTTAATGATCGCCTCCACGGTCCGGGAGTATTGGAGACATTGTCACCCTGATGACGCATCTTGTACTGATGGGCCCCAAGAGAACGAGTGACCCACAACATTCCAGAAGATGTAGTTGTACCCTATTCCTCCACGTGTTGTTCTCACAATTGAGCACCACACGTGCATGAATGCACTCTCTTCAGAGGCATTGCCAAGACTTGGTACAGTTGGATAAATTGTCCTACAATGAGAGTTGCTGCGATATGGCGATGAAAAGATATGCATCGTTCGATATTTTAAAAAACACGACAATCATTTCGTCCGTTTTGCAAAATATCACCTCATGGCGTGGTGATAATCGCTCATTAAAATGTTTTTTTTTTAATATTCATGAAAATAACGTGAAGATTAAAGTTTTAAATAACGTAGCTATTAGCCGTAACATTGTTTTGATAAAATTTTTGTGGAGTAATCGATGGCAGGGCAATTATAAGGCATGACACGTGTTGTCGTTCATTTAATACGTTTTAGAGTAAGGGACATCACGTGCACGATGGATTTGAATAATTACAACGATGTACGGCACGCTTTAGTTGAGTGAACTGCAGTTGAGGAACATTTAAGTAATCTTCATTTTTCCAGGAAGTGCAGGAAAGTAAGTAAAAAAATATAGTTATGAGAAACTAATATCGCAAAAATCGCCACGTTGTTGGACTTGGTATTGTATCACGGAACACTATATCGCGTCAACCCCTGTCAACAACCCACGACATGGGACAGGATCACTGGATACGACTTGAAAGTGATTGGGGAAATGTGCCGGGTCTTGCCACCTGTCCCGGTTTATCTGGGACGACATGTTTGCGAGGCCAATTTCCATCCGTCTGTTTCTCACGGAATGTTATAAAGGTCTCGTTTTTTGTCAGCTGCGAAGAAATGCACCACTCAGAACCAATGCATTTCCATGTTGCTCCTCTCTTCCGGGATTGCGTGACGTATTTTTCATCTGCGGGTATGTTTTTGTTTTTCTAACTCGAAGGTGGAAACCCTTACTCGTGCCTTGTCGAATACTTTTGGAACTATGGAACGCAGCCGTTTGTAACAGTTTGTCAATGATTGGCTGCTTATCGCCATGTGCCCATGGCATGCATCGTCATAAAATGAAATAAAAACGTTGAATTATATGAGGTTACAGCTTTTTTTTATGGAAGTGTTGTGTTTTCCCCGAATAAAGCGTTTGTGCAAGTTTTTCCTTAATTTCTAACCGCACTTTTTCATTTGCAGTCTGTATGATATCTATACAAATAAATGGGGGGTTACTAATTCAATCCTAAATCAACTTAATTATGATTATTGCCAGTTTTACCCATGTTAGCCTCGTGTATGAGGATATTTACAGATGATGCAGTTGCTTTCCCAGTGTGCTATGAACCCGGCTAACTTGAGTTAGTTACCAGGCCACGGCTAACCTCATTGTTGTGGCGATACCTGAACCTGTCGTTGGAACCCTCTTCATGGTGAAGTATGGTCAAACAACCCCCATGCCAAACATGGCATGGGGAGGCTTTTACCGAGACTTGAATTGACAAAGGTATGCAAATGCATTATTCATTCTTATGATTATTATTTTCATTGGCATGCGACTAATAACAATAAATCCAAAATAATGAATTATCCTGCTTCCTAATCGAAAGCCAGTGCCTGGCACGATATTTTACAAGCCACCAAAATAACCGGCTTGCGATAACAGCAACGATTGCTGCCATGACCTCATGGTCAATGAGATAATACCGTCTCTAGGCAGGTTTGTTTGCCAGCATAGGCAGCCACAGCCAATGACCCGACGTGGCTGCAATTTTTTTTACAAGTTTTAGCGCGATTGTGAAATGGTTATCAAGTGTAGCCTTTGTGCTGCTTGCACGTAGCTCTTCGCGCGTGTGTGTGCGTGTGTGTGTGCGTGTGTGCGCGCGTGTGTGTGTGTGCGTGTGTGTGCGTGTGTGTGTGTGCGCGTGTGTGCGCGCGTGTGTGTGAGTGTGCGTGTGTGTGTGTGCGTGTGTGTGTGTGCGCGTGTGTGCGCGCGTGTGTGTGAGTGTGCGTGTGTGTGTGTGCGTGCATGTGTGTGCGTGTGTGTGCGTGTGTGTGTGTGCGTGGGTGACCTTGATCCCGACACGTTGAACACCCGAGAACTCCTTTTTATTGCTGTCGACCGCAGCTTCATGCACAGGAAATGTCTTAACGTGTCTAAACATCGACGTGGTAAACGACATTTATGTTTCGATTTAAAGCTTTCGTGTCTGCAGGGATTCATCTTCTTGGTTCTTTCGGTAAAGTCACGTAGAAGGGAAATAATAAAAGAATAAAAATAAAACATAAAAAAAGTATTTTATTATGTTTTATTTTTATTAAAACATAATAACATTATTTTATTATGTTTTATTTTTATTAAAACATAATAAAATTATTTTATTATGTTTAATTTATTTTATTTCATTATTTCCCTTCTACGTGACTTTACCGAAAGAACCAAGAAGACATTTATATTCCTCTTACAAACAAGGATGAGAGCACCGTCACTGCGTTTGCTCTGTCTGTTTTCACTGTCCGTAACGTGAGGTCGCGATAACTGTTGAACGCATGTTCCAATGTCGTGAGATCCTGAAATGTTCATATCAAGGCTCTATGACGCATTCGACCGCTATTGAGTTGTGACGTAGCCAACACGGTGGCGTGTAGCATTGTATCGACAAGGCTCGATTATTGCAACTCACTACTCTACGGGACGTCTGGCAACAAAACGTGACCAAGCTGCAGCGTGTACAAAATTCTCTCGCACGTGTCGTGACGGGTACTGCAAGATCCGACCGTGTCAGTCCAGTGCTCGCCGAGCTGCAATGGCTTTCGGTCGCCGAACGAATACGTTATAAGGTTGCACTCATCACACACAAAGTGCTTGCCACAAACGAACCACAATCAATACCTTGCTGACATCGTAAAGGAGCATAAACCATCACGCGAACTCCGGTCACTTTCGCAGCAGCAGCGGCTTTTGGCTGGCCATCGAACAAAGACGGTCACTGCACTGCACACTTTCAGATGTGCTTCTGCGGCCGTCTGGAATGTTCGTCCTTCCGATATTAGGAAGCCACTGGAGTTATGTACTTTTAAAGCTGGAATGAAAATTTATTTCCTTAGAACTGCTTTTTGTGTTTAGTTTGTTGTCCTTCCCATGCATCTCCGATTAGCATGGGTGGCTATGGACGGTGTGAAAGAAGTTCAACACACAATCAATGTGAATATTATTTTAATACCAGGCTGCATTGCTACTTGGGATTTATCCTATAGAAAACCCGGCAAATTAATCAAAGGCTTATTACCCAAAAAATTTGCCGACCAAAAAAGCGAACCCGAAATAGATAGACCTTTTTGTCTGAGGTGAAGATGTCACACGCCATGCGCGTGCCTTGCTCGGAAGGTAATGTTATTGTTGTTAATAATGGAAAGTGTTACAGGATCAATGTGTATGCATTCATTCTATTCCATGTGACAAAGATGCAGCATCTGTATTCGAAAGTACCATACACTTTCCACCATTGTGTTTTCTTCCATGCATGTTACTTTGTAAAGCAAAATGTATAGTTGGTAAAATAAAAAAAAGTTGAGTTTCATACGCACACTCATGAATTGGCCGAGAACACCTTGACATATAGGGGGCAGCAGAGGTGGGGAATTTGGCACAGGCTCGCCAGGTGGCCGCTGCCTTCCGTGGTTCCTCCTCGCGCCTCCGAGTCTTCTTCTCTCTTCGAGAGCCAGACAATACTGTTTCAGTTTCATTTCATTCAGTTTTAATGTATTAGGTATAGCCTTGTGAGACATGCGGCTCTTGACTCGGGAGCAACCGCAACAAACAAAAACATGAACAAAGAACATCTTAAAGTGACTACGCGCAACAGAAAAATCCAGGAAAAAACACCAAAGTCTTCCAGAAAAAAACACGATATCAACGCTGTTTTTTAATATTTATGTTGTTTTTTTATTTAGGGCCAATTTATAACATATGCTACAGGACCCGCACGAGCTTAATCCACCACCTCTGTGAAGACATGGCAATCGCTGCTCCTGGGAGAAAACAAGAATTACACACTTGGACATCGCGATTTCGTTATTTTATTTCTGGGCCTGTTTGGTTACATTCCCCTTCTTCCATCTACTTTCCCTCCCCCTTAAATACCCGACTCCCGACCGTAACCCCAACCGCGGTAGGGCAGCGAGCCCTGATGCTCCCAATCGATCCGTAATTTTGAGGGTGCATTGCGCCGAGTTTGTTACGTTACCCCGCTGCCCCCCCCTCACCCTCTTTTTGAAATCGACTTTGTATTTCGCGTGCTAGAATGACGACAATATTTTCATATATTTAGAAGGTAAAGAAACATTGCAAAAATCGCCTAGGTCCTCCACTGCACGGTCACTTCTTCTATTAGGTGCAATACCGAGCTTGGCCAGTCAGGCGGCCCATGCCAGACCGCACACTCTGATGATTATGGAGGTTATGTTGTCATGTGTCTCCATCGCTGGTCAGTGTGGGGGTTCGCTGTATGAAGTCTAGGGGATGCTATGACCCATTCAGATAGCACTCGCCACTGACGTTACCCGTGACCGGGAATTGAACTCATGGAGGTTGCTGGGTTAAAAGCGCAGACTGTGATAGCTACCGGTGTAAATTTGTGGTCTTGGATTTTTTTCCATCTAGGTCAGAGGTCAACTCCTCAAGTTGCCGGCAGTAGTGCGTCGTAAAAGCTTAAGAGACGGAATTCTCGACACGCGGTCACACCGAGAAGACCACACTTGGATTTAGTAGAAATCCCGAACGTTGAATGGAAACATGCTACGTGCTGTAATTAAGACCGCGGGTGGCTGTTGTGGACGTGAGGCTCCCTCGGGTGTATGTCATCAGTGGGCGGGGGTGGCAGAGAGTGGAAGGAGCAGGGGAGGATGGGAAGAGACCATCGTGACGAGAGCCAGAATGATGCAATCCTCTGGAGATTCGATGCGGTCCATGGGTCGGGTGTGGCGATTCGAATCGTGCATCAAATCAACCTCCCCCCCCACATCTTCTTCGTATGGCTGTTGTTGATGTTGGGCAACATCTATAATTTCACACTGAGGTGGTTGAGCCAGATAATTGCGTCGGGAGCTGTGATGATGACTCCCGTGTTTGCGAATCGAGCATTGCGTCGTGAGACGTCCCATCGTCAGTTCTGTGTGACCACAGTCCCACAGTGGAGATTATTGTTATTTTTTTTGGCATCCATGCGCTATCAAGTATCCGCAAATGCCACGTTTGTGCGGGTGGACTGTAGTTTTAGGGTTGTATTCATAAGACGAGAAGCGTTTCATGATTTAATTGTTTACATCCCCGTGATATTATTTTATCGGTGCGTCTGCCACCTCGCGCTGACCACCATGGTGAAGTATGGATGGTCAAATAATCCTCACTGCATGCCCGGATTGTAGAAGGCCCTCATCTAGCGGTGGATTGACAAACGAACTGCATGCAGAATAAACTAATTCGCCGTAAAATTGGTTGCAAAATCTGCGTACTGGGCAATGTATGAAATCTCACTCCACTTCGGCTCGTCGTATTAATTGTACCGGACTGCATTTGCCATACCATGAGAGCCCCTCCGTTTTCCAATTAAACTTTTTGGTGTTCTTGCTAATTTCGGATTCATAATTCGATGTTTTTCTTCGATACGAATCATCGGTCCTTCCTCTAAACTGTTAATAAAGAAACGTATAAAACATCTAAGATACGCCTATTATTGCTTTCTTTCCCATATTTCAGTTTACAACGATTATTGAATTAAAAACATCTCGTGTTTGATATGTCCGTGTGTCTCTCTCTGTCGATGCCCCATCCCGAATGTAAGAGGCGCAGAACGGGAGGTCTGATATTAACGAAACGTTCCGCATTATAAGACGCAACATTCCCATGTATTTTAACACAACATCGGGGAGTGGGAGGTGCGTCCTATAATCCGGTAATTAAACATTAGTTGATTAATCTGCTTGCTGCGTTGACGCTGATGCACAACCACAAATCAAAACAAAATAACGCAACGCATTCCGTGTCAAAAAACACCGCGGACTTCAAAACTAAATTATAGGCGACGTTTCGGGCGATGGTACTATGAAGAAGGGTCAATGCCCAAAACGTCGTCTATTATATGTTTGTCCTTTCACGCCACGGTGTTATATAAAATCCGCTAGACGTGTGTGTGTTCAGGGTGGGGAGCGGTGGTGCAGTGGTTAGCGCTACGCTGCACTACGAACCCAGCGACCAGGGTTCGATTCCCGCTCACGGCCAACATTGGTGACAAGTATCTATCTGAACCGGTCCTGAGCCTCGCCTAGGTCGACTCAGCCTCAAATTATCACATGGTGTGGCGTGTAAAGACATCGCCACTGGGGAGACAAAGGTGGCCGGGCGTGGTGTTGGCTACCCTCTCACCCACTCCTGAGCTGTGCCGACCTTCACAGCTGCTCAGCATATTCATAGGTTTTTTCGGTAAAGTCACGTAGGTAAAATATCAAAATTAATGAAAATAGAATAAAAATAAAAACAAAAATCACGACGTTTCGGAGGCAACACAAGTCTCCGTCATCAGGTGGGACCGTCACAGCCGAATTAGCGGCATCAAGTGAGGCAATGATTCAAGATGTAATCCCTTATAAGCAAGTTGAAGGGGGGAGGAGAGGGGGGGGGGGAGCTCATCAGAATGTTAGTACAACTCATCGGGAGGGGGAGGGGGGGGCCAACAAATTGAACGACGGCTTGGACGCGGTTGCTGCTGCACGCGCCAACACAATGGACAGAGAGGGGAGGTCTGATACACATGATAGACAAAAGAACGAAAATGCCCATGTTTATACCAATGTCCATTGTGTTGGCGTGTGCAGCAGCAACCGCGTCCAAGCCGTCGTTCAATGTTTTGCCCCCCCCCCTCCCGATGAGTTGTACTAACATTCTGATGAGCTCCCCCCCCCTCTCCTCCCCCCTTCAACTTGCTTATAAGGGATTACATCTTGAATCATTGCCTCACTTGATGCAGCTAATTCGGCTGTGACGGTCCCACCTGATGACGGAGACTTGTGTTGCCTCCGAAACGTCGTGATTTTTGTTTTTGTTTTTATTTTATTTTCATTAATTTTGATATTTTACCTACGTGACTTTACCGAAAAAAAACCTAAGAATATGATTCCTTGCAGTCACGAAAGCTTCAAATCTAGAAGCTGCTCAGCACTTGCCCCAACAGTCTGTTGAGGCTACACGGTTGGAGTACCTTTGTCTTTGTTACGTGTGGCCAGTGTGCGTGAAACTCGCCTGCAGATGATGACATCTGGATTTGAGATATTCTGAACAAGATCAATTCGACAGCAACAAGATCACGGCGAGTTTGCGTCTTCCTCTCCCCGGTGCCATTGGCCGCGTTACGAGAGAGAAAAAACCCATCCGAGGGCTTCACAGCTGCGCATTGCCCGCGCTGGGCAGCAGGGGGGCGACATCACACACGTCACGGTGTTCAAGACGCGCACACGTACAGAGGGCATTGCAGCAGGGACACCACTGGAATATCTGCCCTCTCTGCCTCTTCTATCTCTGTGTGCGGCGTCTTCACCGTCTGCCACCAACACCAAGATCACCACCATCATCATCGCCGCCGTCGTCATCAACATCATCCATCACCACCACACGACCGGAGGAGGAGGAGGGCCCCCACCGACCCTCCCGCCTATCCTGAACGAGGCCCCGATGGAGTTCGGCGCCGTGGTGGCCGAAGCGGAGGTATGGTGCCTCAGCACTCCGTTCTCTCTCTTCGCCTCCGAGCAGGCGGACAGACGGCTCCACTTCCTCAGCGAGCCCGTCGGAGACGCCAGGGCGCCGCTCTCCTTCTGCCTGGCGTGCCCGCAGGACGGCGACCCCAGCGCCCCGTTCGTAAGTTTGCCCGCTTGTTGGTGGTGGCCGCTTTGGCATTGTGTTGATGGTGGTGGTTGTGGTGGTGATGGAGGAGGGTGGCTTTTATTTCGTGGGGTTTTTCTCTCTCGCGCGCGAAATGCCGCGGTGACAAAAGCGTTGCAGATGGAGGCGAGGAGACGCCGTGGTCGCTTGTGGTTTGGGTTTATTGCGTTTTGATTTTTGACGGTGGCGCCCCCTCAAGTTGTTGATCTTGAGTGCTTTGCTGGACATTGCCTCGTGTGGGTGCGAAAGATGTGGGCGACACTTGCGATCATCTCCAGTGCCACCAGAGGAGACGTTCGTGGAAGGCGCCTTTTTACAAATAAATGTAAATTATTATCGTTGTTGTGCTGTGATGATGTGTCTTGTGTAATTTCGCGGTGACGCCTCCAGTTGTTGTTATCTTGTTGCTGGTGAGATTATTTTGTTTCATTCCCATCTCGTCCATCTGTTATCTTCCGATATAACATATTTCATCACGACGCAATCTTGTCATCTCGAATATATTCAAATCACATCTTCAATCACACCTTCCCGGGTCACATCATTCAATGTCACACGTCTTCCCATCTCAAATGTCTCGCATTGGCGTACGGTAACATCTTCCGCAATGGCTCATATTCTGATGTCACACATCGATTCACGCCTGTCTTATCTAATATCTTCCGATTATACACCACCACGAATCGCATGGTATATTATCCGCTTCATGCCATTTGCTCATGTATAGCAATCCAAATCATTACCTGTGCGGTAATTTCTCAAAGAAAATCCTCGCTCATTTTTAAGGAGGTTCCTTGCTACATTGGGATGTTTTATCCAACTCCATTAAATGAGTGTCGTAAGCCTTTGTCGATGTTCTCCACTGCTTGTACAGTACTACTACTGTATGCACTCTTGTGACCGCGAGCCGATGGCTTGGTGTGTGTTTGTATGGGTTTGGGTGAGGGAACCAGTCATAATATCGATTATATAATAATCTACAGCCCTTTGTCAATCCCATGCTGAATGAACCGCAGGCCATACTTTCCCACGCTTGTCATTGAGGGGCAGAGGAGGGAAAAATGACCGGTTCACATCCAACTCCCCACTGATGTTCGTCTTGATTGGGAGTAGAAAAGTGAGGTCGCTGAGTTCGTAACGCAATGCCCGGGACCACTGCCACCAACTCCATCCCACGATTGATCGTCTTTAATCACTCATTCTAGACTGTAATATATTGCTGAAGGCCAGCCAATCGAAAGGTCGAGCTCCATTGTTCGTCACTTGGGCACAACAAAAACAATCGTGCACTGTTTTCATGGATATACTGGCCCCTGCCATAGGAATATGGAACTTGTACCATTCTCTCAGGGCTGTAGAAATTGAGATGACCACTACTCCACACCCTTTTGTAAAAAGGGAAATCACTCATTAATGTTTTTTTCAGGTATGTAAACATCACCGCATTTGAGAGGCTAGCGAGGTCCATGACAGGTTATGTATGGGGATGAGGAATCGAAAGGCCATGGGTGCAGTCCGTGGCATAGCTATCCAGAGTGCAGGCGGTGCAAGCGCCACTGGGTACATGGCACAGGCTGGTACGCTTCTCCGGAAAAGTGCACGTGTTAAAGGGCTGCCTGAGTGCAGTGTTGCAGATTGTATTGCAAGAATTCATATGCCCGTTATGGCCTATTTGTTTATTTTATCACGTTTTTGAACCTGCTGGCCAGGATTGAGAAAAATTCTACCCCACTTTTCACCCCGGGCAACTGGACAGCACAGACTAAGCGTTTCTAGCTTAACATTAAAACTGACAACATATTTAAGAATCACAGTTTAGAAACAAACAACATCTATATTATAGAAAAAATATGAACTTAAATTCGCATAAATGGTCCTCGTACTCTCTGGGAAACTGTTCCAATGCCCGGCCAGGAAATTTAAAACACTGGGAGCATCACGTGAACACTGTGAGTAAAATGTTATTTACAAATAGACAGCTCTTAGAGTCTCAGACCACTTTTTCAGGAAGATCCTGCGACACTGGAATGTTTGGCCAATTCCATGAATGATTGTTTTGCGTCATGTGGCAAAACAAAAAAGAGAACCTGGAGAAATCCCACCACATCCAAGGGGGTGACGTTCAAAGCTCCATGGTGACGGAATCAATATGTAGACCCAATCGAGTGAGTGGACTCGATTGGGTCTGCCACACCTCGCAGACCCTGTGCCCACGGTGCCTGGCAAGCCCCCAAGTGTGAACCAGACTCAAGTGTGCTTAGCTTCTGACACTTGTGCGGTGTTATTTTCTCACTGAAACAGGAACAAACTTACCAGCGTATGCTTACACGTGGTTATTCTCATTAATTGACAGCATAAGCAGCGGCGCAGCATGGTTGGTATGGGCCCTGGTGCAAGAAATGTAATCGGGCCCCCTGTTTGATTACTCCCTCCCCACCCTTTGCAGCCTGATGCCACAGGGCTTCCTGTCTCTCATGGGCCCCCTGGCACAGTTGCAGCGCCTGCTTCCATGCGATCCTAGCGCCCACTATTGGAGACAAATTTCAGTTGGCACGGTCGGGTTGTAAGGGACAATGCAATGCATCTATTATTCAACATATCTCCAACCCTTCTGTACACTCTAGTGGTGGGAGACCGGGCGCACTGGGCATTGGGTTCCACATGTGGAGGGCTACATTGTGGCGTCACGCCAAGATATTGTTTATCCTTTCCGTTCGGAAAATGCGATTCAATTGGATTGTGAACGTTCTTACGGTTAACCACATCCAATGATCCTAAAGCAGATGCTGAGGGCACTGACCTCTCCAAATGCAATGGGGATTGGAGACATGGGGGGGGGGGACATGTGAAAGAAAGAGTATTGAGTAGCAGCAAGTAAAGGATGTTATGGTGTGATGTTTGTATTTCCTAGATCTCCATTTGCAGTGCTTGCTTTCATGTTATACAGTGGATAGAAATGTAGAAAGTTACATAATGTTGGATAAAAAAGCCAGTTGAGGGCATGAAAGGGTTTTAATAATGGACTATAAATCTGAGCAATAAAGTGGAAAGATAAGAGCAACAACCTCGAGATGAATTGTGACGTGAAAGGATGTCAGTTAAATAAGTGCTGTCACCCCCGTGTTGGGGTTTATGTCAGCCCCGTAGAATTCTAAACCCTTGTTTAATGCTGTTTAAAAAAAAAAAACCTCTTCACATTTTACAGCATCTTTGACACACAATATAAACCAAAGTCATATCCTATGATATTTTCTTCTTTCGCCATAACACCGACGCAATGGCGTGGCTATTAAATGTGCGAGCAGTGCAAACTGCACTGGGGCTCTCAGGCTGGAGGTATCCAGACCACTCGGCTAGGAAGATAGTTTTTACGTTAATTAAATAGCCCCCCCCTCCTCCAATTAATCCTTTGTACCTGGGGCCCATGTCAATCAAGATATGCCACTGCACATAAAAAAGAGCCATTTCCTGCAAATGGCTGTAGTTAATTTCAGTCCCTTGTCCAGCACTTAAAGCCCTCATTCTCCTTGTATTACTTGGCTGCATCACATGCTTTAGTTGCATAATCTACATTGCCTTCTCTGCAATAGTTTAGAACCAAGTGGTTCTTCTAAAGTTTTCAGTTTCCTGCCTTTGTAATTCAATGAATTGTAATGAATTGTCGCGAATCCGCATCACGAATTAAACTATCTCTTCGTGCTCTTATAGTGCAGTTAGCACCTCTAATGGCTGCAGGGTTTCCCTGAACCTCCTAACATCATTGATTCTTTAAACACACAATTGTATGCATACATCGATGAATGGATGCACCATAATGTGTGGGGCTATGTTGGAGGCAACATGGAACAGTGCGGCAAAATCCATTAAGGTCCTGTACATTTATGCTTCCACATTTGTGCTCCCCACCATCACCGATCCGCACTTAACAGCGTGGTGAAGTATGGTCATATAATAACTCCCGCGACCCACAAAGAGGTTATATGCACTCATCACAGGTGGAAAACAGACATGGAGTCAGTTATAAATGTAATCTCAACTGCATCGTGAGCTGAAATAACAATTAACGCCGTGATTTCGGTTCACTATGAATGACGTAAATCACAACTCTAATTGACCTCGTATGTAACGTATGTGTGTTAAAATTCTTTCGCACCGTACGTGCCCAACTACTAATCTGAGGTGCGGGACAATGCCAACAAACTAAACACCTAAAGCAGCTATAAATAAATTTTGATTTAAAGCTTTCGTGACTGCAGGGATTCATATTCTTGGTTCTTTCGGTAAAGTCACATAGAAGGGAAATAATAAAATAAAAAATGTTTTAAACAATAAAAATTCTCACGACGTTTCGACTGCAACACAAGCAATCATCATCAGGTGTGATGATGATTGCTTGTGTTGCAGGTGTGATGATGATTGCTTGTGTTGCAGTCGAAACGTAGTGAGAATTTGTATTTTTTATATTTATATTATTTTATTATTTCCCTTCCACGTGACTTTACCGAAAGAACCAAGACTACAGTTCTAAATAATTGAGTTTTCAGTCTGGTGGAGAGGTTCCAATCGCATGTGTTACTCACAGCCATGCCCTGTGTGGTGGCCACGCCCGTGTGTTGCCCCCCACCCCTCCCTCTGCCCCCCCATCTCCCCCCCACAGCTCGTGTGGAGCGAGAGCGAGGAGTGCCTACGCCTCCTCGGGCCGGCACAGGACTTTGCCTCGTCGTGCCGGGAGAAGACGCTCCGCGAGGTGCTCAACCGGGCCTTCCGTGCACTTAAGCCGGTACGGGAACCCGGGGGGGGGGTGGTCGCAGGTGACGCAAACGAATGCAGAGTGGTGGGGTGGGGAGCAGGCTGCTTGGGGGTGTTTTGTTGAGGCGCTTTGTCAAGATGTAGTTCGGGAGTGAGCGAGCCTGGAGGGGCGCACATTTCTATTACAGAAACCAGAGGTGTGGACTCGAGTCATGTGACTTGGACTCGAGTCAGACTCGAGTCATGAATTTGATGACTTGCGACTCGACTTGGACTTGCATAACAATGACTTTGTCCCACCTATGAGATGTGGACTCGAGTCATGTGACTTGGACTCGAGTCAGACTCGAGTCATGAATTTGATGACTTGCGACTCGACTTGGACTTGCATAACAATGACTTTGTCCCACCTCTGACAGAAACTCAAGATGGGAGACACGACATGGTTAACCTTTTAAAACATTTTAAACTCTAACAGAACGAGTGACTGCGATGTGCTTCTTATCAATCGTGCATTCCATTCTGCTCTAGGTGTCGCCCCCTATGTATATGAGGAACATTGCTGAAAAATCACCACTGTTGTGAAATATTGTACCAACAATTTTTGACTTGGCTACAAGAATCACGAAGGGTGGTGGCTGAGCCTTCAGCAGTGGGTGGGGGGAGGGGTTCCTCTGCCCTCTGAAGCACCACCAAAGATCTAGGACATGGTAGATCCGCAAATTTCTTTGAGGCGAACATGGAGGACGGAGGTCGTGTTAGACCACTCCGTTGAGGTGCTGTGTGTTTTGTGAGCGTAGGGGTGAGATCATTTTCTTCATGGAGGGTCCAACAGGAGTTTTTAACACCATTGGTGGAGCAAACATTAGCACACTCGCACCTCAGCCACTTCTGCCACTGCTAGTGGTCCATGCAGTTACGGAAGTGAGAAGCATTCCATGATGACGACAACGGCGATGATGACGGTGGTGATGGGCGAATTTTGAATGACAGGGCGTTCGAATATATTTGGGAGGTAAGATACATTCTAAATGTCCGCCTTGCTCTCTTTCATATACTTGCATCAAAGTTGTTGGGGCTTGCGGAGGAAGAGGATGACGCCTTTGAGGATGACGATGACCTTCCACCAGAATTTGAGGACAAAGAGGCCGGTACGTGGTGTTACAAACTCCATTACATCTCGATTTAAAGCTTTCGTGACTGCAGGGATTCATCTTCTTGGTTCTTTCGGTAAAGTCACGTAGAAGGGAAGTAATAAAATAATAAAAATAAAACATAATAAAACAATTCTCACGACGTTTCGGCCACAACGCAAGCAGCCGTCCTCAGGTGAAGAACAGGTCTGTCGAGAAGACAGAGTCTGAATGACAACCCCAGGCTTGGAGCATCTTTATAAGCTGGGTTAAATCAAAATTAACCCCAAAGTTGTTATGCTGTACAGTGGCCAGGCGATGGCAGTAGAGGAGATGGCAGTACAGCAAGTCGTGTTGAGCACCAAGGTTCTTCAGTAATGTAATGGACGGAGCCTAATGGAAGGAAGGCCCATGATCGACGACTATATTTGAGAAAGGACGTGAAGTTTCGAAAACTTAAACAATCTTCACCATCACGATCCATGGGCAGATCGACCTTAGGTGGTCCACTGCATGTTTCGTCGTTTGTTTCCACCTTCCTCTGTCTTGTGCCAATATGGCTCAAGTCGTGGCCACGTCTTTCTGTCACAACTCTCTTTTGATGTCGCCGTCAAGCCGTTCTCTGTGAAGTCTTCCTCTCTTTCTGTTTCCTTCTATTTTCCCGAACAACATACTTTAAATTTTCCTGTTGTTGTCCATCCTATATATTTCGATTTAAAGCTTTCGTGACTGCAGGGATTCATCTTCTTGGTTCTTTCGGTAAAGTCACGTAGAAGGGAAGTAATAAAATAATATGTTATTATGTTTTATTTTTATTATTTTATTACTTCCCTTCTACGTGACTTTACCGAAAGAACCAAGAAGATGAATCCCTGCAGTCACGAAAGCTTTAAATCGAAATATATAGGATGGACAACAACAGGAAAATTTAAAGTATGTTGTTCGGGAAAATAGAAGGAAACAGAAAGAGAGGAAGACTTCACAGAGAACGGCTTGACGGCGACATCAAAAGAGAGTTGTGACAGAAAGACGTGGCCACGACTTGAGCCATATTGGCACAAGACAGAGGAAGGTGGAAACAAACGACGAAACATGCAGTGGACCACCTAAGGTCGATCTGCCCATGGATCGTGATGGTGAAGATTGTTTAAGTTTTCGAAACTTCACGTCCTTTCTCAAATATAGTCGTCGATCATGGGCCTTCCTTCCATTAGGCTCCGTCCATTACATTACTGAAGAACCTTGGTGCTCAACACGACTTGCTGTACTGCCATCTCCTCTACTGCCATCGCCTGGCCACTGTACAGCATAACAACTTTGGGGTTAATTTCGATTTAACCCAGCTTATAAAGATGCTCCAAGCCTGGGGTTGTCATTCAGACTCTGTCTTCTCGACAGACCTGTTCTTCACCTGAGGACGGCTGCTTGCGTTGTGGCCGAAACGTCGTGAGAATTGTTTTATTATGTTTTATTTTTATTATTTTATTACTTCCCTTCTACGTGACTCCATTACATCGTAGCGATCGTGACATGGCCATTGCCACTTAGGCCTGTCAGTCGCCATCTTGTTGTTACTGCCTCCTGCTGACACCTTGTTACCATCGCAGCTCCATTTCTCCATAAATAAGCCACATTTTATGTAACTACGGATAATTCATAATTGGATGCTGCCGTGGTGTGATGGGTAGCGCAATGGACTTCAAATGCAAGGGAAGCTGGTCCAATTTGATCTATGAACATTGAATTAACTATTTTTATTTCACCAGGTAAGGCCCACTGAGCTATAATAGCTCTTGTTCAGATGCAACCTGGCCACAAATGATAGCTAAATGAAGTGGCTTATCATGTGGAAATGTTAGCTAAATACTCGAAATGCATGTTTCTCTATACCAAGGGAAAAACCGGAGGACCCGGAGAAAAATTCACGCAAACTCGGGGAGAACGTGAAAACTCCATATATACAGGCGTCAGGGTCGGGATTGAACCCATGATCTACTGTATACCCGGTGAGGTAGCTAACATCTGGCCACCATGGCGAGATCTAAGCTTGCAGCAGTTGGGAAAATGGTGCACGTTTCTTACATCCTTCTCACCCCCCACCCCGTCCACTGCCACCGTCTACCCAGGGGTGTAAATGGGTTCACCATAGTTGGTCGATTAGCAGGTTGTGTACGATGTCTACTACCACCTCTTCCCTAGTCGTTTGGCCAATGTGGAAGAGTAGACCAAATCACCCTCTCGGAGTTCTCTCAAGTTCCCTGTGGTGGAGACCTGTCTTCCAGAAGTGACATAAACAGGCAATTGCAGGGCTACACCTTTACCTATGGATAATTACTTTCAAAATGATACACATTTTTCACCCCATTTGTATTACTGGGATGATTTAAATGTTGCCTCTGTGATGTTACCCAATGCTTGGGACCGCCTGCAGCATGTACCGTGCTGGGTAAGAGCAATCATTCATACACGAAAAACGTGATTATCTCTTGACAGCAGAAAGTGTAATTGTGGCAAAATTGCTGGGTCCTCCCTCCCAGCATGACTTGAATGTTGTGTAACATCACCATGCCGCTTGCATGATAAACCCTACAGCCATGTGTTAGAGCACCACAATTCAAAATATCGGCTACATTTTAGGCAGCGAGTTTGACACACCCTGCTTTCAAATGATGATTATACGTTCCCTACACACGATACACGCAGTGCGCTTGAGAATCGATTAAGGTTTAAGCACATCGTAAACAAATTGCGATTTAGGCTAGTGGAACAGAAAACACTGCACGCATGTATGTTGAATTTCCTTTGCACTATACATAGTCAACCATGCCAATCGGAAGTGCGGGAAAGGCTAACAAACTAAACATAAAAATCAGTTCTAAAGACGACATGGTAAAACAATTAGAAGGCACAAACAAGATTAAACCAATTGATTCTGGAATCGAAATTCCGACTCCATTGTTGAGAGTATGACTCATGACATTATCAATGTTTATGCGTTGTGGTTCACATCTTTGAGTTGCATTTCTCAAACGTCACATCCTTCAGGTGTTTGACACGTCACAATGGCTTCTCACTTCATTTACAGGGGCCACACGGGCAAACGGGTGGAGCAGTATAATCGCTTGGAAACTCCTTTTCACAATTTTCCGTATTTACCGTGTGTGAGTGAGGAGTAGCGATGCATTTTTGTGCTCGCCGCATTACAAACCCGGCAACTTGAGTTAGATTTCTGGCCACGGCTAACATCGATGGCGAGTGATATTGTAATCGATCCTGGGACACTCCGAGATCGACTTGGCCTTAAAAGAATGACCGTACCTGGTGTGGTGTGTAAAACATCAGCGCTGGGGAGACACAGGTACCCAGGCACGGTGCTGGACACACCGTGCCGGCTGGCCTTCGGCACTCGCTAACAGCACTTGCATCAACAGTCTATTAATGTCTGTACGGGGTCTTTGTGTGTGTGTTTGTGCGTGTGTGTGCGTGTGTGTGTGCTCGCTAACAGCACTTGCCCCTACAGTCTGTTAAGACTATACGGGGGATCTTTGTCTTTATCTTTGTGTGCGTGTGTGCTTTCCAGAACATCCCAGTTCAGACTTGGGAGAAGACTCCGGTTGAACTCTGAACCACGGGCGACAACACTGTTTGTGGATATTGACATTTCGATTGTGCCCAGATGTTATGGCACTTAAACTCTATATCACCTGCATCTGCATGACCGTCTGAGTCGTTCCGTTTCTTCGTGCATTATTATTTGCACAGAAGGCCAGTAGTTTTTTGGCCATTGAACTGAAGTTGTGGTTTTTAGGGGGACAAAAAAGCGTAGCTTGATTCATTCCGAAGGTCATGAATGAATTGTGGAATGTAGTCGATCGTGCATGAAGGAGGGCGGAGTGGGTGTGTGTGCACGTGTAGTAAAGAAGAATGATCGTGCATTGTGCTCCACAGTACGCGACTTTCTTGCCAAGTGCAGAGAAGCCGCACCAACTGAATTAATGGGTTCCCACTGTTTAAAAAATCATAGTCTTCCCTATGCATTAAATTGATCAACAATAACTACAAGCACTAGGAGCATGATAACCGTGTGAGGATGCCGGGTGGCTCAAGAGATCAGAGTGCCGAGCCAGGACTGCGGAGATCATTGGTTTGAATCTATCGGGCATCCAGCCAACTTTGATTGAACTAGGTTCTCGAGTGCAGAGAGAGAGTTAGTGGTCTCAGCCCAGCCACCAGTTGTCCGCACGAAAGAAACCCGATCATGTAAAAACAAAAAATTGCACTAAATTTTGCTTGATTCTACCTGTATTGGTTTGACTGTCACGTGACAATCTCATAGCAGAGCTTATGGGAAAGTGTGCCCCCTATCGTGTTAACAATAAAAAGGCGGCTTGAAAATTTTCTTTTGGGAGCCCTGCGAAAAATGTCTTGGCCGTTCTCCAACACCCTTGGTGCAGCGCTCTGTGAGTTGTCCAAGGGGATTCCTCATCTATTGGCGTGATGCCGATAGCACAAATGGAATTGGGAATTTAATACCAAAAAATATCCTTTTTAAAATAAACTTTTATACCAGTATAAATTAATCTTAATGGTTCTGATAATGGTTTGTGGACGATGAAGGTAGATATTTGTTTGTAATTATGTGAGGTAGTGTAAAAATGCATTAGTTCATCGATAAACGTTGATGCGCTCACGCTACGTGCATCCAAACGCGAATGTGAATAATGAATGTTTTCGATCAGTATATTTATGTAACTGGGTCGGTGTGATCGTGCATCCACTAGAGGCCGCAATATTCAGGGCAGTGTTAAATAAAACATGATTTGAATCTTGAAATCGCCACCACGAGTCATGATATTTCATCGGATCGGAAGGTTAAATTGTTGTACCCTCTAATTGGCATTAATTACCGTAGGCAGCAGTGGATAGATCATGGCTGATATTGATTATAATAATTATAATTAGTCGTAAACATGGACTTGCGTGGCACACACCCATCCCTTACACACCGGTATGGGTGCAGTTTTGTTTAACTTGTATTGCTATATTCTGACATGAAAAGCATGTGGAACTACTACCTATGAGGTTAGTCATTTCCTTGACCGCCCAAATGTCACGGAGCTTCGACCAAAACATTTCGCTTTTGTTGTGCAGTGATTGTGCTTAAGGCGGGTCAAGCATCGCTGCCCATTTAGTATGCAATAAGATTGATGTGGTGTTCGTTCGCTACCTTCTGTTACAAATCTGTTATGACTTGTAAGTTTCGCTTAAGAATAGGAAGTGACTGCTACTGTCTCTACACGTGCGGGATAGACACTGGTCTGGCGCTCCCAGTCCCCGCAGGATTTAGTTTTTGTCATAAACCAGATTTTCATGCAATCACAACCCCACCTTGGGGTTTAGTTGATTAAATAACGCTTTTCATCAAGGTTGCCGAGTTATCCTGTAGAGTTTAGACGGTGAAGGTTTTGGGTTAAGGGTAGAGAGTTGGGTTTAGGGGGTGAGAGTTGGGTGAGGATTTAATTGAAAATGGGGTTTGGGTTAGGTGTCATGTGTTTAACTTCTTTCGCTAATCGGAGGTGCGGGGAAGGACAGCAAACTAAACACAAAAGGCAGTTCTTAAGAAATGAATATTAAATCTAGATCTAAAAGTGCATAGCTCCAGCGACTTCCTAATATCGAAAGGGGGAGAGCGTTCCAGACGGCCGCAGCACATCTAAAAGTGCGCGATGCGGTGCCCGCTGTCTTTGTTCGATGGGCTTGCCACAAAAGCCGCTGCTGCGAGGATGACTGAAGTTCGCGTGATGGTCGACACGGGTCATGCTCAGAGTTTAGGGGTTAAAACGATAAAAGTGAGGCACAGGGGGGTGGGGGGCTCGTGGACATGTAGAGTACACAAGACTGCTCGGCTTGCCACGTACATGCGGGGGACGGGTCGTGCTGTTGTAGCGATGGGCTCTCTGTTATGCAGTAACATTATTTTTAAGTTGCTTGTTTGCAAAGTAATAAAGAAACCACTTGCTTTTAAAAGTGTCCGCTTTATTTTAACTATACGAATAAACAATACACGAAACTAGTTACGTCATCGTTTTAACGTTTGAAGGCGCGCGCATGTCATACAATGGGTTGATTTATATCACGTTTCATATATTTAACTCGAACACAAATAGGAATCGTCAAATTTCGATTTAAAGCTTTCATGACTGCAGGGGTTCATATTCTAGTATCTTTCGGTAAAGTCACGTAGAAGGGAAATAAAAAAAATAAAACAATAAAATTCTCACGACGTTTCGGCCACAACACAAGCAGCCGTTAGGTTAAGAACAGAGCTGTTGGAAAGACAGCTAATGAGGACGCTGTCTTTCCGACAGCGCTGTTCTTCACCTGAGGACGGCTGCTTGTGTTGTGGCCGAAACGTGATAATTTTATTGTTTTATATGTTTTATTTCCCTTCTACGTGACTTTACCGAAAGATCCAAGAATAGGAATCTACAATATTGGTCAATACACTGTTTTTAAACTCATAATTGCCATACTATATATTTAGTAAATGTTGTCTTTCACGTCCGAATGGCGCAGCGGTTCCCGAACTTGAGCTGGGAAAACGGAGTTCGGTGCCAAACCACGGCTATCATCAGTGGCCGAGTCTTCGACGTTCCTGGGCACACACTCCACCCCACAGCCCCCTTGGCAACCTACACTGACCCCTCATGCGAAGTTACTGTGATCAAACGACCACCACGAGCCCATACGGCGTGGGAAGGCCTTCGTTCAGCAGTGGTTTAACAAAGGGGTGTAAATGTAATCTTAATGTGAAATATCCACACTTCGTATTTTTTCCCCCGATCATATCTGCAATGATTTCACGTGGTATCTTGCCAGCCACTAGTGGCCGTTAATATTACACTATCACAATGTCGAAAAAAAAAACAAATTAAATTTTTAAATAGTTCATATTCTATAAATAGAATTTGTAGCAGGGAGGGTGGAGGGGTAGAAAGAATAAGATTCGTTCCAGAACTTAAAAACACCACGTGGCCAAAAAACGTCACAATTGCTTTGGATTAGACGGCACCACGGTCTAAAAAAAAACCCCAGCACACTTTCTGACCAATCACCGCCTTCCATTGGCTTCAGACCCTGCAAGTGAGCCCATCTCGACCAACCAGCGCCCTCCGCATCTGAGTTTTTTAAAATTAATTTAGCGAATGCTTTTACACAGAGCACCAGATACATATTGTGCACAATCTAAATTAATAATTACATCTTCATAATAAACTGGGAGCCACTTGCACGGTTGTTGACGTCATTGATTCCGATCCCAAGGAGGTCCACCCACGCCTCAGCCAATCAGCGCTGTGCATTCCGCGGATATATGACGTCAATACTTCCGATCATCGTTAGCCTCTCCCACCACCTCGGCCAATCAGCGCTGTGCACTCCGCAGATATATGACGTCAATACTTCCGATCATCGTTAGCCCCTCCCACCACCTCGGCCAATCAGCGCCGTGCGTTCCGCGGAGAATCCTCGACCCCTCCCTCCCTGGCGGAATTCTGACGTCATTATTTCCGATCATCGTTAGCCCCCCCCCACCACCTCGACCAATCAGCGCCGTGCGTTCCCGCTGAGAATCCTCCTGTGTAGTTTTGACGTCATCGCTTTCGAAACCCCACCCACCCACGACTCACTCCGGCGTTGCACGGTGACGTCATGTCATCCCGCTGTGCAGGAGCGAGTCGCGTGCGAGTGGAGGGAGGCGATTGCATCGTGACCACGTCTCCTCCTCCTCCTCGAGGCATGTGCTTCGCTCCTCGTGTCGCCGAACCGTGTGGCCGCGTCTCTTCAGGCATAAGCAAAGCAACAACAGCAGCAACAACAACAACAACAGCAGCAACAACAGCAGCAGCAACAGCAGCAGCAAAGTAACGTAGCCCGGTTTAGTCGTAGGCAATCTGTCGTCATTGATGTCTTGGCAGAGAACGTGACATTTTAAGTAAATATCTCCCTTTTTTTTTGCTTGGGGTTTAAGACTTATAATGACGTGCGACTGTGGGACTTGTGTGTGTGTACAGTACTGGGCCGGTGACAAGTACAGTGTTTAATTGTGTGGTGTTGTACGGTGTGTTTTGTGTGTATAACGTTAACGATCATGCCTCTCGGAGTGACTATCGTGTGTGTGTATAAGCTGTACGTGGCCTACTTCCGTCTGGCAGTCTTGGGAGTTCCATTCCCGGCCACGGCTAACACCCAACTTATATACAAAGCGACTTTTATTCAGAGCCTCCCTCACGAAATCCACACTGACCAGCGCGGTGAAGTATGGTCAAACAACGACCAAATAGCGACACGGTTTTGGGAAGCCTTCATCCAGCAGTAGATTGGCAACAGGGTGTAAACCATTATATAACGATGGCTAATACAGTAATACTTTAAAATCCTTGAGTTTGTGTTTGCTGTACAATTTTAAATCGTGTTACTGTTTGTCAATATTGTTTAACGCACTTGTGAAATCAATAACGACGCATACGTCAACTCGTTAAAAGTACAGCGCTGTTTATATTGTAAACGTTGATAATTTATTGCAGTTCATGGATGCCAATAACACTTTAGAAACCTTTGTTTATTGTGCAAGCAGACTGTGTTAATACACGTGGCTTTTTTATTTGCTGTGGTGAAATATGGTCTAATAGCCTGCGTGACCCCACACGCAGCGTAGGGAGAGCACTAATGCAACAGCCGATTGACCGGCACGGTCTGTACATGTACACGTGGATGGCTCACAGGGATATATACCTCATAAATGAAACTTGAAACTTATCGACAAATAGTCTTGGTTTTTTCGGTAAAGTCACGTAGAAGGGAAATAAAAAAATATATAAAACAATAAAAATGCTCGCGACGTTTCGACTGCAACACAAGCAATCATCATCAGGTGTGAAATCCACAGCACGAAAATTTGAAAAAAGTGTTGAAAACTTATCGACAAGTTAAGGGGCGCCACGGTGTTTGAGATGTTACTTACTTCGCCTGGTATACAGGAGGTCATGGGTTCGATCTCGACGCCTGTATATTTGGAGTGTGCATGATCTCTCCCCGTAGTCGCGTAGATGTTTTTCTCCGAGTCCTCTATTCATTTTTTCCCGCATTTAGAAACATGCTTTTAAGAGTATTTGGCTGCTATAAATGTCGACATGGTAAGCCACTTCCTTGAGTCATCATTTGTGGCCAAGTCGCTTCTGAGAAAGAGATGCATAGCTCAGTGGGCCTTACCTGGTCAAATAATACGTCTGTTTTTATTTTTTCATGGCAGACTCCCATTTCGTGTCACTAGGGATGGCAAAAGCCACATGCTTGAACCATTTCAAAAATCATAAAGTTCAAACGAAGTAACCCGTCATAAAAAGAGATACGATTCAATAAAAAGCGTTCATAGTCGTGTTTATTGCAGCGTCTCAGATAAGGTGAAAAAGTGCTACAGATTGTCAAGAGACCAATAACAATGATTGGCAAGGTACAAGAACATGAGACCTATGGCATAACATTCTCTACAGGCATGTGTATAGCCTTTATATTTCCCATCTCAAAGAACATGGTGTGACAATTGCGGTGGTACGGCGTGTATGAAGAGAGGGCCCCGTGTTGATGGATCTTGACGGCGGTGAACAGAGGTTATAGATAAACCGGTTTGCGTTTCGCGACGGCGTGGCGAGGCCTTCACTCAGCAGTGGATAGACACTGGCTGCTAACGATGGGAGCAATAGTATTGACGCAGAAGCATAGATTGTTTGTGTGCTACTGGTGCCACTGCACTGGGATGACGGGTCCCATGCACTGGGTCACGAAAAGTGAGAGAAATTGGACAGAGAGGGGGGGGGGTGCCCATTTCGTTCCTTGCACCAAGCCTTTGCCTACCAACGCTACACCACTGGCTTGGCCTGTACCTCCCGTTGCCGTCTGCTTTTGTTCAAAGTCCTTGTAGCATTGTGTGTTTATTTCAGGCCCAACAGTCACCCGCGTGCTGCAACAATTTGAACGGAGCTTTGTCACTAGGTGTTGGCCCACTGTCAGTGATGAACCCTATTATTTTCGGGCCTTTCAAAGGTATTGCACGGCAGTTACCTTCGTTTACCCTGGTAGACAGCGGGTGGATTGCAAGGGTGATGTAGGTCAACAAAACCCGCACTGCCTCGTACACTGTTGCTGTTTAACTTGCAGCCCTTTGTCAGTGCTCTACTGGATGAAGGCCACGTCAGTCATGGAGGTTGTTTGAACAGGCTTTACTATCAAGGTCAGTGTGGGGATGTGAAGGCATCGGTTAGCGTCAGTGAAAAGTGATAATGGGAACGGTCTTGGACCAGTCCTCATGGTAACAGACTAAAAATGTAGCTCGGGTCGCTGGGCTCCACACTCTCAACCGTTGCTATGTTGGATTAATATAATGTGCGACAATCGCACGCTCGTAAAGCTCGGTGTGCATCACACGATTTGAAGCGGAGTAATTTATTAGCCGAATGTGCCGTCGACTGCTGAGCATTGTTCGGTAATCAAAGCCGCCTCCGTCGTCCGTCGTGACACTCGTGTGCATTTTGCGGCGTTCCCCTCCGTCCCTCAGCGATCTAAGCCGGTTCCCGTTTCTGCGCGCTCGTGCAACGCAGGCCCAGGCAGTGAGGATGGACTTGGGTGACCTGTCAGCGCCAGAGGTGCTGGCCTCGCCGCTGGTGGTGCAGCTGGTGACGTGGGTTGCTCAGTTCGCCATTGTGTTTGGTGGCATCGTGCCGTACGTGCCGCAGTACCGCCAGATCCGGCGCACGCAGAACTCGGAGGGCTTCTCCAGCCACGTGTGCCTCGTGCTGCTGCTCGCCAACATCCTGCGCGTCCTCTTCTGGTAGAGACACGCTGAGCCTGCTGGAAATCGTACCGTGTATACCCCCATGACTGCTTCGAAATGGGCCCTGCCTGCTTTCACATACCAAGACAAGCGTGGGCTCGGGCCAGGGTTGGGTTGACGTCAGGTCCAAGCCAGGCCGTGTAGCTCGTCGGTTAGTGGGTCTTGTGGTTCGCTTTCCTCATGTCGCTCCCCACTCCTCAGCTGTGTTTCCCTTGCAATCAGTCGTGACAACTCCGGGGTTAAAACTTGGAAGAAAGACGTATTTCACTTAGGTCAACTTCAATGCCATTTAAAATATATATAATTGAAAAACACTGGAGGAAAAAGAATAAAAGTAATGATAGATTTTTACATTTGGATAGCAGAACCGAACCCCAGGATGAGTGCAGAGCGAAGGAAGGGGCTGAGGGGTGGGGAGGGGTGGGAGCCGTGCTGGTCCATGTCGAGATGGGCCGGCTTGGGTCGGTCTTCTCCCCGTTGTGGAAATTTAGCATCAGTAGATTTCTTGGGTGACAAAATGGCATGCTGATAATTGTGCCATGTTGTAATTTTTTCAAATATTGTACTTCTAAATTATCGCGTTAATTTCCTCAATGGAATTTACGTAATTTGTAAATGTTTATTTCAACCATAATAATGATTGTTTCAGACATGGAATAATGTTGGATATGTTGAATTTTGAGCAGTTTTTAATAGGATACTAGAAAAATAATTTTCAATTGGTTGGTTCTGGTACCCTTGCGATTTGTGTGCATGAGGTCGTCATTCATCTTCCTCCTGTGTTTCACCAACTCCGCTTGCTCTTTTCATTGTTTATTCCTTCTTCTTCGCCATTGCACTTGTGATTATGCTGTTTCTGTGTGTGTGTTTTGTCACCACTGCATGTGTTCCCTCAGCAATCTCCGATCCGGTAGCATTTAAGCTGCTCATTAAACATAAATCCTAAACCGGTATCATTACGTGTTTGAGCCTTAATAGTCACTGCCTGAGATTGCTGTCCCTTGCATTTTGTAAATCTAACCTGTTGTCTTTACCTCAATGTATTTGTGTGTGTGTACAAGCCTCAATGGCTACTTGCTAATAGAAAATGCTCCAGAATGCTATAACTAAGCTCATGGCTTTACCTCTGTGCATGGTCGTGTGCATACATACACACTATCCCCCTCGTGCACGATACCGGTCTTCATAGGTGCTTGCTCACAGCACTTTCCGCAAAAGTCTTTACGACTGCACAGACGATCATTTGCTTGATGTGTGCATGTGAATGTGTGTGTGTGTGCGTGTGCTTAAGTGCATTCGTACACGCACCGCATCCCCTTGTGTGCTGTAGCAGCTTAATGGGTGCTTGCTAACAGCACTTGCCTCAATGGTCTGTTAAATGCTATGATCCACGAGGGCAATCGTTGCTGGCAATCATCACCATCAGTGCATTAACTATCAGCGACGATGGCAACTCGGGTGGGCAAACGGAATGGAGTGAGAAAGTTCGCTGGCCGATCAAAGCGCAAGCCTTGAGGAAAAGTGTGGGCTGAACAACAATCGGCTTTCAGACTGTAAATTTATCTTTTGGTTAGGGACGGGGCAGGGACTAGTACTCATTACTAGGTGACTACGGATGGTGTAGGTATTGTCCTAATCACTGACCCGCCCATCCTGGACATCTGTGAAAAAGAGCTTCACAGCTTATCGGATTCCTCCAGTCTAAATAAAGATTTTGATTTGGAATGGGGTAGAGCAAGTACTATTCACTAGTTCGATAACAATCATCCCTTTTTGTAGTCTATTATCATTTGGTTAGCCAGTCACTCAGTACCATACGTTAGTTATCAGAAAAGCAATCGATTAAAAGGCTTTCTCATCCATCCCTCTAGATCCCACTCATGCTGAATTTGGAAGCCACCATTCTTCAGCTGCCGTAAGCGGGACATCAGGCGGTCACGTGTGCACCATCTCCCATCTCATTGGGAGTTGATGCCCCAGTTGCTTATCTGGGGGCAGCTTCAATTCCAATTTTCAGATTTTGGGCAATGAGATTTTTTCAATGGGGAAATGCTGCAGCAACTATTGTGGGTGACAATTGCCAACATTGATTTCCTTGAAATTGTATGCTCCCCGATCATGACTCTAAGGCTACACGGGTGATCTTTGTGTGTGTGTGTGTGCGCGCGCCTGTTGTAAGGTTCGGCCGGCAGTTTGAGTCCGCGTTGCTGCTGCAGAGCTTCGTGATGATCGTGGCCATGCTGCTCATGCTGCAGCTGTGCACAGCCGTGCAGGGATCCTTGGACCTCACCACCAAGCGCCACTACTTCTCAGGTCCGGCAGCGGCGCGCGGTCACTCGGACTGGGGTGCGAACCAGGCGTTTGGGAGTCGACTGTGCGAGTGCGAGCGATGCGGCGATGGTGGGGATTATTAGCCTGTTTAATACAAACATTTGGTGGTGGCTTTGTCATCATAATAACAGTGTGTTTTATTCACCCATGAAAACTTTACTGTCTCTCATGATTTGTTTTTTTAGAAGGGGCCGTCAACGTTGATACGTTTGATATTTTTTGTGAATGAGAGTTTATCTTTATTTTCGGAGGAAATCGGAGGAACCAGGGATAACCTCAAGCATTTAAAGCTCTGCACAGATAGATTCAAAGTATTTCTTTCTTGCCATCTGCTGGCCATTTAGCCCATGCTAGTAACACCTGATATTCCCAGCAGTCTCTCAACCAAATACAGCGCAAAACCAGTCTCAACACAGCTGAACTTCGAAAATCCAAAAATATTGGATGCATTCCATGTGTAACTTCATTTACAAGTTTCAGGGAATAGTGTCATTAGATGAGGGGAAATTCATCACCAGAGAAACTATAGGTTCTCTGTGTCCCTTCTACAGCTGCACTTGTACTTGCCTGCACAAGTTATTGGGCCCCATCATTTTATCAGGATCTCTTAATTGCCACCTTGGTGATTCTTTAGAGGAGGAGGGGCAGCAGCGCAATGGTTCGTGCACTGCACTACGAACCCGGCGACCCGAGTTCGATTCTCGGCTCTGGCTAACATCAGTGGTGAGTGATATGTGAACAGGTCCTGCGTCTCCCTATCCCCACTTCCCCAACCCGCACCGATCGGCGTGATGAAGTACGGTCAAACAACCGTAATAACATGGGTATCTATTTTAGGCTATTTCTGCTGTAATCCAATCAGCTCAATAATCCACCCCATTACATTGTAATAGCTTCATTATATCACTGTATCATGTATCAGAGGTGAAATCTGATACGCAATATAATGTGTGTGTGTGTACCAGTGCTTGTGAACCTGTTGGCAGTCGCGCGACGGGTCTGAACGGAGCGATCGTTGTGCCCGATGTTTTTTGTGCGCACGTGGTCTCGCTCTGTACGAGAGTTGTGATAATTATCGTTGTTTAATTGCCCGTTGCTCTCCAGAGTTTGTTGCCCCACGCCATGTCAACCGCTGTGTGTAGCCGTTTCCGCGTGTTGTCTTTTGCATGCCGGCAGACGGTAATTTGGATTCACTAGTATTTCCACGCTCGAGAGCCTTCCTCGGTGGGTACCGCATGCCTTTTTTTGTGTGTGTGTGTCTCTTATCATCGAGAGACTTGCGGAGAGAGAGAGCACGTTATGAGCGCTTTTAGTTCGCATGACCTCCCCAACCTAAAAATAAATTATTCTCGTATAAAATGTCCGCACACCTTCTTCTCGATCTTGGCAGTGCTTGTATGCACATAAATGTACGGGGGGGGGGTTGCTTTGTTGATCTGGAGCAAAGTTTTGCAGTCGCAAAAAAAAAATCTCAAAAAATTACACACGATGAGATTTTATTTTATTATTCCCATAATCTTCCAAGACAACGTGTGATGAGTTATCATTGTGCAGTATTTTTGTTTGATTGCCAAACATTCAAAACGTGTTGGACGGCCCTGAACAGGTAGCCTAGGCCGACTTGTGCGAGCTGTTACATTTACTGTGGAATCTTCACGTCGTAAACCACACGGAGTGAACATTTTTAAAAATCTATATTTTATCGCTTACTGCAACCACACACCACCTGGCACAAATATTTGAACAAAGGGCCATTGCTGTTTCTGTTGAGACAATTCCAAAGGTCCTTCAATGATGTTTGCCCTGTTCTTGCCTTCTGATAATTTAATGGCGTGCGTACAGTGTTCCTGAACAATGCCTCTTTTTAAATATTATCGCCACTTGCTCCAAATTGTATCCCCTTCGCATTATCTGGCATCATGTCATGAGACCAAATATCCATTCAGGTCTCTCACACGCAACAATGCATCCCTTCCTGTTACTAGAACGGCCCAGGGAAACAGATCTCAAGAGTTTCCTCCGAAATCCCTTAATTTAACCTCTGGTCCAAACAGTGGAGGGATGCATTTTCCCCACGGGCTCTGCATTTGAACTCATGGGAGTCAAACCCATATTTAAATTTTCAGAGCTGCAATTTAGTCAAAAGTAAGTGTGGTACAAAATATAATGTGATGCTTTTGTACAGTCATTCAATGGTGACTGAACTGCGTCTTTGAGGGCACATGGGATTTATATAACGTATGAACTGGTGGGGAGTGGTGGCGCTGTGGTTAAGGCAATGCGCTATGAACCCGGTGACCTGAATTCCTTTCCCGCCAATGGCTAACATTGTGTAAGTGATATCTGAACCGATCCTGTGCCTCCCTGAGCTAATGTGCATTTAGCTAAATATGATGAATTAGATAATGTAAATTTAAACATAGCTCTAGGCAGGAGACGACTGTGAAAGCAAAAGCATAACCCAGTATGTTGATGCTGGAAGGTTGATTGAAAATTATACCCCACTGGGATCTAGCGAGGAGTTACTCAACTTGCACGAATAAACACTGCACATTTTTCTTCATCGCGATGAACTATGGTCAAACAACCCCTACGGTGCAGTGATGTGTGAGGCCTTTTTCCAGTCCAGCAGTGCGTTTACAAATGGGTTGTAAATTATTAACTGCATTTTGATAAAACGGGTGGAATGTTCCTGTGCATTGTTTCATACACTAGGGGGCACCATGATCCACGCTCTTGTCGTCTCAGTGCTTGAATTAAAGCCACCCCTCACGTTGTTACCAATGCTGCCTAATAACTGCAAAATATACAATTGGTTAATGTTGCAGGTAGTTACCCCTATCCAGAGCAGTGAGAGAAAGGGTAGAGATTGGCTGATGTTCAGTTGGAGATTACATTTTACACTGGGGTCCTGAGAAAAGTGGCACATAAGTCAATATTTGCCCTTTTCAGATATTTTAGCCTGTTGGTGCAATCGCCGTCGTGTCATGTGGACAAAGTATCCAGTCGCATTTACCGTGGAGCAGTGCAGTGTTAGAGAACGGCCCACGGAAATGGATATTGCAGAGCTACCTCTGAGATACTGGGAGTTTTGATGAAAATATACGTGAACAGTTTTGAATTGACGTACGAGCAGTTTTTAGTCTTAGCTTAAAAGTATAATCCTATAATAATTTAAGTTCTTCTCTGTGAAAGTTACTACTGCGTTTTCTGTGAAAAGGAAGTGACTGGGCCTTCTGTAAGCTTCAGGATTTGCATGTCGGTAGCGCTGAAATAGTGAAGTGTGTCGGCGCTCTCTATAACGTATAATTCACATTCATAAAGTTTAAATGCAACGTACTGCATCTGGAGAGACACAGGCTACGTGACTTTACCGAACAGAAAATGGAAGGCCTCCAGCTTGGATTTGAACGGGGGGGGGGGGGGGGGGGAGTCGACAGCACATGCAGCTGGGGGAGGAGAGTTTCGGACGTGGGGACAGTAGAAGGGACTGAGCGCCATCACACTTGGACGACGGTTGACTGGAGGCTTTGCCAGAAATCTGAATATTTATTTATGCTGGAGGAATCCGACGGGCTGTCAAGCTTTTTTTTTCACAGATGTCCAGTAGGGGCACGGGGTCAGAGCGTCACAAACAACAAGCTATACAAAAACACAATTGGAGTGCAAAGTATAGGAAAGATAAACAAATCACTTACAAAAAATATACAAATAAAACTGCACTATTTTTTTTATCTTACCAGGTAAAGCCCACGAAGCTATTAGCTTCTTTTTTAGAAGTGACTTGGCCACAAATGATAGCTCAACGGAAGTGGCTTATCACGTGCAAATTTAAAAGGAAAAGGCCTTGGTTGGCGGAGCGGAAGGCCCATGGAGGGCGGTAGAGCGCGGTGAGAGAGGATGAGGCAACAGCCAGGGCTCTGTGAACTCTTCCCGGGCTGCTCACGTTTTACCAAACTGTGGATCGTTATACTCTTTGGTTTTTTTCAGTAAAGTGACGTAGGTAAAACATTTAAATAAATTAAATCACGACGTTTCGGGCGCAACACAAGCATCCTTCTTCAGGTGGGGACAACTTAGCGAAAGCACACCGCTTAATTTTTTACCTACGTGACTTTACCGAAAAAAAGAGTATGAATCCTTGCAGTCTCGAAAACTTCCAATCTGTGGATCGTTAATTTAGCAGCTGACTTATGAGTGAAATAAATTGTCTTTCCCTGGAATTTCTGCAAACTTTAGCAGTTTAAGAATCAAGTCAAGGAGTCGATGAACCTTTTCTTCATTATGTCTCTGCAGTGATGTTATTCATTTTGAGCGTTTTTACACCTTCATTCAAATTTTCTGCGACTGCATTTTTTTCGTAATAGTAACCAACCGCCCCCCCCGCCCCACGACTGCCCTCCATCCCCTGTCCCGCTCCCCCCACTCCGTCGCGATTATTGATACGGAGGACGGGGAGGGCCTGTCTCATCGGCCAGAGGATCGCCCATCTGCACGGTCACACAGAAACCATCGCAAACCATTCTTCACTCCTCCGAACTTGTCTGGAGAGTGGCGTGCCATGGCGCCACCGTCCTCAATTCTCATCATTTTCTGGGGGCACACATTGTTCGTCCCCCCCTCGCCTTTGCTTCCGTGACTCTCTGTCGAACAGAGGTGCAGTTGAACCATACAGTCACTTCTTTCAAGGATGAACTTTCAAAAGACTGTCAAGGATGACTGAGTTGGCGTTCGTCCTTTGGCTCTAATGGGTTTCTTTTGGGTTAGGTTGTGCAGTGTATAATGTCAACTTTGTTTAGTTTAACCCTCCACCACCTGCCGGAGCCAATCAATTTATCACGTCATGGGCAAACAAGTTAATTGATTTGTTATTTCAGCAAAATGGGAGTGATGAAAAGCCAACAACATTTTGACCGTTTTATTTGACGTTTCACTGGAGATTACAACCAGCGACATCAGGCGTTTAACAAAAGCTCAGCACTTCACCGTGGCGTCCCTGTGTTTCGCTCCATGTGCTCTGAGCTTTTGCAGGAATTGAACTGTGAGCAGCTGGTGCTCTCCCTAGGGTAAATATCGCATAGCCGGCCGATGTTGGTTTTTCTGGTTCACGATGCTGCTCGGTTCAGTTCCTGAAGATGCTCTCAGCAAGTGGAGCGAAACGTCGAACATTGTGCCCAACAATACGTGGTACAACTTTAATTGACACCGGTCAGCTTTACGGCACTACCGCAGTGGTATTTTCTCACTTTCGTATCCACCAACCCATCAGCCGTTTCGCAAGAGGTCGTTAACTGAGCAGACACGAAAACCCTAAAGGCACCGAATCTTTCACACGATGCTTCCAGGACACGGAGTTGCTCGTGTTCCTCTATCCGCACGCTGGACCTTGTGCCGTGTGGCCACAAAGAGTGATGTGTGCCTTGGGTCGGCCGAATTCGAGCCGCCAAAACTCAACTCATAAAGCCGTCCGCATGGCAGCGGCCAAATAAATGATGCAGCACGGAGGGTTATGAACGATGGCGATCCAGAGCCAGCATTCTACTCTTGCTAACGCGCGGTTCTAAATTGATCCATTTTAACGACCATCGCAATACCCCCCCACCCAGCCGACTTCACTCCGCACATCGAGCAGCGGCGTAGACCACGGCACAACCATCGCCATAATCGCCATCATCGGTCTTCATCTTTAGCATTGTCATCTCCATCATTACCATCATTGTCATATTTGCAGTTGTTAAATGTATTATGTACGCATCTTCATTTTGACAATTGCATGGCCCAGCCATGATCATCATTGTCACGCGCGTCATCCTTACCGTCATCACCCCTGGTGTTTTAAAATACTTTGAGATTTGCATCATCATCGTCGTCATTACCAGCAGCACTGGGATATCATCCTCGTCCTCATCGTCAAATGTATACTGCCCCTTGCAGAGTTGTCTTTGACAATGTGTGCTGACTCTTATGTTCCAACATACATGATATGTTGATGTCGTCTTGATTAATAAAAAAAAAAACAATATTTTTCACCGTAGTTTCTTACGTTTGAATTGTTATTCTTAGTATTACTACACTTTATATTGAGGAAAGCCATAGCGAGTGTCACGGCTCTCTTTCGGGGAGGTTCCTGTCAAGTTTTTTGCAGTAGGAGCCGACGATTGCTGAGAATACTTCCCAACCGAGTGAGCTGATGTTCCACCGTGGCAACGGAGGCATCGTCCGGACGTCTCCGCACGAGCGTTCGAAGGGCGGCCCCGGGCACCGCCCGTAGTCTCACTTTCACCGTGCGTTTCGCCGCCCTCCCCGTATGCAGACCTCGACCTGCGCTACTTCTGGCAGTGGAGCCGCTTCCTCGACTACCTCCAGTTCGTGGCGGCGTTCTCGCTGCTGGCAGCGGGCGCCACCTTCGCGCTGCTCGACCTGGCTGCGTACGTGGAGGCCCTGGGCTTCCTGGCGACGTTCTCCGAGGCCATGCTCGGCACGCCGCAGTTCTACCGCAACTACCGCAACCGCTCTACCGAGGGCATGAGGTAGGCATAGGCAGAACCGCAGCACGACTTGGCAGGACCCTCCTGAGAAAGAGCCATGAGACTTGGTGAGGCTTTTCCTGGGACGGCGGCACGAGCGGTGACAAAGGCTCTAGCTGGTGGCGGTAGCTAGGCCGCACGACTTCTACGATGGAACACCGGCTAACTCATTTGGGAAAATACATAGCAGTGATTGCACCCCCTACTGTGTGACAAGTTCGCAGGGCCCTCCTGAGTAAATAAGCCTATAATACTTTGGTGGACGATATAGGCCTGCCCCAGGAGTAAACCAAATACAATGTCAGCTCAATTTCATATCCTAATAAACATTGAGAGCCCATCGTTTTAATTGCACTTAAATACTTGTACTTATTATGAGTCTATTAACTTTATATATTAACACAACTGTGATACAATTGTGTTTGTAGTCACTGTAAAACATCTGTACCGTTGCAGGAACCCATGAGATAGAACTTAGCAGTAATTTTTTTGCCCTTTTTGCTGAAATAAATTAAAATGTATCCATCGATCTATGTGACGACCCCAATGGACTGGCAGCACCCACTTATCCGGCCAGGTGGCTAAGAAGATTGCAATTAGCAGATCGCGAAAAAAAATTCTGGTTAGAAGTTGACTCAACACATTATCCCTTCACGGTCCATAAAATGATCACCACTTTGCGGGGAAGTCTAGGGTGAGCTGGTCCCCTGCCGTATGAATGTGGAATTCCCACCGCCTTGATCATTTTAGCGAGAAATCACTCTGGTGGCTCCTCGCAGTGTGATCTCTCCTCGTAGCAGTTTAATTCGGTCAGCTTCGTCGGCATCAAAGCCCGAGCCGTAAGGGCAAACTTAATAAGTGTAGCACAGGACAGTTCCGGTAAAGGCTTTGATGCACAGATCATCTCAATGTTTTATTAAAATCCCCGAGGGAATTAATTCCCTTTTCTTGGGGGCACTGCCTTGATGAGGCGGCTAAAGCTTTGTTAGACCCTGCGTATCTAAACATTAATATAAAATAGAAACAAACACCTGACAAGTGCATTATAATGACTTTAATTCTCAAACCAAAGGAGGTTTGTGGCAACCCTGCACCACATCCATCACAACCCTTGCCCCCGAAGTCAGGTGAAATGTAGAATTTTTTTTGATGTCCTCAATAACCGTAATGGCTCTGACATGGCTTGTGGCACATCTGGATATCCCCAAATGAGATCTGTGTTCTCATCTCTGCAAATAGGTCAATCTGTTTACCTGCGTCTATTCGGAAACAATTGATGTCATGTGCAAATGGCTCTGGCAATTCTGTGCCGAACGGTGAAAGATTGAGCACAAATATCGACAGGCACAGGCCAGAGAGGCACGGGAGTTGAGTGCATACTCCTGTGTATTCATCGAAGAAAATAGTGCTTACAGAGCTTGCTGTCGCAAGCAAAGCAGTAATACGCATTCTGGAGACGAATTTAAATTTTTGCTCAAATTATATTGTCCCGTTTGGACGATTACATATTTTGTATGTTTAACACAATTACAATTCCCATCGTCCATTCGTTATATGTAAAGACAATCGGCTGCAGTTTTAATATTTCTACTGCTGAGTGTAGATGAAAATAGGAAAGAAGTGACACAGTAGTGATTAATGAATTTATTAATTGTTTAAAGTGCCGGGTAACTGACACCTTGGCTCTTCCCAGTGTGAAAAATCGCATCTAAACTTGGCCTTAAAATAGAAAAAATGCAAACTCCAGGATTTATCGTATTCAATAACTGACCCACTTTTTTAGCTTTTTGCCTTTGTCATTACGTCCAAACGTCCCATCCATGACCAGCGCTTCTGACGAACATTCATCTCCAACGTTCATCTCATTTTCATAGCACACTCTTTATGCACCGTTGTGGAACTCCGTTCGATGCATCCACATACGAATAATATAAACATAATGTCTGTTGGCCGATTGTCTTTTCACACCAATATCATCCAGCAGCATTTGTTTAATTCAGCAAATGCTCCTCCACCGGATTCAACTATCTACATCTCATCAGCTCAAATCAGACATGTTAAATAAATGCTGCTGGGTTTCCAGACGTTATTGGCAAGGGTGCTTCATCTAAACAATGGGGGCCCTGTTGAAGACAAATGGTAACACTATGCAGTATACAAACTTATTATACTGGGATTTCCTTCTCAAATGAGCATTTAGGCAGTACTCCCTATGTACATCTCTGAGCCAGTGGTGGAAATTCCTAATTCCTATGGCAGGAGCAAATCTATCCATAGGACGACCACTTACAAAGTGGCCTTCATTTTTTGATGCTGGGCTGGGTGTATGTATGAATGTTTAACTTTTTCGCACCATACGTAGCCAGCCGTACTAATTGAAGGTGCCGGACGGAAGGACAAACTAAACTCAAAAAGCAGCTCTAAAGACAGTTTAAAATCTAGATTAAAAAGTACAAAGCTCCGGTGGCTTCCTAACGATCGGGTGAACGCCCAACCAGCGTTTGAACTGGCAACCTTGTCATAGCGGGCCGCTCGCTCCATCGCCGATGCACCCGGCTGGTTCGTCATTGTGGCGCATGCGACGCGTCGCCCTGGCGCGTCGTTGCGACGCGTCGCCATAACGACGCCGCGTCGTTTGTCATTGCCCCCTTTTCCGTCGGAGTGGCGACAAGCACCACGTTGCCCTCAAGAGAGGAACGCTCTCGTGTTGAAACGATGGCTCTGCTTCGATTTGACCCTCCCCTACCGGAAGTGTGGATGCAAGAGACTGGACGGACGAAGCGGTGGCCAAGAGAGGGGGAGTTAAACCGCTCTATTTTCGCTGCCTGTGCAAATTACGGACTGGCGCTCATTTTGTACTCGCATGTCCCTTCCCCTTAAGTGTTTCCGGTAAAAGCTAAAAATACTGCCGTGTAAAATTTTCCACGGGTGAGCTGTGAGGTTTGAATTCATATTCGTGGTGCAATCTCACGTGGATTAGCTTATTAAGATGGAATCTCAATCTCACGATACGTTCGGTGGGTTGTGCGTGGATGTTTATTAATTTATGTACTGTGTGACCCCTACAGCCATCTGGGGGGGGGGGGGGGTGCTGCCATTCACTGCTATGTAAAACACAAAACAATCTAATCTCAAAGCAGTTTGCTTCAATTGATCAAATCGTCGGGCGGTTATGGGGATGGGTGGCAGTTATCTGCAATATCAGGGGCCCCTAACCAGGGCCACAGCTTGTATTAGTGGGTCTGGAGTATATCAGGGATCTGTAAAAAAAGGCCAAGGAATCCATTTCAATTGAGGTGCAGGTTGTTGAACAGGCACACACTTCTGCTCCATCCACACGCGGGCGCCTCCCTAGCGCCTATTTAACATTGACCTACAGTGATCTGGCCTCGCAGTTAATTAATTTGTCTTGTGGTTAGGGTTAGCATTCAAAATACAGTTCAATTGATCATGTCTAGGGCTTTTTTTTATTTTCTGAATCGGTAATTGATTTGCAAAGTTACAGGATCGGTAATCAAATGCAGTTCAGTTTGTGACTAATGAACCCAACTGAACGTTCAAACCGCACGGCACACTCAAATGTGATTGGTCAGCGGCTACCATCATAATGGACATTTGTGGAAAATAGCTTTATAGCTAATCGGACTCCTCCAGGAAAATAAATATTCTGATTCGGATAATGCACACTCACCATCACGCACCGCATAGTACGATTTAATGGACACAGTGGGGCTAAAATTTTTCTCTTTATTGTTCGATATTTCCATCGCTGCTGTGCGACCAACCGACAATAGATTTTCTTCATACTTTTTTTGTGCATGCAATTACTGATAATGCTAAAAGAAGTAAATTAGCAGCCCTAATAGTGCGATGTCCTGTCCCCCGTTGGCCACGCGTGGATTCGGTCGTATGAGTCGCGTCCGTGTCGCGTGGCGAAAGTCACCGATGAACGCGAATGGAACCGGCTGGGCAGGCGTGATCCTGGGCAGATCGGAGAGGTTTGCTGTGCCTAAGTGCCATGCAATAATGGGCAGCAGTGGACACACGATGCGATGAGCAGTCAGCCTAATGCGTTGTTGTTTGAGGTCGCGGTTGCTGTGTGACGCCGCGAGCTCATCTGCAGGCACCGTTATTCATTCACCTGTCTGTTGCAACTGATCAACAGGGTTATTAAAAAATATAGAAGTGATTTTCAGATTATTATGTGGAAATGGTGCCATTTATCCAGGCGAGAGCGTCACCCAGTCTTCAGTTTGGCCAATTCCATTAGCGAGCGTTTCCTTTTGGTGTGGTATGAAACCACAATGCTAAGAGAAAACACGTGCATACGAGGAGACATTGCTTCCTCCGCCCTTGCTTTAAAAAAATTTATGTTCGCGATGCCGCGCTGGCAGTGGTGCACAAGCGCAAATAACAAAGATCCCCAACACATTCATCAACAACTCCGCCCCCACGAGGAAGAATACACCGCAGGCGACGCTTCGGTCGGTGGCCGCCTTCCCAAAGCACACAATGTTCCTGTCATAAAACGATGGGTGTGCAGATGGACGTGTCGTGAGCTCAGGATTATGTTTTTCCAGACTTGCTAACGTATCACTTGCTCAGGCGATGGCGAGTCGCAGTGCACATTTGTTTTATGTATATATACAGCGAATCCTCGTTTTTCGCGGTAGATGCGGTCCCAAAAAATGTCGCGTTAAGCGAAAAACGCCTTGGGCGATAAAGTTTGGCGAGATTCGGTGTCCTGCGCGCACACGCAGCAAGATGGCGGGAGAAATAACTTGAGGGTACGCCACCACGCGTACCGTATCACTGCACCGTTCAGCCGTGCAGCTCAAGAAAGTAGTTGGTCGTCGACCGCTCAGAAACTATGCTACAACGGAGTGCGCGTTCCGTGTTGTGCGAAGAGTGCTCCTGAACGGAAGAACCGCGTTACGGCGAGAAACGCGAGGACTGACCGCATATTTAATGCGCCGAGTGCATTCCAGCCACTCTGCCACCTAATGCAGCAAAGCCTTCGCTGTCGAACGCGGTCTGGATGGGCGGCGTGGCACTTGCTGCGTGCTCGCGCATTCATACGACCGAGCAGCTCTGAATGCCGATCGTATCTGGATTCAAATTAGTGACGTCCATTTCACCTCGATGGTGGTATTAGTTGTGTTTAAGGTCGCATGAAAACGCGTAACAGGTGGGCACGTTGCAGGAGAAAATTTAACACAAGCCCCACTGCGAATATGGCAATGCAAACTATGGACCACCTAGTAATCCTGACCACCTAATAAATCTGACCACCGAGTAAGCCTGACCGCCTAAACTAGTGGCGCTACTATCCACCACGATGTGGGAAAAACATGAATTCTTGAATTAAATCGTAACAATACATGGAACTGCTCTGGGGGTTGTGGTGAATGTGGCACCATTACTGGTTAGTACATCGGTGATCTACCATGAGCTTGCCCGGGTGTTGTAAGTGTGGGTGCTGCGAGCTGACAAGGAGGGAGATGCCAACTGTTCAATGTTAAACATTTAATGCCATCTAATGCATGGTTTTCTCTGGGTACTCCAGAATCCTCCCACATGAAGCCAAACACTCATTAATGTAATTGGCCGGACATTTCAATGCAGGACTCGCCAGAAAAAAAGTTTTGGGTAAAAAAAAACCGTTACATTATAAAATCTATATATTTTCACCGTGCAGTTTTAAACGAGCATTTGCAGCGCACAATACCAATGTCTGCTTGCTCACGGACGCAGAAGCGCCCACTGCTTTTGCCAGAAGAGTCGTGGCGCTAAGTCTCAAAGTGCTTTTTATCGAGTAATGAAATTGCGTTCGTGGAAACAATGCGCGTGCAGTACCGTCCAGTATTTTGTGGTGCGCAGTGGCCATTACCCCGCTCACTTACAAAAACAGAACTCAGCCTGGCCTCGGGAAAAACACGGCACGCCGAGGCTTGTCGTGCCTTTGTCCAGTCATGAAATTGGGGTTTATTTAAAATAATCCAGGAATCTGTTGGGGTAAATATTTGGTGACTCTAGACCGTGCACCAAATGAAGTTCTCCAGAATGTTGATTCTCATCTCTGCACACTGAAGAGGTTAAATGTAATCAGCGGAAGTTTAGTGACGTTACGGAGAAGGTGTTTACTGCCAGAATCACAACTTTGAATGCGTTAATATTTTAGGTGGGGGGGGGGGTTGTTCGTAATTACACATCTCAGGGATTGCATTTAGAAATGAATCACCGTTGCCGTAGTTCGTTGCCAGCAGCGCAAACACCGAATGCGGTTGTTGTCTCCCATAGGGCTATGAATAGAAACACCCCAGGTGTTTATTTTAGGCCGGTATACTCACAGCAGCTACGTGCTGTTTTTTTCTGTATATTTTGCACAGTTGTCCGGTTTTAAATGTTTTTCACGTGAGCGGGTAAAACATCGCGCATTCACATTGAGGTTGGAGCAATTTTTGGGGGGGGTTTTGGTTTTGCGAAGTGTCACGAAGTGTTTGATAAGCATTGGGTGCTTGTGCGCGTTTTGGAATTCTGTTGAAAGCAGCCTTAAAAGCCTGTTTGCCTTTGGGGAGGGCATTTCTTACATCCTGTGAGCCTTGGTGATGCCCTGAACACGCTCGAGCACTTAGATTGATGGGTGATCGACACTGTCGGACTCGCGGTGCATATGCGGCGGCACTTACCAGGCTCCTGTGAACGTGGCGCTTTGGGGCCGCTTTCAGTTAAAAGCTACGACACTTCCTGGAGGCTCAACCAAGAACACGTGGTGGGCAGGCAGCCGTTCCCGCTATCAGCCCTGCCCACTTTCACATAGCCACGCCCACACCATCACTATCTGATGTCGGCTCCGCCTACTGTTCATCAGTCTGCACCCTCTCTCGATATCGTGAGTCAGTATGGGGAGAGGGTGGAACATATTCAACTGGGACACAATCCTGATTTTGGCAAATGCTTAAGGACACCTGGTTTCCTCCAGCACACAAAAATGCATATGAATGGAATTGACCAAACATCCTTATTGCAAGACCCCTCTCTCCCTGAAAATGCATTTTCAGATTGTGAGGGTTTCCTGAAAACATAAATGACATGATCGATCTACCTCGCTCACACTACCCTTTTATTTAGCGCTTTCCAGCCAAGGTTGAAAGCGGCAGTGCATTAGCTCTGTCTGTTCTCAACGGTGATGGAGAGGGCACTCTTAACTGCAAATGGATGATCCAGTATGAATTAAGTTGTAGTGTGAAGTTGTTGCTGTTCGGGACTTACCGACTTGCAATGCGGCCAAATTGATTAGAGGGCACCGGTAAACATGGAGACCCAAACAGAGCAAAAGGACAGACCGTTGGCCAACATTCAGACCGCCCATTGCCCTGACGGCAGTGGGCTTCTATAAAGCTAACGACGTACCTCCGGAGACAAACGCGTGTTGGCAAGATTACATAACCCATGATTGAGTATGCATGAATTCCCCAAACTTGTTTCACGTTGTTTGTATTCTTACCAACACTCCGTCACCACCTGGTTTCTTCTTGTTTCCCCTTCCCCCTTTCCTCCCAACCCCTTGCCCCCGTCACCTCGCACGTGGGCAGCGTGGTGATGGTGCTGATGTGGACGAGCGGCGACACGTTCAAGACGGTGTACTTTCTGGCGCGCGAAGCGCCGCCACAGTTCTGGGTGTGCGGCCTGATGCAGGTGTTCGTGGACATGGCGATCTTGGGACAGGTGTTTCACTACGGCCGGCTCCCGCGCCACACCTCCGCCCACGCTGCCTCCGCCGGAACCGGGAAGGCCTTGTAAGGAGGACTCTGATTGGTCAGCCCGCGCGGCCAATAGTAACGTCATCGTTACTATTGGCCAGTGTCACCAACGCCTAACCGTCAGGACTATCATCACCGCCACTCCAACCACTCCTGCTGCGTCAATAGGACAGCCATCGCCACCGTCATCGCAGCCACTGCTACTAACACTGTCACTACTATCACTACCACCACACTTTGTCGCATTAGTAAAACTCTCATCACCACCACCACTACAACCATTTTCACTTCTGTCACCACCGCTCCTCCTACCACAGTTTTAGAACCGTCATCGCCACCACCACTACCATTGCCACTACTGTCACCACCACCCCAACCACATCAGTTGTATTGCCATCACTGCCACCATCCCTGCGAATGCTACTGTCACCAACATTACCACCATCAATTATATCTCTACCACGCCCAGCATCCCTTCCACTGCTATGGTCACCAACCCGTCCACCATAACCACTTCTTATAACGCCGTAATTTTCCTCATCGCGATCGCTGCCTAGCATCACTACTATCAGGATCGCTATCACAGCCACCAACACCACTACAGCTGCCACAACCGCCACCACCAGCACAACCACTGCTATTGCAAGCTGTGTTTGTCCCTGGGCAGATATTGAACTGTTTACTTCATGGTTACAATCCCTTTTGCACTACCCACGTGGCCTGCAAAATTGGTGACGGTAGGAGTAACGTTCACCCAAGTGGTGGTCAGCTGGATGTTAAGGGTGAGGGGGAATGCGTCAGGTGCTGTGCAAAGTTGAGCTCAGCCCAGAGCTGGGTAACTACCGGCTGGGATGTCGATGGTAAGTTTTCATCAAAATGCGCTCATTGGAGTTCATAACCGCCAAGGGACCAAGATAGGAGAAGCAATCAATGTTTGATGGCTGCTCTTGACTCACAAACTGCTTAATACGTAATTTTACAACAATTTTTTATGCTTTGTTTTGAACAAAATCCATCTAAGCCTCCTCCCAGACTTAACAGGACACAGGAGAACTGACAAATCTGGCATTGGGAGACACGGCCGTGCCAGCTTTTCACGTTCTTCGATGCGTCTGTGGCATTAAGCGCTCTCGCGTACGTGGACAAAAGCAACTTTTGTAGCATTCACGATTGCTTTGTTATGAAGCCTTTGTATGCGGGACCAGTGAATTCACATTTATGGAAATATGGAGAACAGCTCACCAGTTGTGTAAGTCACCGTGCCACAATACAAAGCTAAACGAGACATTGGTTCCGTTTTATTTATTTGGCACGTACGTATTCATGCAGCCTTTCCACATGCCTGTTAATGTTCCACGTTCTGCTTCTTCGGGCAACGACATTTTTACATAGAGCGTCTGTTACGTTGTTTGTATCGTTTGTACAGATATTTATATTCTGCCATTCAGTTGTTGCCTATGACCAAGTCACTCTGCATGCGTGCAATGTCGGAAGCTGAGTGGCACCGAACCCGTGTGGACCGTGTTTAGATGGGTGACCACCACCGTGCATAACTGGTGCTGTAGGCTCCTGTGGGGGCTGCTTTACCAGCAGGAGAGGGGGGAGCAGAGCAATAACCAATGTTTTGCTGTACTATGCTCCGGCGTCGCTATCCTCTTCGCCTTCACCATCCTGCGCTGACCAGTGTGGTGAAGTATGGTCAAATAACCCCGCCCCCCACCACCATGGGGGTGACCCTAACCCGGTAGTGGATTCACCAGAGCGCTAATCGACGTCGTTGTTACACCGCTCGGAGATGAAGCATAGCTCTACGCTCACAGCTTCCTGGCTGTATTCGGTTTAAGTGGTGAAAAAAAATCGATGCGAATGCCCCAATAGGTACCAAGTAACCCAATCTTTCATCGTTTGCCGTTATCTCAATTCCCCCATTGGCTCTGCGCGAGAGCCAAGGTCTCAGAATAGACGGGCGCTCCCGTTGGAAATTACAAGTCGCAAACAAGTGCCTGTTGTACCTTAAGAAACAAACTCGCTCAGAAATAATCACCGTCCTTAAAATAGCATTGTTAGAGCAAAATATTACACGGCCGCGGTTTTTTAGTCGTCGTTCTTAATGGCTTGCGTGATGGTTGTTTTTTTGCGGAATGCCAAACAAAATCGGAATGTTCCGGTGTGTTTGTGTGCACGCATAAAGCGCGTGCATTGTTGCGCACCAAGCCTGCTTGTGGCGGTGGACCTCTAGCTGTGTAACTGGTAAATGTCCACCGCCGTTTCAGCCCGCCGTCCGTGCCGATTGTGGTCACGAACGAGAGCCGAGCGTCTCGCGTCGTACGGCACGCAGCGTTAAAACCAAGCCGGCGGCGACGGCGACTTAAATGCCACGTCCCTACAGCACAGAGGTCGCAACCGGGTACCCGATACCCGTACCCTACCCGATACCCGGCTACCCGTACCCGGCCGGGTACGGGTAGGCCGTGAGTCACTGGTGAGTCACCGTTTGTCACTCATTTCCCAACGTCTTGTCTCTTCTCACAATTCAAGTTCTAGAATCAACCCACCCGCGCCTGCAACATGGCTTCATCCCAGAGGTCGCAATCGGGTACCCGTACCCTACCCGATACCCGGCCGGGTACGGGTAGCCGGGTATCGGGTAGGGTACGGGTACGGGTACCCGTTTTCGACCCTGGTGCGGCTGGGTACGGGTAAGGAATCAAAACCTGTTTGCGACCTCTGCTACAGCAGCAGGGTGCATAGTCCAGCAAGCCCCCGGCCCCCACCTTAGAAGGTGTCCGTGCTGCTGTCAATTCATTATTCGAGTATTATATTTCACTCTGCGTGGTCCGTGAGAGCGGATTATCCGGGTAGTGGACAGACGATAAAAATCCGATACATTACCTCCACGTGGCTAATTGATGAGCCGCTCCTCACTCGTCGGGGGTTGGCGACTGGGGATCGCCCCACCTGACCGCTCACGCGTGGGCAAGTAAAACGATGCTGACTTTAAGAAGCAATGAAACCAGACGACGCATTTTACAACCTAACGCCCCTGCCCACCCCCCCATTCTATGTAGGTAAACAGTAATGTTTGTAGATCCTCTTTTACATGTGTTTGTCTTGTCTCAAATTTTGTCACCTCTGTCCACTCAATAACGAAATGATCAAGAGCTGGCTGCTTGAACTGGGCGGTTGCAACGCTAGCAGTGTATTTTATTATATCCCTGTATGTATACGCACTCATGCATTGGCTGAAAACATCTAAAAATGCGGCGGTTGTGAGATGCGATTTTCACGAACGGCGGGCGACGTGATGTAGAAAACGAAAACATTTGCTGATTACGTTTTTCGAAACTGCAAAAGCTTGGAAACAATCGCTGCCGAGATGCTTGCGGTATGTGGGATGAGACGCGCACAATATCTGCACACTACCAAGTGCTTGATTGTCGTGTGTTAGTGGCTTGGCTCAAACTTCCGTCTCATTATAAGTCTTTGGTAATGGATGTTGAGACCTTTACGGACACCTTGTGTTTAAAAATAAGACTTGTACGATTGCGATCGTGGCCATGACACCTTTTGCTTGTGTCACGCTTGAAAATTAACACGCTCACGCACACCGTTTGTGTGTACGGGTGTGTGTGTGGGGAGCAATAGTGTAGCGGTTAGTGCGCTTCGCTACGAACCCGAGTATGTACCGCGTACACGAGGCTCAACAAAAGTTTTAAGAACAGAATATGAGACACAAATGGCTCACCGTAGTTTTCTAATGTTTTAAAGCAATAAAAAAATTGAGTAATGATTGTAAACGGTAATAATGTCGCATAATGCAATCGTGGCTGCATAATTCAATACGTTCTTAAAATGTTTTGACTGACCCGTACGTATGGTGTGCCTGCGTGTGCGTGCGCGTGTGTATAATATGTATACGTTAGATTCTAAGCTTTCGTGACTGCAGGAATGACTCTTTGGTTCATTCGGTAAAGTCACGTAGAAAGAAAATGAAATTAAATAATCGAATACCTTTCACGTCACGTTCTTTCTACGTGACTTTACCGAAAGAACCAAAGAGTATGTATACGTTGTTTTTACGAGGAGGATGATGATGGTGATGATGATGATGATTTAAATTCTCCATGAAAATTAATAGGCGAGCTGTTTTTTTTTGCGACCACCTTGTTCTCGTTAAAGTTGAATAATCACGCCCAACGTTAGTGGCACAAAGAGTGCAGAATGTTTAATACCAAAGTTGCGTTTCAATGTGAACACTGCCGGTGACTTTATGCAATGACCTGCCCACGGCGCGAGCGTTTTATTGAGTCAAAGCTCATTGTGCAGTTATTACCGAGACATATGCCAGTAATTTGAATAACATTTCAAAGCATCGCTATTAAAATCGTACGGATCGTGCGCATCACACGGTCCGATGCGTTTTCTGGTTTTGCTGTGTTGGGTGTGACGATGTCCGTCTTTTCGCTCCACGTGCCTGGCAACAAATCTGGCAGCCAATTCGTGCGCGCTCGTGAAAACCTAACGATGTGCAATGATGCACGCTGTGGTTGTCTCTCAACGCTGGCAGGTCACAAAACGTTGGCGTTCAACAACTTTCAATAAGGAATCTGGCCAAAATATACGAGTTTCTCAAGTGTGGGTTTACTTTCGCTTTCCAATTAGGGTTGAGAGTGTCGATGCGCTAGCTCTGTCCGTCACTGTGTCCCTAACGAGGTGGGGGTAGTGGGGTGGAGATGATCCTCCAATATGTCCGAAACCTGATTATAGAGTTGTGTTGCGTGTTGCTATTAGGGTCTTGTATCCCTATAGGAAATCAGACAAATTAATGAAAAGAAATCTGGCCTGACAGAGCCGCTATTTGCTATCGCTGTTGTCTCATCGCGTCCCACGGACACATTTCTATGATGGTAACTCCCTTGCCTGATGTACAGGAGGTCGTGGGTTCAATCCCGACCTTGACACCTGTATATTTGGAGTTTGCATGTTCTCCCCATGGTCGCGTGGTTTTTTCGCCAGGTCCTCTGGTTTTTCTCTGCACATTTAGAAACATGCGTTTAGAGTATTTGGCTGCTATTAATTTCCACGTGATGACAAGCCACTTCGTTGAGCTATCATTTGTGGCCAGGTCGCTTTTCAAAAAGAGCAACATAGCTCAGTGGGCCTTACCTGGTAAAATAAAAATTAGTTTACTTTTTATAGCTTCCTGAGCCCCTGGCACAAACGCGACCATGTTATCGCCAATTAAATACTTCCAGTGACAAATGAAGTCTGTTAAATGCTTCACAGAATTCGTGTACAAGCGTGAGTTGTATTCCGTTTTATTTCAAAAGGTAACGTTCGGTTTCACAACTAGGGGTGCATTGATTGATGTTGATTCTTCAGCTGACAATGCACACCTAATCGTGTGTGCAGTGTGTGTAAGAATCGGTGTTTCAATTCGTATACGTTCACGTGATAAGTCTGGCCACTAAAGGCTGCTGCTGCTACGTTTCCCACGATGTTTACCAATAAATTAACTGGCAACCGCTAATTGGGTAGGGCAGGCAAACAGGAGGTGTCGCGTTATCCCTCCTCGAAAAACATTACGCAACTTGCGCGGCCACTTTTGTTCCATTGAAGGCTGCGATGTCCGTTGTCGCAGTGTGTTTCGCACGGCACACGTGAATGAATGTGTACGCAGCCGTTCTGCCGTAGCCAAAGAAAGGCGCCTTTTTAAATGTTCAGGTCATGCGTGGGATCGCTGGGCCATCCTCCGTTTAAACAAAATAAATGCTTCCGTGGAACGAGCAGAACTGTTAGTTTTGTTTAACTGGGTGAGAATGCGAGAGATGTAAGGAAAGTCGCATTTGCAAGAGTGAACCAGTTGCCTTTGTCGTTGCAGGGAAATTGCAAACCTAACGTTGAGTTTGTTAATAACCGAGTCGATGTCGCCCGTGTCTGTGTGTCTGTGCGTGGCTCTGAATAGGTGGAGGTAGGGACAGTGTTGACGCTCTAAAGGTGTGTGTGGCTAAAGCACCTGCACTTGAATACTACCCAAGGTGTGCGTACGATCAACAAGATGATTGACTTGGGCCTGATCTCTCGTGGACGTCGTGATCAGTGACGCCTCTTCGTGTCATCGCCAGGAAAACGATGTCCCATCTTAACGTTGACCTTGGGACTGCGTTGCAGCCGGAGCGCGCTTACATGCCATATATTTTGAACACGTTTAATTTTGTTTTACCGTGGAAGCTGCTGCCGCTTTTGTACGTCGGTTCACGTTTAACGGATACAAATCCTCGTGCGTTTGCACCGCCATTCTTGTTTGTGTATGTACATAGCATTACTTATAAATGAAGAACTATTTCAAGAACTGATTTATATGTTTACTTTGGTAAGAAAATATATCTGTCAATCGGTGTTTGGCATAATAATGGTACTCCATCCGATGGGTTGGTGGGGAATTTGATAATTGTGTGGTTATATTAAATAGTGTGCACTGCTTGTGGCAAATGTGTGTCTGCTATGTGGCTGGTGGTTCAATGATCATTTAACTCGATTTCAAGTGTTGTTACTGCAGCGACTGGGCGGTCTACGTGCGCATTATGGACCCAAAATGTGTTACTTTTCTATTTAATACATCCCCGTCTTATCGTTTGGCCTGTCTTCTGAGAAAATGTGTATTGTGTTTTATTATTTATACCAGAGATTTGAGCTGTGCGGGAAAACGAGAAACAAAATATGAAATAAAGACAAACAAAATAAACGTTCTATTTACTTGGGAGAATTGTTGTCCTTCTGTTACTGTAAACTATAGTTTACCCGCTGAGATCCCAGAATGGAATCTGGTTGTTAAGTGTAATGAGTTAATGAGCTTAGCCGGGTCACCAATTCCTTCGTAAAAAAAAAACAATAATTCCAACTTGTAAGTGCCGCACTGTATTGTGAGTCGAACCACAGACTGACACAGGAAGGGCATCACGATGAGCCAGTACCAGCAATTGCCCAAGCTCTGTTCCTATATTCACGTTTTATCAGCCAACGAATGAGTATTTACATACTCTGTTTTTTTCGGTAAAGTCACGTAGGTACCTACGTGACTATGGAAGAGTATGGACCCTTGCAGTCACGAAAACTTCAAATCTAGGAGTATTTACATGTGGGAGGATGCTAGGGGAAAGCATTCATATCGCATACCGACGGGAACAGGTGGAGTCCACATTCAGCTGTTGCCGCATTCTCCCGGCAAGCCAGAGTATGGCCGCATGAGCCCACAGGAAGGGAAGTTCACCACGTGATCCACCAACCCTCGCTTCCTCCACAGTTGTGGGTCACAGGCGTGCGCCACCGCCAACCAAGCTCGATATTCACTGGAATTCTCGCGTAAGTTTTCTTATTCCAGATCCTTGAGGATTAAAACACTTAGGTGGGTCTGGCGGACGACGGAAACATTCTTAATTTTATTTTTTATTTTATATCGCTGCTCGCACGAGATTCATTTGTTTCGTGATTTCCAGAGTTGCACCTGGCGGGAAGGGTGGTTGTGGCTGACGTTGGTTCTCTTTGAGGTGGCCGGGTGGCTGGTGGTGGGTCGGTGCACCGAGCCACCTCCACTGACGTTTCCCGTCGGACTCTGGCGTTTCCGCTCGCCGCGATGAAACCGCTCCTCTTCGTGCGTGGCGGCGTTCATGATCTTAGCCTGGTCATCAATTACTCGCGCGGAAAAAAAAAAACACCCCAGCGTTAAACTTTGTATTCACTGACATTGCCCGCTTCCTATTGTTAGTGTGACATGCGACTAACAGCCTTTGCGGGCCGTGTGAACAGTGGTGACCCTAATGTGCGGATGACGACGTCAGGGTGAGGTGAAGTCAGAAGTAGTTCTGCGTTATCATCTTCCGGGGGACGGTGGCCGCGTTCTGTAACACGGGATGATGCACCGTCAGCTGCGAGAGGTCGAATGGACATTTGTTCTTCGCAGGACGTGACACCAGCAGCGCAATTGGAATTTAATTGGGTTGGGGGGGGGGGATTAAAAAGTTGGGCTTTTTGTGTAACACGGCAGTTTAAATTAGTAACAGTCTAATTTTGTAGCCATGTTATGCATGCAAATTGCATTATCCCTTGCCGACGGCCGTTCCGGTAAAGTATTGAGTTAAGACCGGCGGGCGTGTGAAGCTGTAGTGACAGGCACGTCACTTACGTTGGAGCTTTAACACGAGTTTTAATTAAGGAAACCTTCAACGTTATTTGTCATCGATGTTAGCACATTGCAGCTGTTACGGTAACCGGTTTCGTGCGGCATCTAAGCAATCGGTGATTTCATCAGATTCACGTCCCCCCCCCCCATCATTCACCGATGTCACGAATGTTTAGGGGTACAACGGTCTCGTCGATTCAACCGATCGGCGCTTGCGCTCGCGGTGCCTGCATCTAAGCGCCTGTTATGGTCACGTCGCTGTACCTGCAGCCACTCGAGGCACTGCAATGTCAACATTTGTTTACCTTTTTAAAAAAACTGAGTCGTGGCTGGTGGGGGACGGTGGGATGGGGTGGGGGACAAAGTAACTCTCTGACCAGTCCCGACTGGACATCTGTGAAAAAGAGCTTCATAGCTCATCAGATTCCTCCAGTCTAATTGAAGATTCTGATTCTAAATAAAGATTCCGCAAGCGTTACAGATCTACGGGAAATACATCGGGCAACTTGGTACACTTAATCCGCTCGCCCAATTGATTCCGCAGTGATGCGACAGGAATGCCCATGGGCTCTTGGGAAGCGTCGAAGCAACCTGCACCTTGGCCCAGCGTGATATCATACCCAGAGACAAAACACCAACCCAAATTAATTAATAGTCAGTTTATTTTGGGTTAGACGGTGTAGGCAGGCAGGTACAATGTCAAGTCTCTGATGTGTGGGCACATAGGCCAATTCAATTGGTTTTTCAACGAGCGAGCAGATTTTTACATTTTGTAAAACTTTTTGCGGGAGGTCACATCCTGGCATCATCATCCTCATCATCCGCACCACCGATTGGCACGGTTGGCTACGTACGGTGCGAAAGAAGCTCCACATGGATCAGCTCCTTGCCAGAGAGCTCAGCTTTTGTTAACACCGAATGATCACTGTTTAAATCTCCGGCGAAACCTTGTTCAAAATTGTCAACATTTTCCTCGCTCCGGTTTTGCTGAATACCAAAATCGATTGGGAGCATATTTGCTCGTGACGTTACAGCTTGATTTCTGATTTGCTCTGTCGGGTGGTGGAGGGTCATCGTTCGTTCGTTTCTCAGTCCGCTTGTGCTGGTGAGGGTCGCGGCAGGAGCATGTTGAGTAGTGGCGGTCCACACCTCCCGAGTCCCGCCCGGGTGTCCTTAGCCTGCCCCGGGGTCTTCGCCCAGTGGGTCGTTGCTGCTGCCCGGTAGAGTTCCAGGCGGAGTCTACTCGGGGGAGTCGGCCTTAGCGGGTGCACGAACCACCTCGACTGGCTCCTCTCGATCCGGAGGAGCAGCGGCTCGACTCTTGAGGCTTTCCCGGATCACCCAGCTCGGTTGTGACCACCTACGTCTACAATTAACCAAACCAAATTGATTGCTATGGACAGTGTAGATTCACAAAAGTGAATTTTCAGGTGGTTTTTGTTGTTTAAACGCTGTCGTGACATTCGTGACGTCAAACGAGATTGATTGTCCGTGCTGGCGAAGGTGCCCAGGCACAACTTGCAGACTCACCACGCCCGCCAACAACACCGCCTCACGACGGAACAATGTACGATGGACTGAACGTGTCAGGCAGTTGGGCCTTCTTCAAAGGAGAGGGCAGAGCAATCACACCTCCAAGAAAACGGGGACATTTTAAAGAAACTTGAGCAAAGGACCGTTTTGCATTTACTTGCGAGCAGTTCTCTCCTAATGGGCTTTGATTGTCAGATAAGCGACGAGCCCGTGTCGACCACGCCGCTGGTGCGGGTGGCGCTGCGTTGCTCTCCGATGTGCGTGTACGACACGATGCCCAACTCGTGCACGGGTTGGACACGAGATGCGCCCCCCCCCACCACCAAAAGAACCCCATCAGAAAGCCAATAAACCCTTACAAAGTCAAATATACAGGGTGCTTCAAAAAATGTTAACACTTCGGACAATTTGCAACAATGCCACGAGAAATGTGCCTCCGGGCTCTGGAGACCACCTAGAGAAGATTACAGGCACGTGTTGACAATAACGGCGAACAAGGAGACTATTTGACTTTCTGAAGCTATTAACATACATGTGGTATCATGTTACAGTGTATTATCCGTTCTTTTCCCATTCAAAACGATAGTGCCATGTAAGCGTTAACATTTGTTTTGAAGCACCCTGTATATATCCATCAACCCATTGAGATTAAAAGTGACGTCCACAGTCATGCCTGACGATATGTTCAAAAGGGCGACGCCGCGCCTACCCGCAAATCGTTAACTTTGTTTTTACGACGTTGACCTTGCGGATTACTTGACCACCATCGATATCTGGCGTCTCTGCCGCCCAACCCGTGCATGCAGCTCTGCTGCTCACCTGCCAAAGCTTAGCCCAGGGGTCGACTCAGGTGACAAACAATGGTGGTGGTGGTGGCTGTCGGCTGCTGCTGCTGTGACTGCGCAAATGGCATTTGCGCATATGCAATGTGTGTGTGTGTATGCAATAGCTTTCCATCCCGTAAGAGTTCGTGTAATGCCATCTGAGAACAAATTTAACGTGGACGTGACTTTCAGCCGAGCTAAAACTTGACCAATTCACGATGTGCACGACGTGGCGAGTTTTATCGGCAACATACAAACGCACATCGCTGTTAATAGGAGCTGTTTGCCAGAACCTATTAAGGTCGACGCGACGCTTAAGTGGGGTTCGGTGGCCAGAACAATGCCTGGCCGCCTTTGTCTCCCCAGCGCTGATGTTCACACACTGCACCATGTACTTATTTAAGGCTGAGTCGACCTCGGGGAAGCCCAGATATTCGCCACTGATGTTGGCCATGGCCGGGAGTCCAACCCGGACGGCCGGATTGTGAAGCGCAGTTCGCTAAACCTCCACGATACCGCTCCCCACGTTTTTACGTTTGTAGGTCACCACCACCACCGTCAACACCGCCCTAGTTTAATGAGCGGGGCAAGTGAAGTGGCTCATGATTATTCCTGGCTTGTTTCAGATCCCCGAGAGGAGGGGTGGGGGCTGTGGCTGAAGTATGTATTCGCTTGATGACGGACGCTTGTGTTGCGTCCGAAACGTCGTGATCTATTATTTTTTTTATTTTTTTTTCTACCCACGTGACTTCACCGAAAGACCCAAAGAGTATGGATTCCTGCAGTCACGAAAGCTTCAAATCAAGATATTTATGGGAAATTTCCCGGTGTCGCGTCCCCTGGTGGGCGAGCGAGCCGAGTTCGTTTGTTTGTCGGGATCGGCGTGAAAAGAAATCCGGGGCAATGACAACCAACACGGCACTCAGACTGGTCAGCGCAAGGCACCAACAATCCCGCGGTGCCCGGGAGATGGCAGTAGAGCCATGGATTATTGAATCCATGTGTGTGGGGTATCCCTCCTCGTGTGCTTTCTCCGTGTACACACCTGTTTCCTCCCGTGCCAACAAAAACACATTGAATGGAATGGACAAAGCCGCTCCGAAGGCGAGGTGCATGAGGAGGAAGTCACGGGACAGACCCAGCAGGTTCCATTGGTTGACTGCTGTGCCAGGCTAGGTGCAGGAGGAGGAAATCACGGGACAGACCCAGCAGGTGCCATGGGTTGACTGCTGTGCCAGGCTAGGTGCAGGAGGAGGAAGTCACGGGACAGACCCAGCAGGTGCCATGGGTTGACTGCTGTGCCAGGCTAGGTTCAGGAGGAGGAAGTCACGGGATAGACCCAGCAGGTTCCATGGGTTGACTGCTGTGCCAGGCTAGGTTCAGGAGGAGGAAGTCACGGGACAGACCCAGCAGGTTTCATGGATTGACTGCTGTGCCAGACTAGGTGCAGGAGGAGGTTACGGGACAGACCCTGCAGGTGCCATGGGTTGACTGCTGTGCCAGGCTAGGTGCAGGAGGAGGAAGTCACGGGACAGACCCTGCAGGTGCCGTGGGTTGACTGCTGTGCCAGGCTAGGTGCAGGAGGGGGTCCGGGCATACCAATTGTTGTGGGCTTGGGATGCGAGGTGGCAGGGACACGGTAGTGCAGCGATGGACTCTTGAATATATTTCCGCGAAAATGTGTTCTTCGCTCACGCATGGCGCGGGGCGGGTTTGCTGCTGCTGCTGTTGCTGTTGTTGTGTTACTCCGAATGGTCCCATTTCCTCCCGCTCATTAAATTTTCAATTGCCAATTACCGGCCGACCGTACTGATCGGAACGAAGAACGGGCGACGTTTGACAAAGCAATCGGAGCCCGCGTGCCGAGCAGCGTGGCTGTTTAAGTGCACGCGTTAGGATTGCACTGATCGTGGGAGCCCCCGTGGGTCGGAGGAGAACTTGCGCGAGCTTAAGACAACAACAACAACAACTTCATATTCTTAGGTTTTTTCGGTAAAGTGACGTAGGTAAAAAAAAATCTAAATTAATAAAAGTAAAATAAAAATAAAATAAATATCACGACGTTTCGGAGGCAACACAAGCTTCCGTCTTCAGGTGGAACCGTCACAGCACGCTTGCTGTAATCAAGTAAATGAAGCTTGTGTTGCCTCCGAAACGTCGTGATTTTTATTTTATTTTTATTTTACTTTTATTAATTTAGATTTTTGTTACCTACGTGACTTTACCGGAAAAAACCTAAGAATATGAATACTTGCAGTCACGAAAGCTTCAAATTTTAGAACAACAACAAACCAAACCGCACGCACGCAACAGTGGTGACGGTGAAGACACCGCGGGTTCGGTTTGTCGGCGCACGCTGATGGCGACCCCGTCGTCCAGAGCTGGGGGACACGGCCAAGCAAAGTCGGGGAGTCGAGGAGGGGGTGGAGGGTGGGGTGGTGGGAAGAGTGTTGTGGGTTACCATGCAGCAGGAAAGCCACTTCACTCTACCATAGAAGGCAATTTGCCGCGTGAATGGTGACCGCTGTGGACAAGAAAGAAGAGCTTCTCTCGTAATCTCTCGAAAAGCAAACTGACCGCCACTCGCATTAGCGAAATCGCACACGTTTATAACGCGTTTATAACACGTTTATCACGCATTCATAACACGTTTATAACGCGTTAATAACACGTTTCTCACGCCTTCATAACACGTTTATCACGCATTCATAACACGTCCATAACGTGTTTATAACACGTTCATAACACGTTTATAACACGTTTGTAACGCATTGATAACACGTTTATAACGCGTTTATAACACGCGCACGTCAACCTCGGTTCTTGTCTCCGGGTTGACGTGAAAGATCTTGGTGAACAAGGAATAGGCTTTACAATGTCCGGGAATAGTCCAGGAGGTGTTAAGATGTTCCGACACCAAATAGGCACGCCTATTGGCAAGGCATCAAGTTGGTATTAACTGCACATGCTTGTCGCTTAGCACAGGCTGGCTACGTACGGTGCGAAAGAAATTCAACACAAATACAAAACAGGCAAACACACGTGGTTTGTCTTTAAAACGGATTGGCCTCCACCAGAGACATCCTCCTCTGCGGCACTGTCTCGCCAGTGTTTGCCAGGGTTTGCCACGTGTTGTAGGTGTGCAAGGTGGCAGTGCTCAATGTATCGCCCTCGTACGCGTGATGGGCATTTCTCTGTGTGCTCCGCTTTCCTGCCACACGAAGCGAGACGCTAGATTCCCAATACGGAATCCTTCTCAACAATAGTCCCGAGACCTCCTCCTGGTTGATTCGATCGCGTTATTATTAATTGTGTTGACAATTGGCACCGCAAGCCAGCAATCCCATCAGTGCCCAATTGCGCAATCGTGAAGTTTTATTATCAATCCCTTTAAAAGCTCACAAAGGAGGCTCCACTGGTGCCCTGGAACACGTATGCGTAATGTTCAATTATCATCACCTAGGAACAGGGCCCCGTTCGTTTTAGAATGAGGGCTCTGTCCGATTATTATTTTTATGACTGATTCAGGAGTGTCCTGCCAGGTGTTCACAGGAAGGTGGGGGTCAGTGATCGCTGTGGAATATTTCAATCGAGTAAGTCATTTGCTGGATTATTGTTTATCTTCCCAGCTGTGTGCACATCGGCAAACAGTGGCCTCCTCTTGCAAATCATGCCACGGGATTTTTTCACGCACACTGTGAAGCAGACGGCGGGAGAGTATTTGTTGTTGTTTACGCTCAAATGCACCCGCAGTGTTAATCATGGCGGCCGCTGGGTTCCAACCGCGAAGCTCTGCAACACGTGGGGAACGCGCTACCATTGTGGGGGAGCGGGGGGGGGGCATCACCACCCTCTGGGCAACCCAGCAGTGTGTCGCTTCATCTGTTTCACTCTGTCGGTGAGATTCAGCGGAGGTGCCGACATCTATCCATGTGTTTTTGTCTGTCTCTAAAACATGCTGCTGGGTGACACTGCTCTCACAATGGGGGCAGCGGTGGTGGTGCGGCTCTCTGCGCGCTGCGCTGTGAATCTGGCCACCTCAGTTCAAGTCCCGGTCACGGCTTGCCATCAGTGGCGAGCGGCAACTGATCCGGTCCTGGTCTCCCCCCCCTCCCCAACCACCACCACCACCTAACTTCACCAATACGCACTGACCAGCGTGGTGAAGTAAAGTTAAACGGTCCCCATGACTGACCTGGCGTGGAAAGGCCCTCGTCCAGAATGAAGAAGGCACAGGACCGTGTTGCTGAAGCGGGCGGGGAAAATCCCGAGTATTGGAAATGGGACACGGGGTAGTGTTATCTGAAAACGAGAGGTATTTTGTTGTTGTTGTTGCTGCTATGATAAATGGCCATTATCCGAAATGTTGCCCATTATATGATGTTGCTGTTAAGGCAGCGTTATTGACGACGGGTTTCAGTTGCGTTTGTCTGTCCTCGTGCGCCGCTGCCTACGCAGCAAATAATCTGTGTCGTGTTGAACGAGGGCTGTCCCGGCCAAACCAGCACGTTTGGTTTTGGCATATGTTCATAATCAACGTTTTTGGGTTTAGATCGCGTTATTTATAAATGTGTCGTAACCCTCCACCACACGACACGGCCAATCAGTATGTTTAATTTTTGTTGTTTTAATGTGTCAATTAACATTTTAAAAAGGTATTTCACATATCCTCAATTATCGACAAGATATTAAATCAATTAATTGGTATGTGCATAATTGTTGACCGCACATTGAATATGAAAAAATAATAATTTAAACTCTTACGATTGTTGCACATTTTAAATAACTGATAATGGTGACACGCGAACTCAACACGTATTTAGGTCGGATAGTGAGGCGTGTGAGGGCCTATATAAATGCAAGACAAAGATCCCCCGTGTCGCCTTAACAGACTTTTGGGGCAAGTGCTGTTAGCGAGCACCTATTAAGGCCGATATGGGGCTCGAGGAGGTGGGTGGCCAGCACCACGGCCGGTCGCTTTTGTCCCCGCAGTGCTGATATTTAATACACCGCAGCGGGTGCCAATTTAAGGCCGAGTCGACCTAGGTGAGGCTCAAGACCGGTTCACGGAATTCATCACAGTCGTCGGCACACACCGACACACGGACACGTTGACGCAGCCGGTGTTGAACGGTGCTCGCGGGCACTTAACTCCAGGAGTGACGACACAGGCTTTGGTTTATTTATCGTCCGGGCACGGAGTGCGAGGCATTGGGCTTCAAAAAAACAACTCCATGCGGAGCACATCGATAGCGAAGGCACTGAACTAACCCAACACCGCGAGCCACCGCCCTCTTAACCCAAGGGAGCGTCGATTTGGTGATGAGAGGTAGTCAGCTAAGTCCATCACGCGTTTAACTGCCGATGGGTCATCGGAGGCCTCTAGAACGGTACACCACTATAGTGCAGCATCTGGCAAAGTGATCTGATTCGTTGTTAAATGTTTAATGCCAATGCGTGGCCGGTGTTTGGCCGACGTATTGTGACGCGGCGTTGTAGTTGACACGCGCGAATCCGTGTTGTGACAAGTCGGGCAGACGCTTCATAGCTGTGCTGTGTGCGGCGTGATCCCCGTTTGAGAGCACGCACCTACAACGATTCCACACGACGCCCTTCTACGCTGTAGGTGCCGGTGTCGAACGAGGATTTTACCATTCACGTTTTTGTTCGGGGGGGGGGGGGCGCCGGGGGAGGGGGACTGGCCAGGTACAGCATAACCCTTTGACTATCAAAACAACGATTTACAATTTCGATTTAAAGCTTTCGTGACAGCAGGGATTCATCTTCTTGGTTCTTTCTTTAAAGTCACGTAGAATGGAAATAATACAATAAAAAAAATAAAACATAATACTCACTATAATACTTGGAATGCTGCTGTTAACAGCATTACCTACGTGACTTTACCGAAAAAAATGAAAAATAAAGTATTTCGTATCGTTATAGGTTACCAAATTTAATGTTATCGTAGTTATTTCATATCGGCAGATTCGTACATCGCGATTATTCACCGGACGATGGCCACCATATTCCACACGTTTTTCATCCACCTCACGTGACCCCACCCCCCCAAGAGGTCCGCGCGTACCCCACTCCCCCCCCCCAGTTGAGAGCCACTAGGATGGAGCTCATCGCCATCGTTTCTCGTTTCGGAGTGGCAAGAGGCAACTTTCTTTTTAGAGTTAAATTTGTTTTATTCACTGGCGCGAGTCACGCCTCGGGGTGGGGGAGGGGGGGGTGAGACGACATTGTCCGCTCTCGACCCCGATGTCATTTGCTGTCCGCACATTCCCCAGGCGGATCCGCAAACAGCCACCGCCGAAGCTTCGAGTTCAACGCAAAGTCGCGTGCCTGGGTTTAGCCACATCTTGTGTGCGCATCGATAGTCGATGTGTCGTTAAAGCCGCCACCACCCGACACAGCCAATTAGTGAGGGTTGGTCACGTAGACAAAACGTGTCAACTCGTTACTAGTTCGGCACACCGGTTGTGCATTGGAGAGTGAACCCACGTGTACAATTGTAGACCTTGTGGGTTTGTAGATGTTGTGGGTTTACTCTCCAACACACCGGTGTGCTGAACTAGCAACGATTTGGCACGTTTATTTAGTTTAACATGATTTAGGCTTTCGCGACCAATATCATCCATAATACAGTTTTTGTTTGTGTTAGATCGTGTAAATATATAAATGTGTCGTTAAACCCGCCACCATCCGACACAGCCAATTAGTAAGGTTCTGTGACAAACCAACCTGATTGCTTGTGTCGGGTGGTGGCGGGTTTAACGACACATTTAGATATTTACGCGATCTAACCCTAAAGCCTCTATAATATTGGTCATGAAAGCTTCCGTGTTAACCCATCAATAATTATCATCACTTTCCTTTGCCTTCCGCGAACTAAATCTCGCTTTGCATAAATAGTATTATCATAATAATTACCATCGTCCAATGTCCATTGTCGTCATTCAATGATGATCAATGATTCAATGAAACATCATTATCATGCCTGCAGGTCTTATTCTTATTATTACGTGCATTGTTATTATTATTATCATCATATAATCAATCATAATCAATCATAATCACCATCATCCAATCAATCATCAGCATCCTCCAATCAACCATCGTCATCATGCAATCCATCATCATCATCATTAATCGTCGTCGCCACCAGCATGCCTGCATGCATTGTGCGCAGCGAACACGCCGAGCAAGACGACATTGCCTCCAACATTTGACGATTCGCACTCGGCTCCAAGCGTTCATATTCATTCGGTGCGCTCCCTGCATTCACTAATAACGAGAAGTGCCGAGTTACAAAACGCCTTGTGCCAAACTCACCGCCATTCCACGAAACGCGCGCGTGGTTTGGTGTACAGCTCGCAAGCGCTTCACGTGCGAAGGCTTCATGTCTCCCAAGTTGTCGCCGTGCCTGGGACCTCCGTCGCCGTTTCGTGTTTAACCGGTTAACAGTTGCGAGCCGCCAAAGGTTCAGCGATCGACGATCGAACGACTTGATCGAACGGAGTGTTGTTGAATGTGAGCGGTCGGCCGCTGGCAAAGCACACAGTATTCTTGGTTCTTTCGGTAAAGTCACGTGGAAGGGAAATAATAAAATAATATAAATATAAAACAATAAAAATTCTCACGACGTTTCGACTGCAACACAAGCAATCATCATCAGGTGTGAAATCCACAGCAAGAAAATTTATGAAAAACCGCCACTTTTGATTGCTTGTGTTGCAGTCGAAACGTCGTGAGAATTGTTATTGTTTGATATTTGTATTATTTTATTATTTCCCTTCTCCGTGACTTTACCGAAAAAACCAAGAATATGAATCCCTGCGGTCACGAAAGCTTTAAATCGCAATTTAAAAAGCACACAATGTCTGCATAATGCAGGTTGTTTTTTAGGGTTATATCGCGTAAATATATTCATGTGTCGTTAAACCCCGCCACCACCCGACACAGCCAATTAGTAAGGGTTGTCACAAACCTGGCCGTCGCCTGATGAAGCTAGTTGTAATTACTGGCGAAACGTCGTACTCGGATTGTGAATGTTGTGGCTCGGCTCTCCAACACACCGGTGTGATGTGCTAGTGACGAATTGGCCACGTTCTGTTTACGTAACACACCTTACTAATTGGCTGTGTCTGATGGTGGCAGATTTAACAACACATTTATATATTTACGCTTGCTAACCCAAAACAAACCTGTATTATGGATGATATTGGTCGCGAAAGCCTACGTGTTAAACACGGGTCTCCGTTGGAAAGCTCTTGCTTTTGAAAAGATATTTCTGCCACGTAGAAGGGCCATTGATCACGCCACTGCCGAGGGTACACACTATTCCCTATTTCGGGCACAGGGTTAATGGCGAGAGTGTTGAGTGTTTTTCATGCACTGCAGCGCTCTCTTGCGTACGGACACCTGTTACCGTGCTGCATGCTGCAAGGGAGAAGCCAAGAGGCGCAGCGTTGTTTGCTGCGGTAGACACAGCGGCGCAGGTCTCGTCATCCTTCGTAAACATCCAGCCATCAAATCAAAGCTGCCTCTTCTATTCACAAATATAACGAATGCTGATGACATCGTCACCACAAGCGGCTGTTTTCAATACTCTGCCGACGATCACAAATTACGCGTGAATTTCAATACGGTCTGTGCCCTTAGAATGTCTCTGGATGTTAGTGTCTGTGTGAACGAGGCATGTAACAGGTTAACCACGCCGTCTTCGTCGTCATCAGTTTCAATTCCCAGACATGACCTGCAGGTCCGGCTATGACGACATCCCCTGGATGCCTTCCAACCCATCCCAGCTTCATTTTCGCCTTGCCTCACGGCACTTCCCTTGCCAGTATCAAAATACAAGAATAGGTTTTACCCTTTCTGGCAATGCAACACGTGTTAAGATGTTCTAACACCAAACTGAAACCTTATGCAAGGAATCACGTGTGCATCAACCACACATACTTGTGGTGAACATGCAAAAAAAAAACACATGCTCTGACAGTTATATGCATTGTCTTTGAAACTGATTGGTCCACACTAGAATACGGCTTTCTTTAGAGCCGTCTCAAACGGTGTTAGACCAGATGACGCCAAAAAGCGACCAGCACAAAGACGACGCAACTCTCAGGGCATTGAGAGCTCGTGGTGAGCAGCTACATCATGGGACCCCCCTTGCCAGCATCAAAAAATAAGGTTTCAGTTTCTCCATGCCTCCTACATCTCTGTCATCTCATCGCTTGTCTCGGGGCCCGCTATCGCCCTGGACCCTGCGTCCTCAGCCTTCTTTCCCTCCCTTCCCAAACTCACGCGACCGCCGTGGTTCAGTCGGCTCACGCGACTCTTCCACGTCTTCGTCTTGGCTGTCGGCCGTGCCTCGGAGTAGCCCTCCGTTTCTCCATAAGCCACGCAGGGGGCCACACTCACGCGTAATTGGTGTTCTGCCATTCGGAGGTGTCGTCAAAATCGTCGTCAATAGTCCCCCCCCCCCATGGATCATCACGAGCTGTCGCTGCCACGTGCCTTCACGTGGAACCTGCGTCCTCCCCTCCTCGTCGCCTGCTGCTGCTGCTCCTTGAGCTCGACGTAGGAGCGCGAGAAGGTGTGGAAGATGGAGGTGACGGGAAAGGCCATGAGCAGAATGCCGCTGAGGATGCTGCTCAGAGCCACCACCTGCCCGGGCACGCTGTGCGGCACCACGTCCCCGTAGCCCACCGTGGTCATGGAGATGATGGCCCACCAGTAGGTTGCCGGCACGCTCGAAAAGCTCTCCCTGTTGCCCATCTCGCTCTCGACGAGGTGCTCGAGCGGCGCGAACAGGGCCATGGCCACGCACAGGAAGAGCACGAGGAGGCCGAACTCGCGCGTGCAGCGGCGGACGGTGAGGCCCAGGGACTGGAGGCCGAGCGAGTGTCGCGCCAGGCGCATCACGTAGAGGATGCGCAGCGCACGCAGCACCCTGAGCACGAGGCCCACCTTTTCCAGGTAGCTGCCGCCGCCCGCCGCTTTGTCCTTGGGGTCCGAGAGAGAGTCGACGAGCAGCGTGACGTAGTAGGGCAGGATGGCGATCATGTCGATGACGTTGAGCGGGGTGCGCATGAAGCGGCACTTGCTGCGCGCCTGCACGAAGCGCAGCGCGAACTCGAGCGAGAACCACGCCACGCACACGCTCTCCACGACGAAGATGTCGCGGCACTTTTGAGAGCATTCGCCCTGCGAGGGCGAGGGAGTTGGGAGCGGAGGTGGTGCAGAGAGAGAGAGAGACGCCAGCAACACGGACACACTCATCAAGGTGTTTGGGTGAGCGTCATGTTTTTTTGTACAATGCGTTATATTGTGCTGTTGTGGCTCGGGCTTCATTTCTTACTCATTTTTATCACGTCGGAGGGCCGCTGGCAGACTGAAGTGGGCATGTGACCCGTACCCACAGCTGGGTAGGTGCACATGATGTGGTGTGCCGGGTACGGGAATTTGTTTTGCCAGTCGCCGACCTTAACAGAGCCGGCTGAAATCAACCCAGGCCGGTTCTGCGTGTGACCCAAACCGTTTCAGATCCTGTACACGGAGCGGTAGGGAGGCGGGTTTAAGTGTGCCTCGTGCTTGGATGCAGGATGACCGCCTTGCGCAAAGACCGCTTGCCATCGGTGTGGGCACATCGAGTGTCGGCTTCTCAACAGCGGCGGGTTCCAGCTGAAGGAAGCGATGTCGGCGTGCGGTGACATCAACGGCATTGGCCCTACAATAAATACGACATCTCTCGACCGCCTCCCAATTTAGCTGCTGGTGGGATGATTGTGCAAACGGACGAGCGAGATTTTTTTGCGCGCAATCGGCAACGTGCAGCGATGACAATTGTAAGAGCGTGAGCAAGCAAACAGGTCGCGGTTTGGCGATGACACTGACACCAGCGCCGCGTGACAAGGCCACACGATTGACGACCCGCCATGGGTCACGCGAGTCCACAGCCCTATCGGCACACTTGTTAATGAAGTGTAAGCACACACGCGCACACAGCTACAATTACACACCACGCACGAACAACGGCGAAACAGATCCCCCCCCACCCTCCCGTGTAGCCTTTATGGACTGTCAAGGCAAGTACCGTTTGTTAACGAGCGCCTATAAAGACTAACACGCGAAACTCCAAGGGATGTCTAGACACACCGGCAATGCCACGCTTGGTCGCCTTTGTCTCCCCCGGTGGTGCTGACATACTGCGTCAACTCGTACGGATGAACCCCGTGTTCTCGTACGGCGATAATTGAGTTTTCAGGTCCATACGGCGTATAGACGTTTCAATACGGGCTAAGAAATGTGTCTATTTGTTTGTGTTTATCACTTTGTAGGATGAACGTTCAGATGTATAAGGGGCACGGGGTGACTGAATTGGTGTGTAATATGGTAGGCACTGATAAGGGGTTGACACGTATGTGCTGATGCTTACACACCGCAGCAGTTAATCATTATTTGTGGCTGAGTCGATCGAAGGGAGGCTCAGCACGGGTTCAGATGTTCTCCAATGACATTAGCCCGGAGCGGAAATTCAGCGCGGGGTCGCCGGGAATCGTAGCGCAAGCGGGCTAACCACAGCGCCACCACAGTCAGCTAACCACAGCACCACCACAGTCAGCTAACCACAGCACCACCACAGTCAGCTAACCACAGCAGCGCTACCACAGTCAGCTAACCACAGCTGCTACCACAGTCAGCTAACCACAACACTACCCCAGTCAGCTAACCACAGCAGCGCTACCACAGTCAGCTAACCACAGCACCACCACAGTCAGCTAACCACAACACTACCACAGTCAGCTAACCACAGCTGCTACCACAGTCAGCTAACCACAGCTGCTACCCCAGTCAGCTAACCACAGCGCTACCGCAGTCAGCTAACCACAGCACCACCACAGTCAGCTAACCACAACACTACCACAGTCAGCTAACCACAGCGCTACCACAGTCAGCTAACCACAACACTACCCCAGTCAGCTAACCACAGCAGCGCTACCACAGTCAGCTAACCACAGCTGCTACCACAGTCAGCTAACCACAACACTACCCCAGTCAGCTAACCACAGCAGCGCTACCACAGTCAGCTAACCACAGCTGCTACCACAGTCAGCTAACCACAACACTACCCCAGTCAGCTAACCACAGCAGCGCTACCACAAGTCAGCTAACCACAGCTGCTACCACAGTCAGCTAACCACAACACTACCCCAGTCAGCTAACCACAGCAGCGCTACCACAGTCAGCTAACCACAGCACCACCACAGTCAGCTAACCACAACACTACCACAGTCAGCTAACCACAGCGCTACGGCGCCCCACTAAGCTCTCTCTGATACTCTCTCACGCAACAGTCACCGTGGTGACGTCACCACGGCGCTTGTGCCAGGCTATGTGCACTGTGAGGCCACGTGAAGTATCGAATATTCGCCAGCGGGAGGTCACGGGACAGACCCAGGTGCCATGGGTTGACTGGCTAAGTTGAGTTGCAGATGCACCACATGCGCTCCCCACTATTCCAAATTGCGCTTTATCCACCAGGCTCTCCGCTCGTTGTTGTGAGTGTTCCTCCTCTGCCCTCCGTTATTGTAGAGTGACTGCCTCCAACTGCCCAGCAGCGTCCTTTTTGAGCCTCCCCTACAGAGGCCGATCTTGACACCGATGGTACCAGTTATGATCATGTCAAACTAGCTCCACTTGCTCCTGTACCTCATCAGTCAATTTCTTCTCTGGCCCACGTCGCGCCCGTTTAGCTCCCTCTCTCTGGCCCAACAAGCTGCTTGGGCATGCGGGCGACATGACCCAGACCACGCTGCCTCGCCTGTCGTAAGAGCTCACGGATAGGAATGTGTCCAAAGCGTTCAGGGATCTGTGAGTTCCTCTCACAATCCATTCTGGTTAAACCCATGCAGGATTGATTGTCGGCTGTCTTGCTTGAACGTTTCGAGCCAGTGCAGATGTTACTTTAACGCGATCTTTGTTTTGCAAGCACGACAAAGAGAGAGTACAGCTGTGACGACGAAAACTTCGAGCTTAATGTGGAGCAATAGGCCAGATAACTTCCACACAGCGTTACACATCTCAACATATTAAACCGCTTAATCGATTCAGAGTGAGATCTCTGCTGCGATACCGGGGCTTGTCAGAAGCAAACTGTCCCGGTACCTGAAGGATGACATCAAATAAAACACCCAGGCAGGTGCTTTGTTTGTTGTGGGGCCGATTGGAAGGCTGTACTTCTTAGTGGCACGCGTCAGGTTCAAAAGAAGTCTCCAACTCTTTCTCGGAGTGAGCAGCAATTACCAGATCATCGGCATACACGACAAGGTTGACCAGTAGGACGACATTCCTTGAACGCATCAGGGCATCGATCAGCCTCCCAATGTCTCTGTACCAGATGGAAATTCCTCTGGTGCAGCCATGAAAAAGTTTCCCAAACTACTTGGTGGAAATATACGTTCAACTGTGTCGTGGCCAGAGGACATCCCCGTCGCACCGTAAAGCGAATGGCTCTGACTCCCGGCCACGCAGCTTTACCCGGGGCCATAGGCCATGACCAGGTTAATACATCGGAAAAGTAGGGTTGTTTTTCTCACACATATTCTCATATTCTAACATACAGAGACAGAAGTTGCTGTGAGCGAGCAAAGGCCGGCACGGCACAGGACGGGGTGGGTGGAGCCAGCACCACGCCCTGCTGCCTTTGTCTCTCTAGTGGCGATGATTACACCCCGCAACAGATACTCATTTGAGGCTGAGTCGACCTAGGGGAGGCCCAGAAATGGTTCAGATAATCGTCACTGGTGTTGGTGGCCGTGAGCGGCAATCGAACCCGGGTCGCCGGGTTCGTAGCACAGTGCGCTAATCGCACCTCACATTAGCACGGTTGGCTACGTACGGTGCGAAAGAAGTTTGCCGTGAGTACATAGAAAGGCAGCAGCTACAAAGCTAACATTTCCCCACTAAGTGGCGGTGACGTCAGGACGGCGCTTGTTCCAGGCTAGGTGCGCGTTGCAAGATAACACGGCACGAGACGGGGCGGTGTCGATTGGCTGACTGAGATTATCACGAGTACAAGAACATCCAGGATGGGCTTCAGCAGACCGTTTGAGTAAGTTGCTCTTAGAGGTTCTGAAGCGTTTGCCGAGTCCATCACGCCAGGAAAGACAAATCGACACGCGTGTTGATCAAGCGTTGAACAAAGACTAAGATCCCCCGCGTAGCCTTAACAGACTGTAGGGGCAAGTGCTGTTAGCGAGCACCTATGAAGGCCGGCACGGCACACGAGGGGGTGGGTGGCCAACACCACGCCCGGCCGCCTTTGTCTCCCCTATGGTGATGTTTACACATCACACCAGATACTCATTTGAGGCTGAGTCGACCTAGGGGATGCCCATAACCGGTTCAGATAATTGTCACTGGTGTTGGCCGTGAGCGGGATTGGAACTCGTGCCGTCGGGTTCGTAGCGCGCGGGGCGCTACCGCTCCGCCGCACACGAGCACGCACGCACGCGCACGCACGCACGCGCACGCGCGCGCGCGCGCACGCGGGTCACACCTTCTCCTCCCTGAGCTCGGGCATGGTCCCCACGCACAGGCTCACGGCCGTGATGGTCACAAAGGCCACGGAGATGCAGGCGAACGCCTTCCCCGCGGGTCCCGAGCTCGGGTTCTCCACCATGTCCCGGAGGTGGCCCATCGCGCGCACGCAGCGCGTGGGTCGGCCCAGCTTCATCCCCTCGGCGTCATCCGCCCCGAAGACGTCGTCGTCGCCGTTCATCTCGGCGCCGGCGGCGGCCTCGTCAGCGTCACCGTCGATGCCGTCTTGTTCGTCGCACTGCTGCTGCTGCTGCATCTCGCCGTCCTTCTGCAGGATGCGGCTCAGGCAGCACACCTCCAAGTTGTTCTCCTCCACGCCCCAGTAGCTGAGCTCCTCCCGGAACGACAGCACGCACACGCCGCCGAGTATCCGCAGTTTGCCCGCGCGCAGGAAGGTCATGATGGCCCTGAATGCGCCGGGGTTTCGGTCGAAGAAGAACTCGTTGAGCGAGACGTCGTAGTCGTCGCACAGCGCCAGGATGTCCTCGCGATTGCTGCACGCTCGCAGCCTGCCCAGGCGGCTCAGGGGGAACCTTTCGAGGTCGGTCCACGCGAACGCGTAACGCAGGCCGCCCACGTTCACCAGCAGGTCGGCGCGTCTCCTGGGCGCGAGCAGTCGGTAGTAGAGGCCCTTGGCCGGGCTGCTGTCCGCGTGGGACCCGCAGGGGCTCAGCGGCAAGTCGAGCGGAGACGGCAGGAGAGGCATCCTGGTGTCGGGGGTGGCCGTCGTCTCTCCGCCGTCGCCGTGCCCGCCTCGCCGGGCTCTTCACGCCAAGGCGGCACGTGCTCGTTTGTTCGGCCGACGCGCGGGGGAGAAGGTGCGGCACCTGTAGCAACAGGAGACGAAGTTTACACATCAGCATCGTCGTCGTCATCGTAAGCAGCAGCAGCAGCAATAGAATCAGCATCATGAGCAACAGCGGAACCGTTGCATTTTATCATCATAAGCAGCAGTTGCAGCGACAGGCATCATCGTCCTTATCCATATCCCTGCAGGTAGCCTATTGAGTGCATCATCATCCTCCTCATAACTATATTCGAAAAGTTTTGCTGGCTGGTGAGCTGGGGGAGGTCGGGACGGACGGTCACGTCCAAAGGATGTGCACGCTGTTCGTCATTATGATAATTATCATCATCATTCCTGAAGGCATTGTGTGCATATCAGCAGCAGTAACATTCACATTCTTCCAGGTATTATGTGCGTCAACATCGTCATCATCATCATCCAATCATCATCATAATTATTATCACCAGCATGCTTGAAGCTGACTGCATTGAATCGCAATATGCATTCATACTGGAGGAATCCGATGAGCGATAAAGCTCTTTTTCTTTTTTTACAGATGCCCATTGTGTTCAGCATCCGACTTGCAGAACGCAGCCGTCGCTCGCACGACGCTGCACCGGGTGACGCGCGTCCCACGCGGCTATCGGTTTTGGGGCCGTCCATAAATGACGTCACGCGATTTTGGACCACCCCCCTCTCGTCACACATCGTCACAAATGTCTGACCCCCACCCCCGAGGTGCGTGACGTCATTTATGGACGGCCCCTTTACCAATTGTCCATCCCGCGTGAGAATTGACGCGGCGCAGAGCCCCACGTGGGCCGCTCCCGTCATTCCGTGCGCGGAGGGGACAAGCTTCCCGCGTGCCTCGATCACCGCGACCCGCCACGACGCAGCAGCTCGAGCAGCGGGGCGCAGCGCTGCTCGTCACTCCACCTCGGCGCGTACTCTCGACCGCCGCAGTAAAGCAGTGACGGCTATGGTGATGATGGTGGTGGGGGGGGGGCGTGCCAGAGTGGGGGACCCTGTGCCAAAGTGCCAAAGCGGAGACGCTGGGGCCGGGGGAGGAGGGGAGGGGGGGGGGTGAGACCACAGATCGACTCGATGCTCTTCCGCACGCGACCACGGAGGAGCGAGCGAGGGTTGGGGCAATACATCGCAATTGTTGATGCGCGCTTTAAGAACTCTCCTCTACCAAGACGTGTTGGGTGCAGCGTGGAAGAGTAGGCCAATGTATCATCGTAGAGGGGCTCTCCATCTCTCTGGGGAGTTGGCTCGAGTGGGAGAACCTTCCGCCAGCAGCGGCGGGAGAAAGCCATTGCAGGGCTGCGCCTTTAACTCTGAAGGCTTCCCTCTCGCCCCTGTTACGTAATTTCTCAGACGGAGTGCGCGGCGAAACCACTTGTGCACTGAGACCGGGTACCAAGACAAAGATCCCCCATATAGCCTTCGCAGACTTTTTGGGGAAAGTGCTGTACCCATGATTTGTGTGTCACGTCGAGTTGTAGATGGAAGTGTGTGTGTATATTTAGCGGGCTCACGGGTTGGGGAGCGGTGGCGCAGTGGTTATCGCAATGCGCTATGAACATCGTCGGCACGAATTCAATTCCAGCGAACGGCCAACATCGCTGACAAATGTCTGAGCCGGTTTCTGGGCCTCCTCTACGTAAACTCAGCCTTAAGTGAGTACAGTACCTGGTGCGTTGTGTCAACATCGCCATGAGAGAGACAAATGCGGCCGGGCGTGTTATTGGCCACCCATCCCCTCGTGTGCCTTGGCCGGCCTTCATAGGCGCTCGCTAACAGCACTTGCCCCGACAGTTTGTTCAGGCTACACGGGGGATCTTTGTCTGTTGTCTTTACTGGGCGAGAGACGGGGCAGCCCGACGCAGAAGAGAAGGATCTAGACTCGAACATCGGCAGTGAGCCGACAGCACGGACGGAGGGTGAGAGGTGGGATATTCTATATTTTGGGGGCAGCAGATGAGAAGGAGCGACCTCCCATCGAGCCGAGGTATTTATATCAGTGATGTCTCGTGGTTGGCATGGGCCCTGGGGCAATGAGTACAATACCCCCCTCCCCCTGCTCCAAGTTCAACATCCCCCCACCCTCCACTCCAGTTAGCCCGGCGACTGAGTGTCTCTGAATCGTGGGGCACGGTGCAGTTACACCGCCTGCCACTTCTGAATAATCTCCTGCGTAAAATTGTGACTCAAAGCGTTCGCGACTGCAGGAATTCATATGCCTGGGTCTTTCGGTAAAGTCGATAGGTTTAAAAAAAAATGACAACAAAAAACTACGATGTTTCGATTGCAAAACAAGCAGTCGTCATCAGGAGAAGAAAACAAATGACGATTGCTTGTGTTGCGATCGAAACGTCGTAGTTTTTTGTTATTTTCTTTAGAACCTATCTACGTGACTTTACCGAAAGACCCAAGAATAAGATCTCCTGCGTAGTTTGTGCGGGGGGGGGGGGGCAGTGTAAGCGACGCATTTGAAGGTCGTTAAGGTACACGGAAGAGGCGGTGTGGCCCAGCTATACGCCCCACCGTCTTTGTATCCCCCACTTCCGATGGCTACACGCGGCACCTGCAGTGCCAGTTACTTTAAGGCCCCGTCGCCCCAAGGTGAGACGCAACTCCGGTTTCAGATATCAATCGCTACCGATACACGCTCGCTCGCGCGCGCGTGTGTGTGTGCACCTTGTTTGCACATACTCCTGCACACACACACGCTCGCTCGCGCGTGTGTGTGTGTGCACCTTGTTTGCACATACTCCTGCACACACACACGCGGATATGTGTTATGAACAAGCATATATTAAGGCCAATATGGCACACAAAGGGAGTAAGTGACGACAATTACCAACACCCGATCCGCCCGTGTCTTTCCAGCGCTGATGTCCATTTACGAATCGTAACTCAGTGTTCATTACGGACCGAGTGGACCGAGCTGAATGACAGAACAGGTTCAGACATCAGCTTCCACTGATGTATGTGTGTGTGCGCATTTTGTGTGCATTGTTTTGTACACACACACACAGAGAAATGAGGATCTGCCGCGCATGCTTTGCGAGGCTCTTGTTGGTTTGAGTGCTGATAGCGCCGTCAGGGTTAACGAAGTGTGAGATAATGGGCAGCCGAACATCACCACGCCAGCCCGCCTTTGCCCCTCCGGTGGCGATCGCTGTTCGCGCACCGGAATAAGTAACTGTGCTGAGGCCGAGGCGACCTCGCCGGGGGCCAGGACACGCTCGGAGAGGACTTCCCACTCGCGTCGCATCCACGGATTCGTCGACTCGATCGGCGTGCGAAGCGCTCCGCGTCCTGCACACGCGCGGGACGCGAAGCCTCACGCAACGCAGGGAGGTTCAATCTTAAGCAGGGAGGTTCGTGAACGAGACGCGACTAATGCGAGGTCAAAGTTCGGGCCCCCCCACCCCCCTTACACCACCCTGGAACAGGCTGTTGGGGCTTGTCGGCGAGCACCTATTAAGGCGGGCACGGCGCGCGAGGATGGAACCCTTCCCGGCCGCCTTTGTCTCTCTTGTGTGCCGATGTTTATGCACGGCACCAGGTTACCGAGGACCGGATCAATGTACAGTCGGCAGCGATGTTTACCACGAGGGGGGGGACTCGAACTTAGGCGAGCGAGTTCTTTCTACAAACAAACAAACACAACATCGCCTTACAACCTTTGACACGGGGACAAGGGACAAGAGATCTACATGAGATCTGACAAGCTCTTGAGGCAAGGGTTCTGAAGCAAGCGCCTCAAGACACGGCGATCTTCATGCACAGAGACAGAGAGAGAATCTGTGTAGCCCAGACTGTTGGGACAAGTGCCCTTAGCGAGCATCGCCGATGAAGGCCTCAGCGGCACACGAGGAGACGGTGTGTGCGAGCACCACGCGCGGCCGCCTTTGTCTCCCAAGCGGCGACGTTTTTTTTTTACACAGCGCACCACGTACTCATTTGAGGCTGAGTCGACCTAGACGAGGCCCAGGACCGGTTCAGATAGATACGCGTCACCGGTGTTGGCCGTGAGCGGGATTCGAACCCTGGTCGCTGGGTTCGTAGTGCAACGTAGCGCCAACCACTACACCCACCGCTCCCCACCCTCAACACACACACACACGTCTTGCGGATTGTATATAACACACTTATAATAGACGACGTTTCGGGCATTGACCCTTCTTCATAGTACCATCGCCCGATACGTCGCTTATTTTTTTTATTTAGTTTTGTTTTGAAGTCCGCGGTGTTATTTTGACACGGAACGCGTTGAGTTATTTTGTTTCGCTTTGTGGTTGTGCATCACCGTCAACGCGGCAAACAGATTCACCACGTAGTGTTTAACTACCGGATTATAAGACGCACCACCCTCACCCCCGCACTGACACGCAGGCACAGCAGCGCGAACGCAACGGGCTCGCTGCGTGAGTGCATCGCCGCGCGGATGATGAACTTCAAAGTGCGGTAACAGCAGCAGCGCATCACGGAGTCGTTTTACCCGCCGCGCGCCGAGCGAGACACGCTCCCACTCCACCCACGCCTTCAACTTCAGATCGTTCACCTCCGAGACGCATTTGGGCTTTGATGATCCGCGGCGCATTCGCGGATCGGTAGGCGCGGCGCAGAATCCGTGGCGAGCGCGCAGGGTTTTAGATAATTTTTTAGTTTGTTATTTGTTTTTACGCACGACTTAAGACTGCTCGTCCGCCGTTACCTCGGAGGTCGCTTGACGGTAGATCTCATGTCCCTTGTCCCCGTGGCTGAGGCAGCGGTCAGAAGTGACGGGTCGTATCCCCCACGTGCTGATGTTGCTGCTACTGCAAGTTGCTGCTGTTGCTGCTGCTGCTACCACCGATGATGATGATGATGACTACGATAATGGCTGATGGTGTTAAAAACACGACAGCTTAGCAACGGCGATATTTGCGCAACGCCAGCCGGAGCGAGCGAGCTAGCGAGCTAGCGAGTGATGACTGCTGCTCGGTCGCTTAGCGGTTTGTGTTGGAAATTGGCGCTCGCACGGCTGTTGGTGTGGAGGGGTGCGGCGCCGCGGTAATGGACCGGGAGGTGTTCGTGGGGGGGGGGGGGTGGCGGTGCCGCCGTCACGGGGAAACCCGAGCGCCTCGCCGGAGCTCGCAAGTTGCAATTTTCTCTCACGAGTGCCGCTCGCCGTCAGGGTCACACAAAGACAAAGATCCCCCGTATAGCCTTGACAGACTATAGGGGCAAGTGCTGTTAGCGAGCACCTATGAAGGCCGGAACGGTACATGAGGGGGTGGGTGGCCAGCACCACGCCTGACCGCCTTTATCTCCCCAGTGGCGATGTTTACTACACACCGCACCAGGTACTCATTTGAGGATGAGTCGACCTAGGGGAGGCCCAGCACCGGTGCAGATAATCGTCACTGGTGTTGGCCGTGAGCGGGAATCGAACTCGTGTCTCCGGGTTCATAGCGCAGCGCGCTAACCATTACACTACCGCTCCCCACTAGGGTCACCCACACACACACAGAACACACACCCACACACCCCCTCGAGTGTGGACTGAGGAGTTGTAGTTGCGAGACGCGAGTTAGTCCAATGCCGCCCGGCGCGTGGAAGTCTCCGTGCGCAGTGTATAATTGGAAGCCGAATGAGTCTGGAACATCGTCACGGGGAATGATCTCTCTCACGCACGAGAGTTAATCTCTCTCGCGTGCACGATACTTCATCTCTCTGGTGCCCACGAGAGTTAATTTCTCTCACACGCACGAGACTTCATCTCTCTCGCACGAGAGTACATCTTTCTCACGCACGAGAGTTCATCTCTCTCGTGAGAGTTCATGTCTCTCGCGCACGAAAGTTCATCTCTCTCGCGCACGAGACTTCATCTCTCTCGCGCACGAGACTTCATCTCTGTCGTGAGAGTTCATCTCTCTCGCGCACGAGAGTTCATCTCTCTCGCGCACGAGACTTCATCTCTCTCGTGGGCACGAGAGTTCATCTCTCTCGCGCCCACGAGACTTCATCTCTCTCGTGGGCACGAGAGTTCATCTCTCTCGCGGGCACGAGAGTTCATCTCTCTCGTGGGCACGAGGTGACGTCATTAGCTGCATCTCCACGACGGTCGTCCTCTGCAGGCCGCAACTCTGTTGTTGGTCCGTCGTTTTACCCATCGTGTGTAGCCCATCCAACATTACGTCCTCAAGTAAAATACATAAATGAATGTCCCCCGTGCATTAATGTGCCCTACGCTGTGCTCGTCTACAATGGTGGGTGCTTAGCCAGTTGAGGAAATTCCACGTTTCTATGGCAGGAGCCATTTATCTCCGTATGACACCCACTATCGACTTTCCACCAAGTATTTGTAGTACAAAATCAGCAAGTGGTGTCTGTTTCTGAACCATAACTCATAGCACATACAATGCGGTATATTGGTTGAATAGTAACTTTAAGTGTCCTCTATTTTCAGTAAATAGGTTACAGGCAATCGTGGTTGTTTGCGGTTTTAAACACAAGTTCGAAGTCAACATTTTGAAAGGCAATAATTGGTGGCTCACATAGATTTGTCCAACATCCAAACCTAACGTGCTCGGCTAACACGGTGGGCAGGCAACGGCAGTACAGCAAGATGGGCTCGTGCAGCTTAATTGCGCAGTCCTTAGAGGAGTGTCATCCCGTCGCGTGCGTGATCTTCCGCTGGCTACTCCGCTTTCCCCCCACGGGCAAAAGCACCCTCATCCATACACGGGAATTGGCCCAATTATCCAAATAGCAGAATCCTCCTTAACAAATAGTCTTGAGACCAGGCCAGACACCAGCTCCCAGATTGGGAGGGGGGAGGGAGGGGGGAGGGGCCGAGGAGGGGGAGGGAGCAGTCGAGCTGCTGTGTGTGTGTGTCGGTAGGGGTGGAGGAGCGGTGGCGCAGTGGTTAGCGCTGCGCTACGAATCCGGCTTCTCGAGTTCGATTTCTCGCTCGAGGCCCAACACCGGTGACGATTAATCTGAACCGGTCCTGGACCTCCCCTAGGTCGACTCAGTCTCAAATGTGTACCTAGTTGTTACGTGTAAACATCGCCGCCGGGTAGATACAAAGGCGTTCTAGATTTGAAGCTTTCGTGACTGCAATGATTCATATTCTTAGGTTTTTTCGGTAAAGTCACGTAGGTAAAACATTTAAAAGTAAAATAAAATAAAAATCACGACGTTTCGGAGGCAACACAAGCTTCCGTCTTAGAAAAAAACCTAAGAATATAAAGATACAAAGACGACCGGGCGTGGCGCTGTCCACGCACCCCACGCGTGCCGTGCCGGCCGCCTTCATAGGCGCTCGCGAGCAGCACTTGCCCCAACGGTCCGTCACAGGCTACACGGGGGATCTGCGCACTTGCTTGGTCTCTGTTGTGTGGGTGGCGCACCGTGACAATGGCAGACCGCTCGGGAACGTGAACTTGGGGTGGATGCAAGGGACATTTGCCTGGGCAGAGCCCCCCCTCGACACCAACCCTACCCGCCTCGTTCGTACCGTTTTAGCTTGAACCGTTTTGGTCTCCAATTGAGCCTTAACATTTTCACCGCAACCGTTTTCAAAATCGGTTCGCATTTGAAAAAGGGTCAAACAAACAAAACAAAAACAGGGGGGGGGGCACATTTCCGCAGCTCGCTCACTCACTGCTTCGTCAGTGCGGCTCGAGTTGAACCTGCCCGCGAGGGCACGATGCACCTGCTGCTGCATATTGAACCAGCGCGCCGTGCTGCCTTCAACAAGCACAACACACACGCAGCACACACACAACACACACACAACACACACACAACACACACACAACACACACAAAACACACACACAACGTAACACACAACACACACATAACACACACAACACACACAACACACACACACAACACACACACACAACACACACACACAACACACACAACACACACACACAACACACACACAACACACACATAACACACACACAACACACACACAACACACACACACAACACACACACATACACACAACACACACACACAACACACACAACGCAACACACACACACAACATGCGCGCGCATGCGGAACGAGCCGGCGGTGGGCCACGTGGAGTGCGTTCGGCATGCTCTGCGAATTGGTTAATTTGCAATTGAAACAATGGGTTATGGACGTTCGATTCATTAGAAAGGGCGCGAAACGCCGCCCGACTGTTGTATTAATGAGCCGAGAGAGAGAGCGAGCAAGCGATATCTCGCTGCTCAAATGACCATTGAACCATCGGTGATCATCCTCTTTACAGCCCCAAGCCAGCGGTGGACATTTCACATTCCAGAATCAGAATATTTATTTAGGCTGAATAAGGCAGGTTTACGCACGGGACAACCACTTTTGACTTTTTCCCACAACGTGGTACTAATTTTATCGACCCGCGTGGGATGATGGGCTGAGTTAGCCCCCCCCTCCGCCTCGCCCACAAAAAAAGATTTGAACTGGCAACCTTCGGATGACGATCATGTCGCTCTACTGCCGAGTCATCATCAACAACACCCTCAGAAGGACAGCGGCTCTTCCACATTTAGCGCACGGGCAGATCGACCGCACACATCGGCTACATTACAAATTGAACAATGGGTTACGCCCGTTCGATTCATTAGAGACGCAGTCTCCCTCCGACTCCCAAGCCATCTGCAACGCACGTGCGCATCGGTGAACGAAACGTAGGCGACAAGCTAGCGCTAAAGCACCAACGCGATATATCATCTCGTAACGTTGTTCACGTTTTGTAGATCAAATATTATCCATAAGAGGTTTATTATCCATAAGAGGTTTTTTTTCTTTGGGTCATGTGGCATGAATATAAATGTGTCGTTAAACCCGCCACCACCCGACACAGCCAATGAGTACGGTTTGTCACGTTAAACAGAACGTGCCGATTCGTGACTAGTACAGCACAGCGGTTGTGTCGGAGAGCAGATAGACAACATTTACCAATCGAGCACCACGTCTCGCCAGTAATTGGAACGAGCATCATCAGGCGGACAACCAGATTTGTGACATTTGAACCTTGCGCCGCAGCTATGCGAGGATTCCCCTGGCTTACGAAGCTCGGCGAAGACGTAAATAATACCTTGTCAGACCACCCAATGGGCGTGGGGTTTTAATTAAAAACACGTCGCTTCTTGAGCCTCGTAAAATTTGATGGCGCTGTGTGCGCCCAGCCGGAGCGGCCGGTGAAAGTCTCCAAAGCGCACGCCGGGCATGCGCGGTTGTTCCACGAAGGTGTTTTTACAAATTACACCCTCGGCAACAACAATCACAACAACAATCACAACAACAATCACAACAACAATCACAACAACAATAACAACAACAATAACAACAACAATCACAACAACAATAACAACAACAATAACAACAACAATCACAACAACAATAACAACAACAATAACAACAACAATCACAACAACAATAACAACAACAATCACAACAACAATCACAACAACAATCACAACAACAATCACAACAACAATCACAACAACAATAACAACAACAATAACAACAACAATCACAACAACAATCACAACAACAATAACAACAACAATAACAACAACAATCACAACAACAATCACAACAACAATCACAACAACAATAACAACAACAATAACAACAACAATCACAACAACAATCACAACAACAATAACAACAACAATCACAACAACAATCACAACAACAATAACAACAACAATCACAACAACAATCACAACAACAATCACAACAACAAAAGACGATGTCCACGTGCAACACGAAGCGTACTTGCGAGGCCATAAAAAAAACGCGGCTGTGTAATCACACGCCGAGATTATTATGAGCTTATAAATGTGGTCCAGCAGTTTCCACTGCTGGATTATTATTTTAAAAAATCCGCCTGAGGACGACCGCTTGTGTTGCGATCGAAACGTCGTGATATATTTTTAATTTTATTTTATTTTTCTACGCTACGTGACTTTACCGAAAGAACCAAAGAGTCTGGATTGCTGCATTCACGAAAGCTTCAAATCAAGAGTATATAAATGTGCTTTAGTTGTGATGAAGATCGTTTTCCGTCGTCTCGCTCTGGCCATTGCCGTGTGAGTTAGAGTCACGATTCTGCGTCGGCGTCGATTCGCTAGACGAAGAATCCCGTGGGAAATCGCACGGAGCGTGGCCGCGCGGACGCTGACGACGTTTCGTGGCAGGACTCATGGCCACGAATAAACAATTCTTCAAGTCGCCTCTCTGATTCCTTCGATTGGAGGCGACGCACTGTCCCCACGCGCTTTGCTGTGAGATCGTTTGTCGCGTGACGGGCAAAGTGACATTTATAACTCTCAAAGGCGAGAATTCTGCCAAAGCAAGTGCGAACCTTAATTAAATTATTGTTGGCGGGAGGGGGGGGGGATTTGCAGTCGTTGGCGTTCACGCTGAGACCATAATCTCTCCACGTTTGTGTACCCTGGAAAATGACGGGTGAGCGCCCGGGTTTGTATGAATGTTGAACTTCTTTCGCACCGTACGTAGCCAACCGTGCTAATCGGGGGTGCGGGGGAAGGACAACAAACTCAACACACAGAGCAGCTATAAAGAAATGCTGAATCTGCATATTTCCAGTTGCTTCCGAAATATCGGAAGAACGTTCCAGACGGCTGCAGAAGCGCATTGGTTTGATGCCAGAATGTGAACACCGTGACTTCTTAGCCACCTGGTCACCTCTTTCGATGTTTTTGAACGTAGATTTCAGACGTTTTAGGGAGGCCCTTGTTTGCGTGTATACTTTATAGTGTCAAGCAGCGTGTTCTATTTCAAAATGCCGATAACGCGGATCATTTAATTACTAACAATAATGTAATTGGCCTATTTAAACAAGTAGACGTTTAGACCATGATTTTGCGCTGCGGAAGCGAATTGGTGAGATAGTTTTTTTTTATGCCGTTACTTAGATTAGCGCCAATGTGTGGGTGAGTGAGATAGTGTGTGTGTGAGTGAGAGAGAGTGTGTGTGAGTGAGAGAGTGTGTGGGTGAGTGAGAGAGTGTGTGTGAGTGAGAGAGTGTGTGTGTGAGTGAGAGAGTGTGTGTGTGAGTGAGAGAGTGTGTGGGTGAGTGAGAGCGTGTGTGTGTGAGTGAGAGAGTGTGTGTGTGAGTGAGAGAGAGTGTGTGTGAGTGAGAGAGTGTGTGGGTGAGTGAGAGAGTGTGTGTGAGTGAGAGAGTGTGTGTGTGAGTGAGAGAGTGTGTGTGTGAGTGAGAGAGTGTGTGGGTGAGTGAGAGCGTGTGTGTGTGAGTGAGAGAGTGTGTGTGTGAGTGAGAGAGTGTGTGGGTGAGTGAGAGCGTGTGTGTGTGAGTGAGAGAGTGTGTGTGTGAGTGAGAGAGTGTGTGGGTGAGTGAGAGAGTGTGTGGGTGAGTGAGAGAGTGTGTGTGTGGGTGAGTGAGTGTGTGGGTGAGTGAGAGTGTGTGTGTGTGAGTGAGAGAGTGTGTGAGTGTGTGGGTGAGTGAGTGTGTGGGTGAGTGAGAGAGTGTGTGGGTGAGTGAGAGAGTGTGTGTGTGTGTGAGAGCGTGTGTGTGTGAGTGAGAGAGTGTGTGGGTGAGTGAGAGCGTGTGTGGGTGAGTGAGATAGTGTGTGTGTGAGTGAGAGAGTGTGTGTGGGTGAGTGAGTGTGTGTGGGTGAGTGAGTGTGTGGGTGAGTGAGAGCGTGTGTGTGTGGGTGAGTGAGTGTGGGTGAGTGAGAGCGTGTGTGGGTGAGTGAGATAGTGTGTGTGTGAGTGAGAGAGTGTGTGTGGGTGAGTGAGTGTGTGTGAGTGAGAGTGTGTGTGTGTGAGTGAGAGAGTGTGTGAGTGTGTGGGTGAGTGAGAGAGTGAGTGTGTGAGTGAGAGAGTGTGTGGGTGAGTGAGAGCGTGTGTGGGTGAGTGAGATAGTGTGTGTGTGAGTGAGAGAGTGTGTGTGGGTGAGTGAGTGTGTGTGAGTGAGAGAGTGTGTGTGTGAGTGAGAGCGTGTGTGGGTGAGTGAGAGCGTGTGTGGGTGAGTGAGAGAGTGTGTGTGTGAGTGAGAGCGTGTGTGGGTGAGTGAGAGAGTGTGTGGGTGAGTGAGATAGTGTGGGTGAGTGAGAGCGTGTGTGGGTGAGTGAGAGAGTGTGTGTGTGGGTGAGTGAGTGTGTGGGTGAGTGAGAGTGTGTGTGTGTGTGTGGGTGAGTGGGTGAGTGTGTGAGTGAGAGAGTGTGTGGGTGAGTGAGAGAGTGTGTATGTGAGTGAGAGAGTGTGTGGGTGAGTGAGAGCGTGTGTGGGTGAGTGAGAGAGTGTGTGTGTGGGTGAGTGAGTGTGTGGGTGAGTGAGAGTGTGTGTGTGTGTGTGGGTGAGTGGGTGAGTGTGTGAGTGAGAGAGTGTGTGGGTGAGTGAGTGAGAGAGTGTGTATGTGAGTGAGAGAGTGTGTGTGTGAGTGAGAGTGTGTGTGGGTGAATGAGAGAGTGTGTGGGTGAGTGGGTGAGTGTGTGAGTGAGAGAGTGTGTGTGAGTGAGAGAGTGTGTGTGGGTGAGAGAGTGTGTGAGTGAGAGAGTGTGTGTGGGTGAGTGAGAGTGTGTGGGTGAGTGGGTGAGTGTGTGAGTGAGAGAGTGTGTGTGAGTGAGAGAGTGTGTGTGGGTGAGAGAGTGTGTGAGTGAGAGAGTGTGTGGGTGAGTGGGTGAGTGAGAGCGTGTGTGGGTGAGTGAGAGCGTGTGTGGGTGAGTGAGAGCGTGTGTGTGTGAGTGAGAGAGTGTGTGGGTGAGTGAGAGCGTGTGTGGGTGAGTGAGAGCGTGTGTGTGTGAGTGAGAGAGTGTGTGGGTGAGTGAGAGTGTGAGTGAGAGTGTGTGGGTGAATGAGAGCGTGTGTGGGTGAGCGAGAGCGTGTGTGGGTGAGTGAGAGCGTGTGTGTGTGAGTGAGAGAGTGTGTGGGTGAGTGAGAGCGTGTGTGTGTGAGTGAGAGAGTGTGTGGGTGAGTGAGAGTGTGAGTGAGAGTGTGTGGGTGAATGAGAGCGTGTGTGGGTGAGCGAGAGAGTGTGTGGCATCAAAACAACGACGACGATGATGATGATGTCAGTTCTTATTGGCGTGCGTACCACGTGTCCCCAGAACATCTGGGCTTAAACGCACGTGAGCATATGTCACTAAATGTTTTATTCAGTCCCCCCCGCACCCCCCCCCCTCTGGCTAATTGTCCTCGCCGTACGGCGCAGTCGACTTTGGCTTTGTGGCTCGAGCTCGAATTGCCCTTTTGTTAGACCGTGATGGGGGCAGAGGAAGGGGAGCGGGGTGGAGGAGGGAGGCGGGGTGGAAGAGAGAATGGGTGATGTGAGCTACTGCGACAGGGGGGAGATGCGGCACGGGATAGAGAAAGGATTGGCACCGTTGGCTACGTACACATACATTAAACAAAATCACCTGAAGACGATTGCTTGTGATCGAAACGTCGTGATATTTTTTATTTTTCTATCTACATAAAAGCTATACATACAAGGGGTCCCTAGCTGTCTAATTCATCAATGCTGTGGCAGCCACAGGAAGGAACACACCGGAGGGGTGACGTCCACCGTAGAGATGGAGCGATGAAATTAGCTCGCGTGCAGCAGGTGCAAGTTGGAGTGGTAGATGACGTATGCATGTTCTGTATGTTGAACTTCTTTTGCGCCGTACGCCGTCGACAGTGCTAATAATGACGACCGCTTACGGAAGGCCTTCATCCGGTAGTGGATTGTCCATTGCTGCTGCTGCTGATGATGAAATTGCTCAACTTACACGAATACATTACTCACATTAGCTGAGTCATTCCGCCTTCTGGTAACGCAGCAATCATCATGCACATTGCCCGTTGGTGTTGCTGCAGAAGCCTCACCATCAGCGTCCCCCCACCCCATCTGCCAGCCCATTCTCCCCACAACGCTCACTAATAGCAAGGCGTTAGCGCCTCAACAGGTTGCCTGCGCAGCTGTTGAGCAGGACATTTAGCCTGCGGTGGTCGGAGGAACATTGCGTTACACGCAGGTCTGAGCTGCAGCATCGGTCTGTCCGAGTCGGCGACCCAGAAAATGTTTCCACACCCGGCATAGACCACCAGCATCCAGGATGCCTCTCCTGCTATGGCTGTGGGTACTAGCCACGCGACAACTCCAGTTTCCCAGTGGGCCTGGAAAATATCGAGTGAGAAATGAAGCCCTGCGCGGAGGGATGGGGCACACGCGGGTCCGGATGAACCCATCGGCCAGGGGTGTCGAAACCTGGAATAGACCGAGAGCCGAAATGTCCCCGTGTGTTCTACAAAGGATCAAGTAGAAATAAAAAGTGTGTTTATATGTGTTGACAGTTCACGGCACAGCACTGGAGACGTTCATTATTCTCCGCTACGACTGTGATCGTGCGCTCCACGTGATGCCCCCTTCGGTAGAGCCGCATGCGGCTCGGGAGACGCTGATTGGCCACCGCCGCCACCGGCTACCAAAGCCTTGGGCCCTCACATTTTGTGGGCCCTCCCTTCCATATTGAGCAACGGTAGCGCGGCCATCGGAAATTATTTGTCTTTGAATTACGATGACGCCGTTCACGACTTTGCCACGGCCAAAACTAGCGGTGGAGGGGGGGGGAAGTGTTTAATAAATGTATTTAGTGAGTGATCTATGTTTGACGAATTTACCTTAAGTCGAATAAATGTGTTGTTTTGACAGAGGTACATAAATGAATGTGTTTGATGACATCATAATTTTCTGTTGACAGTATGTAACATTTACCTCCTATTAGCTTTAGGCTCCTCATAGCCTTAATCTGCCCCTGGGCACACAATGGAAATGGAGGTAATTTTTCACAGGTGACGCATTGTTGTTCCATCCCGCGTCCAATGTGCTTCCGAGGAGGAGTGGCTTTCAGATCGATGAGCACCGCTGGCGATTGCAAGCGTTGTGGCCCGTGTTCATGTGCGAGATCTGTGTTCATGTGCGAGATCTGTGTTCATGCACGAGATCTGTGTTCATGTGCGAGATCTGTGTTCATGCGCGAGATATGTGTTCATGTGCGAGTTCTGTGTTCATGTGCGAGATCTTTGTTCATTTGCAGACGAGAGCAAATGTAGAACGGAGGTCTGTTTTCTTCAATGGAGACCTGGGAAGAAACACAAACGCACATCGGAAACACAACCTTGAATTTTACCAAATGATTCAGGGTCAATAAAATAAATCGTGCAAAGCAAAACGACTGTATGTGTAAACAAATGATGGCAAAACTAAGGCAAACTAAAATCATCATCATCACCCATGATCTATCCCTTGTTGAATGAAGTCACCATCTCTCAAGGCCATGCGATGGAACGATCCATCGAACCCCTGCACGCGAGATTATCTCCTCGTTCTCTTGTCCCCTTGGCGAGCGAAACTTAAATATGCGATCAAATGAATGCTCCGGAAGCAGCTCTTCTCTCGCCAGAGCACTGCGAACCACTCAATAATGAGTATATTTTTTTGAAAGCGTGTTTGAATCTGTTTTCTATATACACGTATTAAATATAACTTAAACAAAACCGTCCGTTCGTTCGTTTCTCGCCTTCCTCGATACAAGGACTTGCCAGAAGATGGACTCCCCTACGCAAGGCCCCACTCATTACACACAAAGCCCTTGCCACAAATGAACCACAAGATCTCGCTGATTTCGTCAAGGAGCAGAAACCATCACATGATATCCGGCCATCCTCGCAGTAGCAGCGGCTATTGGCTGCTAGCCATCGAACAAAGACGCCCACTGCATCGCGCGCTTTTAGACGCGCTTCTGCGGCCGTCTGGAACGCTCTTCCTTCCGAAACTTAGGTAGCCACTGGAGCTATAGATTTAACACACACATTTCTTTAGAACTGTTTTTTGTGTGTGTTTAGTTTGTTCTCCTTCCCCCCACGCCTCCGATTAGCGCTGTTGGCTACGTACGGTGCGAAAGATGTTCAACGTGCATTCATCACGGGACTCTGTCTGGAGCGGTGCTTGCGAGGGGCCGTCACGCGCTGAGCGCTGTCCCAGCAGCTGCGTCATCACTCCACGCTGTTCTGGCTCGACCCCGTCCTCGCATTGCTGGTACCGAGCCTTGAGCGACCACGTTCACACAATCACAAAACGTAATTTTTTTTTTAAACAAACCAAGTTAGCAATTTGAGGTGTAGTTACACTGTTAGAGGAGTACGAGGGCGGAGTGGTGGCGCAGTGGTTAGCGCGCCGCGCTGTTGACACGCTGGCCCCCGTGGTCATTCCCCTGTTTACATCAGTGGCGAGCGAATATCTCAACCGGACCTGGTTGAGATCTGAATCGATCCGCACTGACCAAAGTGGAGAAAGCGCCCTCATTGACCGTCACGGTGCGGGGAAGCCCCTCGGCAGGCAGTGGTTTGACGATGGGCTTTGCAATTATGTTGTTGTTATTGTTGTTTATACAATCGGGACATTAATAGCGATACAAAAAAATTCAGATTGTCTGAGTCGCGATTCCAGCAGCCGGTCAAACCCTTGAGATGGTACAGCTCTAAAATGCATATTTATTCCACGTGTGTGTGTGAAATGTTATGCTTTGGAAGGGCAGATACATCTGTCCTGTGTTTATAATCGGAAACGACCAAAGCAAATGCCCTTTGTGAACCCCACCGTACTGTAAGAACAGGTTTTTACCCTTTCTGCTCACTCCGAGCTCGCAATGTTCTAATCGTGGCATTGTATTTGTGCTGTCCGCCTTTTGGCCTCTTCTGGTCTAACACCGTTTGAGGCGAGGCTCTCTCAAGAAAGCCGTCTCCGGTGTGGCCCATTCAGTTTCAAACACAATGCATATACAAAGCAAGTTTTTGTTTGCGTGTTCACCACAAGTGTATGCGGTTGATGCAGACATGACTCCTTGCAAAAGCTTTCCGTTTGGTGTTTCAAACATCTCAACACAACCGTTGTATTGTCAGAAAGGTCGTCTTATATTTTTATACCGGCAAGGGAGGCCCCACGATCCTTCCGTACCGCTCTTTGGCTCCGTGGAGCCGTCACCCTGCCACGAGTCGGTGTCGACGCCAGGAGAAGCGGCTTCGACTGCAGGGACGCGACGTTCCCTGCCCCGCTGTTGAAGGACGGCGCGTGGCGCTGAATGGCTTCTAAACAAACAGCGACTCCGCCTCTCGCGCTTGCTCAGCGCTTCAATATGCCGGGGCCACCTGCGTGCTTGGTCCAGCAGTCACAGCGGCGTATTGCCCCGCTACCGTCATCATCGTCACCATGCGGCCACGGCCTCTCCACTGCTGGACGAAGGCCCTCCGCACGCGGTTCGTCGTGGTCCCGCAACGAGGCGCCTAGCGCAGAGGTCGGAAACCAAAATAGGAAGAAGATAAAAAAAAAATTTGAATTCGTTAATACAAAAACAAAAAAAGACATCAATATTTCGAAGAGCCGTAACGCACTGCGTGGTGAACACGAGACGCGGTCCCTCTGTAAACAATGTCACGAGCAGCCCACAAAGAGCCGCATGCGGCTCCGCAGGCTGTCGACTCCTGCCCGAGCGTGTGCAGGCGAGCCTGGTCTGGTCGCCTCCGTATCAGCGTTGGACGCATGTCTCTGGCACGCCTCCCTCCTTTGGCTGCCGCTACGTTGTTAGTCTCGACCACCAGCCACCGTCCCTTCCAATCACGCGTCCTGCCCAAGCCGGCCTGCAATATGACGCCTCTAACTCGTGCATATTCTCCAATACGCGCGTTCCTCTTCATAATTCCACCCCATCGACTCAATTTGTAAATGCAATGCTGGATTAAGGTCGTGGGACGTTTAATGGCCATACTTCACCACAATGGTCAGTGTGGAGTTGGTGAACGGGGGCGGTTCAAATATCACTCTTGCCACTGATGTTATCCATAACCAGGAGTCAACCCCAGGTGGCTGAGGTGGTTGCTGGTTGCTTAGTGCGCTAACCAGGGCCACTGCTTTCACTGGACGCACTTCAAGCAAGCGTTCAATATTAACAACATCTTTCAATCTATCATACAACACCTGTCCTTCGAGAGTAACTGTCGGCAAGCATTGACTAGAACACACGGTGTCCTCTCTGCAGGCTGTGCGTGCCTCCTGATATTTGCACCAGGAAGCATTCGCTGTCCTTTAAAATGCAGCAGCATTCTCAAGTTCACTACGCATATGGTGTTAGATCATAATTACGTCCCTGTTCTCCAAGGCAACAAAAGGACGATGATCAATGCTTCTACAGCATACCACATCCTTCATCCGAATCTCACGATGCTCCGTAATAATGAGGTTACTTTGTGTGTGTTTTGGTTACCTGCGTTTGCTGAATATGTCTTACGTATGCATGTTGAACTTCTTTCGCACCGTACGTAGCCGACCGCACTAATTAGAGGTGCGGGGGAAAAACAACAAACTAAACACAAAAATCCGTTTTAAATAAATGAGCTTCCTAATATCGAAAGGAAGAGCGTTCCAGACGGCCGCAGAAGAGCAGTGGTAGAAGCGATAGAATTAATGTTATGGCAAATATACGTAACATGTCACACTGAATGTTGTGTAGGATTATCCTCCGTCGTGATAGTGATGGTGACACACACACACACACGCATACCCTCTGCCACAGTCACAGCTGAGAGTAGATCTTGCGATGGTGTGAACTATCGTTGTAATTTGTATCTTAATTCGGAGTAAAATGACTCTATCCCTGCCCCGCACACCCCACGAGGTTTTTATGAGTTTCACAATTGGGAGTCGAGATCCAATTCAATACGTCGTGTTTACATTGTGTCGAGTCGGACGGCCTCTCGTGGCTGCAGGGGGGGGGGGCGACGTGAACCCATTTCCTGCGATGCATTCGAATCGGGGAAAACACATCGATCATTGCAACACGCGATTCAACGCGTGCGCCTTGCGCTTAGAATCGATGTCAATTGATGCATCGACGCGTGGTTCCGCCCATGGTTGTAATATTAACACGCTAGATTTTACATTCCATCGTATTACGTTCGCTTTGGCCTATGGCCGCGTGACATTCGCTTTCAATGATTCGGCCAAATCACCCAGAACGCATCCAATCTCGTCGTCAGTTCTCGTAAGCTGAGCCGGGCTGAGCCTGGATAGATATGTGTAGCTTGACGACCCTCCCACCATGCTTGCCAGGTTGTCACAGAGGGAGGTTGCATCAGAATCCATTGTTGCTCCGTACTTCTACGCTCCCGCGCCCTATGCGTATCGCTCTCACCCGCAATGGCGAGCGCGGTGAAGTATGATCAATTAACCCGGATCACCGCATGGCGTTGGGGAGGGGTGGTTGGAGTGGGAGCTCATCCAGCAGTTGATTGACAAAAGGGCACCTCTGATTAGCACGGTTGGCTACGTACGGTGCAAACGAAGTTCAACGCACGCGCATGTAGTGAGGTCCCAAGTCAGTGAGACGATATCTACAACGAAGGGGCCCTATCGTAACGGACACGTGTGCGCATACCCCGGGGGACATCACCACTCGCGTGCAAACCCGCAGAGGGCAGCCCAGCCCTGCTGGTCACTTGGACACACCGAGGGCCACTGCCGACGGTCTAAACGTAAATATAATTAGGGCGAGCTGTGCGGGATGCCTTGTCGCCCGGGATGGAGGGCTTTAGTCGCCACGCGGTTGTGTAAATATGAAGAGGCTCTCCGATTTCAAAACAAAAAGTTGTTTGCGGAGCGGCGCGGAATGGGCCATTGGTGGCGAGTGGAGACGCCGTTGCCGCCGCCGCCTCGGCAGTCGCCCGGTGTTGCGACGAGGCGGCCGTGAAAACCACGAGGTCAAGGGGCAGCCCTGCAACTGCCTCGCTCGCTGGTGACGGAAAGGGCCTTCAACTATTTTGGGAGGGTATTTGGCCTACTCTTCCACTCGTTCCCTGAAAAAAACACGACTCGGAAGATGGATGGGAGCACGGCGCACGCTGATAATTTTATTTTACGCTGCAGGGTGATCCATTAATAGATACTCCGCTAAAGAAACTATAATGAAAGGGAGAGATTATAGGAAAAAGTACACGTTGTTCCTAAGCCTCTTCACGTCTCCCACCAATCTCTTTACACGTTTCACATCTTGTAACATCCTCCACTGTAAAGACATTCAGCCGTTGTTTTCACATTCAATCACATCGTTGAGAAGACGTTCAAGCGGTCATTCTTAGAAATCAGTGGGGTATCAATATAATTGGATCCGCCTGTATTACCATAATCATCATCAAATATGAGCAGCTAATTTGAATGCTGATATGCGTGTTTGTCCAGAGAACCCATCGTAGACCGCTCCACCCATGCCAGTGAACGGGATATCCTTTGCAAGATTATGACGCACAATTCTAGATTTGAAGCTTTCGTGACTGCAAGGATTCATACTCGTGGGTTTTTTCGGTAAAGTCACGTAGGTAAAAATAAAAAATAAATAATAAAAATAATAGAAATAATAATTATTGTATTTCTATTAATATTTCTATTATTTTTATTATAAAATTTTATTATTTATTTTTACCTACGTGACTTTACCGAAAAAACATGAGATTATGACCCACAAGTTACGCGAAAGGTGAATGTACATCTTTCCACCCCAAAATTCGGCCACTCTGCCCAACGCTGCTAATCCGCTCGACCGTTTACAATAGCCCATTTCGTGGCGTGCGTCCCACAATTAAAACGATACACAGTATAGGTATAGGGCGTTGGGGAGGGATGCGTGCAGGGGTCACGGAAGAGTCGTTGCACCTCCAATGAAGCCTGGGCACATCTGGTAAAAAGAAAACAAAGACAAACACAAAGATCCCCCGTATAGCCTTAACAGACTGTAGGGGCAAGTGCTGTTAGCGAGCACCTATGAAGGCCGCAACGGTACACGAGGGGGTGGGTGGCCAGTACCACGCCCGACCGCACACACAGACACAAAGATAAAGATCCCCCGTATAGCCTTATCAGACTGTAGGGGCAAGTGCTGTTAGTGAGCACCTATGAAGGCCAGAGCGACACACGAGGGGGTGGGTAGCCAGCACCACGCCCGACCGCCTTTGTCTCCCTAGCGGCGATGTTTACACACCGCACCAGGTACTAATTCGAGGCTGAGTCGACCTAGGAGAGGCCCAGGACCGGTTCAGATAATCGTCACTGGTGTTTGCCGTGAGCGGGAATCGAACCCGGGTCGCCAGGTTCGTAGTGCGGCGTAGCGCTAACCGCTACACTGCCGCTCCCCACACACAGACACACACACACAGACACACACACACACCTGTGTACTGGTACTCAGCAGTCCGATGTCTTGTCGGTAGCTGACTGGAGGGCCTCTCCCGGTAGCTCGGCACCGAGCACAGAGAGCGTGCTCCCGTTCGCCGCGGTGAACACAGAGCTGGCTTTGTCTCTCCTCTCGCAAATATCATCAACTCGACAATGAGCATCATCGGTGAGATGTGATTGATAAACGATAGAAATTGTAACGTTAATTTTTTTTTTAAATAACAACATTTGAACGCTCTCGATCGTACGATTCCGCAATTGAACGGTAACCCTTATATCCGTGTCCTCGTTACGCCACTGTCACTATCCGGCAGGCCAATAGGTTCGGGCAGCATGTCAATTAATATGGAAGAATCTATCTCTGTGCCATTCCAAATCCCTCTCTCCTCAATACCAGCGGCATCATAAATTGGCCGCGGCTGTCATTTTACGCGATTCAAACACGTCCAGTTGATTTCGTGACAAGACGAGTGATTTTTTTGAAAAGGAGTTTCGTTTTGGACACGAACATTTTTTTCTCGTTCGGTCAAAAAAAATCCACATCCGAGAGCTGAGTTTGTTGCAGCGTCAAACGAGTCACGGGTCACCAGCCGTGCAGCCCTCCATCAGCTGTCGTTGCGTTGTGGCGTGGGATGTCGTTTGGTGCTGCTAAGGGGCTGCTGCCCCGTGGCAATGCGGTTGCAGTGGCAGTCACACTCGAATAAGGGCGTCTTAGCTCAATGGGCTTCACTTCTGATTCTCATTGATGCAGTTGTGTTATAAATGGCGGGTGGAGTGCGTGGTTCAGCGGTTAGCGCGCCGTGCTGTCGACCCTGCGGCCTATGTACGAATGTTGAACTTCTTTCGCACCGTAACGTAGCCAACCGTGCGAGTCGTATGTGCGAGAGAGGAACAACACACTAAGCACATAAAAAACTGTTCTAAAGAAATTAGTTTTCAATTTACAGTTAAAAGTGCATATCTGCGGTGGCTTCCGAATATCGCAAGGAAGAGCGTTCCAGACGGCCGCAGAAGCGCATCTGAATGCGAGGATGACGGGGTTTTGTGATGGTTTATGTTCCTTGACGAGATCAGCGAAGGTATTGTGGTCCATTTATAGTAAAAACTTCGTGTGAAAAAGTGTAATTTAGGCCGGTATGAGTCTGTGTCTTTGTAAAGTGTACAAAGACACAGACTTTTTTGGTTTGGACGAGTAAAAACTAATGGAGGGGGGGGGGGTCAATAGAATTGGCATTGGAGGCCTTGGTCTGCCACGTGGAAGGAGCAAGGAGGAGAGGCGTGGACTGGCGGCGTGAAGGAGGAGCGCTGAAGAGAGACTAACGTTGGCCTACGGAAGCACAGTCTTTATTTATCCTGGAGAAATCCGATGAGCAATGAGGCTCTTTTTCACAGATTCCCAGTAAGGGGCACGGGGTCAGAAAGTTACAACAATAAAACAAAAACAGCACAAAAAAACTATGCGAGTGCAAAGTACGGTATTGTGGTCCATTTGTGGCAAGCTCTTTGTGTGCAATGAGTTCGATTCGCAGCCGCAGCTGCAATCAGCAATTCATTCCCAATGGTACAGTGCGGAATATCTTCCCATGATTATTTTCGCACGCCACATCCATCTCGCTCTTTATTTTACGCTGGTGACACCGGGCTTAGTGTATGCGGCGGTTATACAAACAACGTGCTCGAATAGCGTCAAGCGTTTCTGGGTTTCCAGACGTCGCGAAGGACAGCACAGCACCGTTCAACATTGTTGTTGTTGTTGCGCAAACGATAATTGAATAAGGACGCACGAATATGCGTCACGTCAAACGCCGTGACAAATTTTGACGTCAGGCCGACGGCGACGGCGGCGTGGTTCTGTTAAGTAACGAACTCTGTGGACAAAAAAAATAAACGACTTTGTTTATTTAGCCAGCGGGCACAGAAGCCCAATTGCAAGAGCGACTCATCGAGTCATTGAACGCTCGTGGCGAGTGACTTTCCTGCCCCCCCCTCCCACTCCCACCACTCACCGCCCTGCCCACCGTCGTGATTTTTATTTTACTTTAATTAATTTAAAATTTTTACCTACGTGACTTTACCGAAAAAAACCTAAGAATATGTTCACTAACTAACCAGAGTGGTGAAGTATGATCAGACGACGTCTCGCATGACCGACACGGCGTTGAAAAGCCGTTATCCAGCAGCCTCTTGGCAAAGGGCGTGAATTCTAATCAGTGCGTTTGTTGTGATATTCACCTGATGCTAGGTGATGCAATGCCGCGCGGGGTGCGTTGCTTGTTCGTGAAACGTTGGGCCCACGATGTACACTCCCTGCTGTGTTCTTACCGAAGAAGGATACTTTTTAATAAAGACAACTCTAGGCTTGAGCCTTCCCAAAGTAAATAAATTGCATTTTAGGGCCGTGTTACGTGCGGTTTCAGTTACTTAATCCAGTCGTGGGAATAGTGTCAAGCAAGGGCACAGAAGGAGATGCGCATGCTTAGCAACGTGCAGGTCTGCAACATAACATGTTCAATATATCATGTCAACAAAACATGTTCAATATAACATGTCAATTTAACATGTTCAACATAACATGCTAGTCAAATGCGTATCAAGACTCCGTAATACGAATTAATGATGTCCCATTACATTTCTTCATATGGACACACGTACCTTCACATCTCTTGCTGCTAACATCCTCCAATTCACAGCCTTGTATATGTAAATCAGTCTGAACTGTAGACTCGAATTGTGAGTGAATGAGTGCGCGCAGCGGTGGCGCACTGCTGCTCACGCTGCGATGTCTCAACCGCGTAAAACATCAGTGGTATTAGAACCTGCCTTGGGCCTCGCCTAGGTCGACTCAGCCTAAAATTAGTAGCTGGGGGTGGTATGTAAAATAATAAGCGATAGGAGAGGCAAAGGTGGCCAGGCGTGGTGCCGGCTAGTGCCATCCCCTTATGCCTCCTGCCGTTCTCTTTTTTTTTAACAGGTGAAGCCTCGCTGAGCTCTTTATCAGACGCGAACTGGCCACACAATGATAACTCAAGGAAGTGGCTTGCCATCGTGGGGAAATGCATAGCAGTCAAATAATCGTAATGTGGAGGGAAAACCGGAGGACCCGGAGAAAAATCTACGCGACCACGGGGAGAACATGCAGACTCCAAATATCCAGGCGTCAGGGTCGGAATCGACACCCACGATCTCCTACACACCAGGCGAGGTAGTTAACATCACCTAGCCACCGTGGCGCTTAAATGTGTGCTCCCTAACAGACTTTTCCCCCAAATGTCTATCAGGTTAGACGGGGGTATAATTTATAATTCAACGCGACACGTTTTGTCTGAATATTGTTTATTCAAAAGCGAGTGTATTCGTTCCTCTTTTGAGCCGATATCCGTCACAAGGCCGTGCACAACAACGTGTCCAAGAATGGTGGCGTCATCTTGACATGCAGCGCATGCTGAGTGCAATTCATATTCTAATTAGTATGTGCAAACAAACATCATCTCTTGCGCGCATATATAATCATTACATTGCCAGCAAAGAGCAATGCTGCACAATCCACCGTTGAACTGCACTGGGCTCCATCGTCTATGCTGTCTGGCTGCCTTCAACAAACCCACAGCGATCAGCACGCGGAGTACGGCTTAATGACGCCCACGGAAATCCTGGGGTGATTGGGCCTTTAATGTGATGCCCCCCCCCCGGTTGTGGATTTCTCGACCACTGGAGATCAGGCTCTCTGACAGTGTTGATTATCGTAAAATCCCAACTCAAGACCACGAGTTTTTTTTGTTCACACAAGGTTTATTTTCATTAGCTTCGTTCCTCTCTGTCGCTTATTCTGCCCACTCGGTGCCTTCTTTAAGATATTTGTCCTTTCGATTTAAAGCTTTCGTGACTGCAGGGATTCATCTTCTTGGTTCTTTCGGTAAAGTCACGTAGAGTGGAAATAATAAAATAATACAAATAAAACATAATAAAATAATTCTCACGACGTTTCGGCCACAACGCAAGCAGCCGTCCTCAGGTGGAGAACAGGCCTGTCCATTCTACGTGACTTTACCGAAAGAACCAAGAAGATATTTGTCCTTTCCATGCACGGCGCCTTGCGACATCGCCGAAGGTGCCTAATAAGTGCAAACGATTGTATAGAATTGCGACGAGGAGGCCCTCAACCAGCAGTTGCATTGACAAATGGGCCGCAGATTGACCTTTCTGGACCGGTAATGTCACGCGCAATGTGTCTCGTGAGATTCGCCAGCGGTGAAGTGCTGAGTTGATGGCAATGCGGACAGAGTTGAAACAAACGCTGTCGTCCCAGATTGAGCCAGCCCCTGCTTGCGTGTGAGTTCGTGCGTGCGTGTTGTTTGCATCGCATTGCAAATGACCACGAGTCGGTGCTTGCGCTATTTAACAAGACGTTAAACAAATGCTTTGCAAATGCGCCCGAAACGAGGCCCGTATGTGAAGGCCTTTTTAGGTTGTGCTGTGAGAGAGGGGTTAAGTGGCTGCACATCGTATTCCCTGGTGTGGGGGTTATTATCATAATTGTTGCTGCCTCGGCTCAGGCGAGTGACGGAACTTTGCAAATCCCAGTTGGTTTGGATTATTAATAATTGTCTTTTTATTATTTTCTTTGGGTCTTTCGGAAAAGCCACGTATGTAGAAAAAAAAATCACGATGTTTTGATCGCGACGCAAGCAATCGTCATCAGGTGAAAAGAATGCGAGAGAGCTGCTGAGGCATGATGTTATAAAGGTTTGAGATGGTTGTAGCCCAAGGGTCATACGCGAAGTGGTCGGGGCTAGTGAAGACATTTGCATGTCAATGTAAGATCGGAGAGAGCTGGACAACCTCCATGGCGACGAAGCTGCGGAGGTGGCCATGGTATTGTGAGAGATTAGCATGTCAATGTAAGCTCGTAGAGCCACCACCACATCAAGGAAAACGAGCAACGGTGGCTGTGTTAGTGAGGCATTTCACCTATTAATGTAAAGGCATTTAACCTGTTAATGTAACACCAGAGAGTCGAAAATAACTACTAAACATCACAGCCAGTTATGACTTAACCTGGTTAATAACGTTCTTCCAATGGTTGCTCATCAGTTTGTACCCATTTTCTTGGTTGAAATTGTGTCTGTGTTTATATATCTGGATGGCTTCATGAACGAATCTTTGCTGATAGCCAGTGGTTTTGCAGAGTACCTTCGTCTTGTTTCGTGTGTGCCCACAGCATTAAAACAATGATCAGCCACGGTTGAGGTATTGGTCCTACCGTGTTTCAGATCTGCCTTGTGTTCACGAACACGGTCCGAGACATGCCGCTTAGTTTCCCCAGTGTAACTACTGCCGCAGACACAGCTTAGTTTGTAGACGCCGGGGTATTGCATGTCAGCGATCACATTATTCACAGAAGGGATCAGATCACGAATTGTATGTACTGTGTTGAATCGAACCTGGATCTGGTGTTTGCTCATGATCTTGGAAATCTGTTTGGTGACCCCTGCTATGTAAGGCAAGGTGATGGTTTTGATTGGTTCCTCAGATGGTTCTTTCCCAACGGTTGGGGTGATAGCTTTATGGATTGTGTAGTCTGAATATCCATTCATCTTGAGGGATTGGTGTACGTGCTCCAGTTCACTGGCTAGGTGGTGATGGTCAGAAATACATCGAGCTCTATGGTGTATGGTTTTGATGAGGGAATTCTTCTGGGATGGATGGTGGTGGGAGTCAGGTTTTAGGTTGACATCCGTATAGGTGCCTTTCCTGTAGACAGTGTCCCATTGAGCCATCTGGTCTCTTTTCGATTAAAACATCCAAGAATGGTAACTTTCCATCCTTTTCCACCTCCATGGTGAATTTGATGGCTGGGTGTATGGAATTGATGTGGTTGAAGAATTGGTCCAGAGCTGGCAGGCCACGTGGCCAGATGACGAACGTGTCATCGAGGTACCTCTTCCAAAAGCAAGGACGTAGGGTGGATGCCTGGATGGCATCTGTCTCAAATTATTTAAGGTCGACTCGGTGTTAAATGAGTACTTGGTGCGGTGTGCAAACATGAGCAGTGGGGAGATAACAGGCCACCCACCCGATCGTTTGCTGTGTCAGTCTCAATCGGTGCACGCTAACAGTACATGCCCCAACAGTCCGTTAAAGTTTAATATGGGGGATTTATGTTTTTGTCTTTGCGGTTACACGTAAAAAAAAAGAAGTGAACAAGGCGTTGTAGTAGCTGAAAACAAAAGGAAAGTACGATGAAACTTCCGACATTAAATCATCAAAATAAATAGGTTAAATAGCTGTAGGTTAAGACGTAGGTTAAACAGCTATGGTCAGGTATCACGCAATGTAAATTCTCGACCGTGCTCTTTAATAACAAATCTATTCTGCTCGTGCATACACGGCCCGTGCCTCTTATGAAAATATGCCTTGATCCATATTTTAATTTCCGGGATTTCACGGAGGAGGAAATTGTGATTTGGAAATATCCGAGATGCAGAGGCCAACCCCTCGAGCCGTGAGACCGCCCTCACTCCCAGGGCGTCTGCGCCACGCACGACGCGTCCGATGCTCGTCAGCTCGCACGGCTCGAGTCGTTAGCGCGTCGCACGCGCGTTTTGATTGCACTGCGAGCGTGAGACTCAATTTTTTTTTTATACAAAGTCACGGAAGGGAAATAATAAAATAATAAAAAACTTTATTAAATAATATGCAATTTTTTAAATGTTTTATTTTTATTATTTTATTATTTCCCTTCTACGTGACTTTACCGAAAGAACCAAGAAGATGAATCCCTGCAGTCACGAAAGCTTTAAAACGAAAAGTCACGGGACTTTAGTCCCGGTCTGCCTTCAGTAATGATTGCTCTCGGTGACAAGGCCCTGCTGTGTTTGTGTGTTTTTGTTTGTCCCCACGCACGTGTCTCTCCGACAGATGTATTCAATTGTTTTAGCGAACTGGCTGTGCACGATGGACTTTGATTTTGCTTGCGTTGATTCCGAGCCCAATTTTGCGGCCTCAGTGTATTATGCTTTCCTTTTTACGTTTCCTGTAATTCATTCCCATTGGACGTTATAATGCATGTGTCTTCAGCAAATCTGACACGGTCTATGTTTTTTTCCCTTCTGCTTAATCCGTATGCTTTCCTATTTTCCGATCCAATTTTCAGGAAACATCTTCTGTTACCGTAAAAAAAACACACGAGGAGGAGGGGTGGCACAGGCGGTGCACGCGCCGACCCACAAACTCGGCGACCTGAGTTCCATTCCAGGCAATGACATCGCACCGTCAATACGTGAACCGGTCCCGGGAAGCCTTTATTACCAACCCCGACTGACAGGCGTGGTGACGTATGGTCAGACAATCCCCGTGACCCACGGCGCATGAATGAGACCTTAATCCAACAGTGAATGGGCGACAAATGGCTCAAAAATATGTTATCATCAACGATGCATCATATGTCATTGCTTCACATGAGCACCCCACATTTACTCGAGGATCCGCATTCACCGCAATAGCACACACAGCGGGGAAAAAATGGTTTCTTAAATTGAATCATGGCAAAATAGAAAATCTAGGGACCGATGTAGCAGATTTCTGGCATCACTCTGCGAGCCGTCAGATGGGCGGCTGACGATGAGGCCGGTGAGGCAGGGCGAACGAACCTTGTACACTAATTCCTGCTCCTGCTGGTCCCAGTGTCGTGATGGTCGCCGTTGTAGCACCAACGTTTCGGAAGAATACTCTTTGTTTTTTTCGGTAAAGTCACGTAGGTAAAAAATTAAAATAAGTGAACATAACTAAATTAAATCACGACGTTTCGGAGGCAACACAAGCTTCCGTCTTCAGGAGGAACAGTTACAGCCAAGTCACTGTAGTGAGTAACTGTTGTGAGTGACTTTGGCTGTAACGGTTCCACCTGAAGACGGAAGCTTGTGTTGCCTCCGAAACGTCGTGATTTAATTGAACTGTTTTCATTTATTTTATTTTATTTTTTACCTACGTGACTTTACCGAAAAAATCAAGGAGTATGAATCCTTGCAGTCACGAAAGCTTCAAATCTAGTTTCGGAAGAACTTTGTCTCCTCCCTTGACATCGAAAATCTTCCTTCAAGAAATATCCTGAAGCAGAAGATTGGCGCTGGATACAACCGTATTTGCACACGTGATTTATAACTTTCCATCCTTACCCATGTATCGATACTTACATTTTAATATTAAATGTTATTGGGGGGCTGTGTGTGGTGGTCTTGGTGTGGTCTGGGACTGTTCTTGTTGTTGTTTTGCTGCCTTGCCCCAGCCTGGGAATTGGGGTACTTTATCTATCTTCTTGGTTCTTTCGGTAAAGTCACGTAGAAGGGAAGTAATAAAATAATAAAAATAAAACATAATAAAATAAAAATATATTATTATATTATTTTACCGAAAGAACCAAGAAGATGAATCCCTGCAGTCACGAAAGCTTTAAATCATAATGTATCTATTTTATTTTGTATTTGTTTACTTTTCCTATACTCTGCACTCCACTCGCGTTTGTATTGTTTTGTTGTTGTAACTGTTTGACCCCGTGCCCTTACTGGACATGTGTGAGAAAGAGCTTCATCGCTCATCGGATTTCACCAGAATAAATACAGATTGTGATTCCGTAGGCCTACGAGCACCACGTGCTCTCTGTGCCTGCATCAGGGGCTCCGGTGTGACCGCTGGTAGCAGCCCGCGCGTCTTGCGCGAGCAGCAAACATCCCGCTGACTGCAAGCCCCGCACGGCCCTCTGGGGGCGTCAATGAAAATGGGTCGGTTCCTTTTCGCTACCGGAGGGACCAACCCAATTACATGGCCCAGAAGCTTCGATGCGTAATTTGCAGCGTTGTTATCTGTGCGCGCGTGTGCGTGGTGTGGTGTGCGTACGTACGCAAGGGTGAATTTAATGCCCGGGCGTGGTATTAAAGACACTAACGTCTTCTTTGGTTTTTTCGGTAAAGTCACGTAGGTTAAAAAGAAAACAAATAAATTAAATCACGACGTTTCGGAGGCAACACAAGCTTCCGTCTTCTGTGTTGCCTCCAAACGTCGTGATTTAATTTATTTGTTTTCTTTTTAACCTACGGGACTTTAGCGAAGAAACCAAAGAGTATGAATCCCTGCAGTCACGAAAGCTTCAAATCGAAAACTAACGTCTATTTTGTTCAATCTTAATTAAGATTGAACCACTTCTACGGGGAAGTTTTAAGCTTATCTTTTTTTCTCTCTCTCTGGCGACTTGTTTTCTCTGCCTGTGTCCTCTTTAGAATGTTCACACTCAAATTCTAACTTAGCAATCTTTGAAATACGTAATCAACCAGGTTATGCGTTAATTGTGTGTTGACCGACCCTCTGTGTTGTATTACATTACATTTCGATATTTTACTAGGTTATTTAATTTTAGTATGTCTTTCTCCTGATTTTCAGGCTTGCTTGCCGTGTAATCGTTCTTGCAGCACCAATTGATATGCTAATTTTTTCTCTAACCCCCCTCCCTCTCTGCCTCCGCCCCCCCTCTGTCTATTTAAGGCCACCACACAGAGACGATCACCCCTCTCTGTTACTTGTGTTGCTCTCGCTATGTATCTTGGTGATATCTGTCTGCTAATATGTCTGTCTATAGTTTTCTGGTTAGATTGTATGTCGCTATTTCATTATACCTGATGATGATTGCTTGTGTTGCAATCGAAACGTCGTATTCTATTATTTAATTTAATTTATTATTTTATCTTTAGACGTGACTTAACCGAAAGAACCAAATAATAATAGTCTATTTTGTTGTTGTTGTAATACTGCATTGGTAGTGGCACGCAAGCACAACATAATAACAAAAGCTGCAACACGTTCGTCAATAACAGTGCCCTAAGGAGGAGGCAGTGTGTACAATGGGGTGACGTTTTGAGCCATGGCTCTTCTTCACAGCAGAGCTGTTATACAACGCGATCGATATTGCCGCTGAAAATTGTTTACATTTTTCTCCCGCTGTTGTGTTTGAATTTTGAGGTCCGCATTGTGTTATTAAAATAAAGTTGGCTTAATTGCACATCGGACAGCGGTTATCCGTCTTCTCGTCACAGCACTGAGCCTTTGGTGGAAATTCCACGTTCCTATGGCAGAGGTGACTCTTTCTGTAGGACAAACCGCTGTTGATTTTATAAAAAAGAAAAATGGGTACTGATTTTAATGGCCCAAGGGGGATGATGGGCTGAGCTGACCTCCTGACCAGAATTTGAATATGTAACCTTGCGGTTTCTAGCCGCACTGCTTTACTGCGGCGTCACCCGGTCGCTCACCATGTCGTCATTAACATATCGTCATTAACATAATGAATTGCCGTTCGGAATCTCCCGCAGTGAGCGGTGCACTTCCCCGTATCACAGAACGGCCCCTAAAAAAATATATCACGAAAATTAGTCGCGTCTTGTGATATCAATTAAATATCCATATTTTATATGTTATGCAACGTCTGTTCTTCGTCTGCTATCAAACCAAGCTTCTTGATTCCCGGAGCTAATATAATCTGAATTATTAATTATGCTGCTGTGTTTGCGCAGGCATTCGCGACCATTAGCACGATACATTTGAGAGCCCGATTTAATGACGCGTTCAATATTGCTGTTGAAAGCAAATAATATAGAGGTGCCTTTGTCACAATCAGAATGTTTCACCCTGCGAGAGATAACAATAAAAATATGCACAGATTTCCCTTCCCTTTATGCGGTTCGGTTTGTGCGATTTCGCGCGGTAAATGCGGCGAACCTATTTGTACCAAAAATTCGCTACACTACGCGGTTTAATTCCACTCTACACGTGGCGATGCGGTCGGACGTGGGATAACATTGTGTGTGTGTTAGTGTGTGCTTACTGTGTGTACTGTGTGTGCGTACTGTGTGTGTACTGTGTGTGTGTACTGTAGTAACAAAAGTAGCGACATATTCTATATGCCCCGCACTTTCAAGGGCCCCGCGCTAAATGCTTTCAAGCCATCAATTCTGGTTAAATGATTCTGCACTTGCTCTATTACGAAAGTACTATACTGCCTTCAACTTTTATGAACGACTGGGTGTTGAAGGTTAGCGATTTGTCGCATTATCTGGCTGTATGGGAAATGAAAAAAGGCAATTACTTTACTATGCAAGTTAAAAAAAATGTGTTTTAATATTTAAGTGTGTATTTATTTATTTAGGGCCCTTTTATAACAGAGGCTACAGAGCCTCATCCGGCTCTGCCTTCAAGTGCCGAGCTCACACACACGCGGGGCATCTCCACACTTCACCACACACCTTGTAGGGACTATTGAGTCTTTGAGCTGCAGTGAACCAATGATTACGATGCCGATTAGATGTACTGATGTTCTGAAATGGCTGTTTTTCGCATTTTCACCGAATATTAAAAAAAACATAGCCCAGCGAGAGATAACAGCAACCTGATAATAGGGTTTTCCATTTTTATCTGGCAACACAACATGTGTTAAGATGTTAAAACACCAAACTGAAACCTTTTACAAGGAATCATGTCTACATTAACCACAATGCTTGTGGTCAGAATGCAAACAAAAACATACTCTGATAATATATGCCATTCGGACGCTGTCTTTCCGACAACCCTGTTTTTCACCTGAGGACGGCTGCTTGCGTTGTGGCCGAAACGTCGTGAGAATAGTATTTTATTATGTTTTATTTTTATTAATTTATTATTTCCCTTCTACGTGACTTTACCGAAAGATTTGCTTAATTTTACTTTTATTAATTTAAATTTTTTACCTACGTGACTTTACCGAAAAAACCTAAGAATATTTACCGAAAGAACCAATAATATATATGCATTGTCCTTGAAACTGATTGGTACCACACCAGAGACAGCTTTCTTTTGAGCCTCGTCTCAAACAGTGTTAGAGGATGCCTTTTGGCGTCCTCTGGTCTAACAACCTCTTTGTGCGTTGTTAAAAAAATCAATCTTAACACACTCGTCAACAGCATTGCCTTGAAAGAAAAAACAAACATCGTAATCGTCAACGTTCATTGTATTTGTGCACCACTGGAAATTCAGCGTCACCAAAAAATGTGTGCATCGTGTCTCGCCCATCAGCAGCAGGGTCTCGACTAAAGCTAACCCAGCTCACCACATCTGATGAGGACGCGCACAATCCAGATGGCTTTGCCAGTCGTATATACACACGCACACAGAGACATACAATCACAGGTTACTGCTGTTTTAATTTCAAGAGAAACCCTGCACTGGTTGTGCCCGAGTGCAGAGGATTAATACGAAGCTGCTGCATCTGCTACTGCAACAGCAACAGCAGCTTCTGCTGTTGCTCAAGATAACCCAGATTCGGCCGTAGAATATGATCACTCGGAACGACGACAAAAACAACAACAACAACAATAAAGTCGCAGCACCGACATCGGTGCTTTAATCACTTAATTTGTCGCGCAATTACATTTTCGTCGGAGCTACATGCGGAGAGCGTGACCGAGTGTGGAGGGGAGACGCGAGGGGAGGGTCCCTGACATTCGCGGATCAGAAACGGAATCGCCTGGCCTCCACCATCACCGGCCCCGTGGCTCGTGCGGCCCCTCTTCATTCGTGTGCTGGCACACAGCCCCCAATCAACATCATCATCACGCAACGGCCACTCCACTCGTACTGGGTGAAAGGCATCCGTCGAGTGCAGGCGGAGTCAGAAACCTGAAGCTCTTTAACGGCTGCTTCGTGACGTTTTTTTCTTTAAATTAAGGACCCACCACAGGCCTCGCGATCACGACGTGCAATGCGGCTACTTGAAACGTTGATTTTTTAAAAGTAGGCCATACAACATATTACGTCGGAATGCCCGATCCGCAAATACGAAGGAAATGTTACAGCCATACACTCTGCTGCATCGTGACGCGGTGATCTGGCTTGACCACCTGCACGTGAAATCGTCGTTGGCTCTGCAACCGACATCAGCGGCCACACGCAAGAAGAAGAGTAGTATCTTTCGATTTAAAGCTTTCGTGACTGCAGGGATTCATCTTCTTAGTTCTTTCGGTAAAGTCACGTAGAAGGGAAATAATAAAATAATAAAAATAGAACATAATAAAATAATAAAAATAGAACGTAATAAAATAATTCTCACGACGTTTCGGCCACAACGCAAGCAGCCGTCTTCAGGTGAAGAATGAAGACGGCTGCTTGCGTTGTGTTTTATTTTTATTATTATTTTATTACTTCCCTTCTACGTGACTTTACCGAAAGAACCAAGAAGAAGAGTAGTATCATTGACCGTCGGTCATGATCCCTTCTAGCGACGTGCCCTGCTCAAGCCCACTTACTTTTTGGTTTTGTTTCAACAGCCTCAACACCGGGGCTCAATTTCAGCCGGATCTCTCCAGTTTGATGATCCGGGAAAAATATTTCCACACCCGGCACACCACAAACAGTGAACCGATCACGATGGCTGGCCGTTACTTCCAGGCACGTCAAGTGCCACCAGCCCAGAATAGTAGCGCCAGTCAGACATTACATTCGGTGACATATCCAGTAGGAGATTAACCAAACGAGATGCAACTGCGAGAAGGTGATACGCGACGGAGGGAGTAGATGGAGGCCGAGTGTGAGGTTACTGTGTGCGGTGGGACGAGGTGTGATGAGAGAAGAGGAATAGAATCGGAGCCAAACCCACCCTACAATAGGGGCTCCTGGCTTCGAACAAAATATACATCTACTGGTCCCTATGTGAATCTATGGGTCCTTATGTGAAGCTATGGGTCCATGTGTCTGTGTAAGGCTACTACCGGGTGTGACTTAGAGGCCCATGGTGACACGGATAACGATTATCCGAGCAGCCGTCCGCGGCGCGCCAACGTGGCTTTTAAGCTTAGTGGAGGAAATGAATCCCTGCCTCAATGTCAACGAGAGGCATGGGTATCCTTAGCCCACGAGTGGCCAATGTCGTATGCGGGGGGGCGGAGGGGGGGGGCGACACCTGTGATTCGTTTACAGGCACGGCGAACCTATTTGTTACTGCGGAGACAAAGGCGACCGCACGCCGAGACGACGTTTGGCAGGTCAGAACCGCACACTTAAAAAAAATCTAAATAATTGGCTCCGAGCCCATGTGGAGGTCACGAGGGTGAGGGCCGTGAGTCTTCGACGAGCGACAATGGGCCGAGGAGCTCGCGGGTAATTGGACACCGGCTGCTGCTTTTCGCGTCCGGACGGCATGAGCCGCGACCACGTGGCATCGGGTGCTCGTGATTCAAAAGGGGGTTGAAAAGCTCTGCGACCAAACCGCCCCGCAATCCACTCGTCTCATCAGAAGGCCTAGTGGCTGCTCAGCAAGCTTGAGCCTGGACGGCGTCGCTTTTGGACGGGGCGATCGCCGTGTACATCACGTGTTGTCGAGCCGGGGGGCTTGGTCGCGGGCAGCAAAGTCGATCGTTGGACTGTGCTTCTATGTTCCCCGGCTTCACCGGGCCGCACTGAGCAGCGTGGCGAAGTGTGTGTGGTCAATGAACCCACACGACCCACACGGCACGGGCAGGCATTCACCCAGCAGTGGATTGACAAAGAGCTGCACATGTACACATTGCTGCTGATTATGATGGCGGTGGTGGTGGTGGTGACTGGGCGGAGCGGTGGTGTCGTGGTTAGCGCGCTGTGCTACAATCCCGGCGACCCGAGTTTGATTCCAGCACAAGGCCAACACCAGTGACAATTTTCTGAACCGGTCCTGGACCTCCTCCCCTAGGTCGACTCAGCCTCAAATGAGTACCTCGTGCGGTGTGTAAACATCGCCACTCAAGAGACAAAGGCGACCGGGCGTGGTGCTGGCCACCCACTCTCTCGTGTGCCATTCCGGCCTTCTCATAGGTGCTCCCTAACAGCACTTGCCCCAACAGTCGATCAAGTCTATACGGGACAACTTTGTTATTTTTTTTGGTGGTGGTGACTCTTTCCACCACGCTCGAAGTGCCGCGAGTTATTTTGCAATCTCGTGAGAGAGAAAGAGGAGAGAGAGGAGAGAGAGAGAAGAGAGATTGGACGGGGCACGTTGCCATCACCCCCCCCCCGCTCCGCACGCGAGACGAGCGCTCGACTCGACGCCGCTGCGTCGTCCCCTTCTCGCCAGATTCCCCAGCGAGCGACGGGGACCCCATCGCTCCACGCCGCTTGCGTTGAGCGCGGCGGACGGCGAGCTAGCCAGGCTGGGCGCACCCTCGCTCCGTCGATCACCGTTCGCTCTACACGGTACAAGGGTTCATCTTCATTGTTCTTTCGGTAAAGTCACGTAGAAGGGAAGTAATGAAATAATAAAAATAAAACATAATAAAATAATTCTCACGACGTTTCGGCCACAACGCAAGCAGCCGTCCGCAGGTGAAGAAACAGGTCTGTCGGAAAGACAGCGTCTTCACCTGAGGACGGCTGCTTGCGTTGTGGCCGAAACGTCGTGAGAATTCTTTTATTATGTTTAATTTTTATTATTTTATTACTTCCCTTCTACGTGACTTTACCGAAAGAACCAAGAAGAAGGTGAATCACTGCATTCACGAAAGCTTTAAATCGAAATTTAACGGTACAAGGGGGTGATGCCGAGCAAACAGGGGCCCGCGCTCAAGACGAGCGGCCGTGAAGGGATTATCCTTGACACGCGCGCTCTGCAGCCCGTCGCACAAGCGAAGCAAACACAGGCGGTGGATGTCATTTTGCCTGTGGGCGATGTGCAATTGACGGCCTCCTCATCAGAGTTCACTGCTGGGATGAGCGCCTTCCCACGCTGTGTCAATCGTGAGGTTTGTTGTGGGCGTTCGGCGTCGCGCTCATCAGTGTGTGATGCGCGGAGTGGGAGGGATTGGTTAAGAGGCATTATTACTCCCCCTTGTTATTGAATTTCAGGGATATCATATGAATCCAAAGTGTTGGAATTTTAATCCTTAATTAGGATAATTACATGGAAATGTCTGGCACCGTGTTTAAGGGATGCATCATGAGTTATTTTTAATTGGTTCTTACCATCACATCTTAAACTAATTGCCTATATTATTATTCTTTAAGATCACCATGGCAAGTTTAAGTGCAAGATGCAACAATTTTTTTTATCGGTTTTAATTTGAGAGGATCAGACATTGTATGTTTGTATTTCATTTCCATCGCTTGACGTTTTCTTATTTTTTTACTGTGATTAAAATTAAAGATACTGGCACTTGCGAAATGTTTCCTGACGCCAGCCGTATTCAATCATTGTACGATTAAAACAAATTGAATTATTTCTGTCCACTCTTTCTTTTCTTCCACCGTCACTCTTTCTCTCTCTCTCTTCTTTTGGAATTGGGAGTGCAATAACACGGACAATGTGGAGATACTCGTTAACAATATCTCTGGCATTTGACCAATCGGCTCATCAATCCTTCTTACCCGTGCCACCATGACGGAAAACACCCACTCGCAGCACTTTGGATCCGGACATAAAACCCGCCTCACGTCAACATCATCATCATCGTCGCGCACATTGTGTCACATGGCTACGGATTTGCTGCTGCTGCTGCTCGTTTAAGAGGCGCTCGGTTGTGGAGAGAAAATAACAAATTGAGTCTTGTCCAGTCGCTCTGCGGTGGCCACCGAGGAGGTGAGAGAGGGCGCTGCCTAAACAGCGCCGGTCAAGCTCCACTGCCTCACTGCAGCCGCGGCTGTGGCAACAGCTCAATCAGCGCTGCGCCTCGCAAATGCCACCACCGCTTGCTATTGCCTTGTGTTGTTATCTATTTCGGCTCCTATGCCCCCTATTTAATAATCCAGCGGTGGAGGAGGGGGGGGGCAGTGATTAGCGCACCACGCGTCGAGCCTGGCGACCTGAGTTTGATTCCTGGACGCAGATAAAAGCAGTGGCCAGTGACATACATATATACATAGACTAGCTTTACTACCCGGCTTCGCCCGGGACTTGGATTCACCACGCCCGTCCGCCTTTGTCTCCCCAGTGGCGATGTTCACATACCTCAGCAGTTACTCGTTTGAGGCTGAGTCGACCTAGGGGAGGCCCAGGATCGGTCACCGGTGGTGGCCGTGAGCGGGAATCGAACTCGGGTCGCCGGGTTCGTAGCGCAGCGTAGCGCTAACCACTACAGCACAATGCGTTACGCTTCCACATGCGCGGGTCACGTGACAGATGTGACGTCACAGCTCACTTGCTGTGCAAAAAAAATATGCATTATTGAGCTCCCCCCCCTCCCAACAAAAAAAGTGTATTTTTTTAAAATCATTTTTGCATGCTGTACAGTCTGGAAAGTACCCACATGGCAAATTTCCAGTTTGTTGCATGTCGGGAAGTACGCTAAACATTTTGAACAGACATATTCACAACTTTGCCTTTTATATATATGGAGATGTATATATAAAAACTGGTCCTGGACATTGATGGGTGACCAGTTGGGGCGTGCCAGCTGTAGTCGGTGTGGGGCTTTTGGGGTGGCCAGGAGATGACAGTGCTGAGTGGCAACCCCAACTCCGTCGTATGCGCGGGTAGTTTTCTCCGGGTTATTCTTGCACGAAGCCAAACTCTCGTTCATTGAAATAAGTAAAACATCCCAATGCCGGAGCCTCCTGACAAAAAAAACAATTAAGACCAAGTGAGGCTTTCTTGGGTAAATAATTGGCATCATTATTAGTACTACATTGACCATCGAGTTATTCAGCCGAGTGAAAATTACTAATAACTTATCTTTGTGGAAAAGGGTCATGGTGATGAACATCACGGACCGTGATGAACCATAATTTGCCAGGTTCCCTGTAAAAAAAAAATAGGGTCCTGTCGTAAACCATTCACGTGTAGCCTGATTGAGTTAAACTGCAAGGGGCCATTCAACCGTGAAATAAACTCCATCCCTTCCTGCCAGACATGATTTTTTCTGAGTAAAAGCCTTAATGGTCAGATGTAATCAGCGATGCAGGAGATGGGGGAGGGGGGCAGGTTTTCTTGAGGAGGTTCTGGTTCCTCGTAATGTCATAAAGAGCGTCTGGATGCCCTGCCCGAGAGAGATAAAAAATTTACGACTGTTAATGAGGCATGCGGAGACATTTGTACGCAGTTAGCGTCACACTTAGCAGTGATACGAGGCTCATCGCGCAAAGAAGGATTTTGAATAATTGCTTCTTCCAGTGGCAGTGTTGGTCAATAACTCCCCGCGTGCACACAGACACGCCGACCACGAGAACGACAGCTGCCGTCACTTCGAAGTGGCGGTGATGTCACCACAGCGCTTGTGCCAGGCTGGCCTGCGCTTTGAGGCCATCAGAAGTTGTCCAAGGCTTTGCTCACAAGGAGGTCGCAGGACAGGCCCAGGTGGGTATGGGTAAACTGCTTGAGATGACTGGCAGATGCACCACATGTGCTCCCCATTGTGCCAACTTGCTGCGTTTTAGCCACCCGGCGATCCCGCTCGTTGTTGTGAGCGTCGCTCCTCTGCTCCCCGTTGTTGCTGAAGGGCGACTGCCTTAACCGACTTTTGTGGGGCAAGTACTGTTAGCCGGCAGAGTACACGAGTGAGTGGGTGGCCAGCACCACGCCGGGCTGCATTTGTCTCCCCAGTGGCGATGTTTACACATCGCACCAGGTACTCATTTGAGGCTGAGTCGATCCAGCGGAGGCCCAGCATCGGTTCAGATAATCCCCAATGCGGTTGATCACGAGCGGGAATCGAACTCGGTTCACCAGGTTCATAACGCAGTGCGCTAAGCACTGCACTACCGCTCTCCCACAATTGCAGACAAAGATAAAGATCCCCCGTATAGCCTTGACAGACTGTAGGGGCAAGTGCTGTTAGCGAGCACCTATAAAGGCCGGCACGGCACACGAGGGGGTGGGTGGCCAACACCACGCCCAGCCGCCTTTGTCTCCCTAGCGGCGATGTTTACACATCACGCCAGGTACTCATTTGAGGCTGAGTCGACCTAGGGGAGGCCCAGGACCGGTTCAGATAATCGTCACTGGTGTTGGCCGTGAGCGAGAATCGAACCCGAGTCGCCAGGTTTATAGCGCAGCGCACTAACCGCTGCATTACCGCTCCCCACACTCGCAGACACACACACTCACACACACTCACAGACACAATACCATACGGCAGAGCGATTAAATACTCAAGTAGCATGTTTCATTTTAGTACTTTCCGTGTTCTTGCTTGAGTGCTACAGACTTGTTTTCTCGGGTGTAATTTCCCCAAAGTTATTTCCATAAAAGTAAACCGGTGCACTCTGCCCTTGCCGGCGTTCTCTCATTAGAGCCGCGGGTTTTCAACTCCAGCCTCCAAGGCTCCCTGGTGTCCACTTTGTATTGACTGCCAATCTTCTCCTACCGGTTGCAGACCAGGTGTCGATATAATATATGAGCAAGGCGTTTGCACTCACACGTTTTGTGATAACTGGAAATGAAGAAACGCTGTAAGTTGCATGGACTGGAGCCTGGGTCAGATAAAGGTTATGAGGTGCCTAAGGTTCACAGCAAGAAAGGACCTACGTATTTATTGCATTATGTAACAAAAATAACTTTAATGGAACATTGATTTATTTACCGACGTTAAATCCACACATTGATTCGACTCAAGGTAAATGTATCAAACATAAATCACTCACTCCACTAATTTATTAAACAAAATTCCCCCTTATATTTGTCTGGGTCAAAGTCACGAATGATATCGTAATTCAAAGACAAACAATAACCGATGGCCACGCTACCGTCGCTCAGCTGTTAACTCAATACAGAGTGGAGGACCTGATGGAGGGCCGATGGCCGTATTAACCGCTGGGTAAATCTGGGCCTGATTGGAGCACAAACCCCTCTGAGTGACCGCAGCAAATAATCTAGGGTTGAGTTTCTAAGGACAAAGTAAACATGTGGTCGGGTGGCTCAGAGGAAAGAACCGTGATCCTGGCATCACTGAGATACTGGGTTTGAATCTGGGTAGTTGCACACGGTTAATTAATCGGGTTCTCAAGTGTAACACTTTTGAAAGTCTCAGCCTGCTCAGCACCAATGACTGCGCAAATAAAAACATAATATTAATTTGGTTCTGCACTTAATTTTGCTGAATTCCAGCTTTGAGATTGAATTTTTTTAGTTTGACTGTCGTGTGATGACAATTCTTCTCTTGTAACAGGAAGGATGGGAAAGTGTGAATAAGAGGTGACCTGAAGTGGACTCCTAAGTAGTTCTGTTATATCTGCTTTCATGGACCATTGTCAAACATGTGGAGGATTGCACTGCACTGCGAAAGATCATAACGACCTCGCCTGGTATACAGGAGGTCGTGGGTTCGATCCAGACACCTGACGCCTGTATAGTTGGAGTTTGCATGTCTCTCTCCCCGTGGTCACGTGGATTTTTCTCTGGTTCCTCCGGGTTTTCCCTCCACATTTAAAAACAAGCATTTAGAGTATTTGGCTCCTTTAAATTTCCACGTGACAAGCCACTTCCTTGAGCTATTATTTGTGGCCAGGTCGCTTCAGAAAAAAGAGCTACATCGCTCAGTGGGCTTTACCTGGTAAAATACATATATTAGTTTAAGTTCAAGTCTCACAACATGACAGCCATAGCACTATCGTCATATCCCCCCTCACCTGGTGATTAGCCGTGGAGCAAACCACTTTCCTTAGGAGTGTCTGCCAGGTTGTGTGGGTATGTTTCAAAGACCTCGCCTCTGTCACCTCTCTCTCTCTCTCTCAGCTTATGTCACTGCACTCCCCTATTTACGTTCGCTTGCGCCGCTGTAGAGTTGGCGTGTAGATGCGTGTTGCAAAACAAAGCAATACGCGCACTCCTGGACCCCGTGGTTGGCGTGCCGCACGTCCTCGTGTTTTGATGTCAGTCGGCAACAAAAACATAAAAATACCGCGGCGTTTAGAAACGCGCCATCTTTCGATTTAAAGCTTTCGCGACTGCAGGGATTCATCTTCTTGGTTCTTTCGGTAAAGTCACGTAGAATGGAAATAATAAAAATAAAACATAATTAAATAATTCTCACTATGTTTCATTTTTATTCTTTTATTATTTCCATTCTACGTGACTTTACCGAAAGAACCAATAAGATAAACGCGCCATCGTTCTATGAGTGGCGGGGTCCGGTGCGTGGGTGCCGACACCCCGAGGGGTTTTTCCGAGTCGTTTGGCCACGTGAGCGAACAGCAAAAAACTCCCCTTCGATTTTGTTTGGACGATTAATTTTCCTGCGCACCAAGTCGCTCGCTGTCCGACGCCTCTTTGGGAGATTCGGGCGCAATCGTCGAAGTTGAATTCGCCGATTCATTCGCTTACCGTCGTTCTTTTTTGTTGTTGTGTGTTTCACTTTGGAACGCGATACAAAAGCGCGGACGTCGTCACCACCGTAACGCCCGCACATAGCCCGCAGGAATTCAGAACTTTTAAATAAATTATGGAAAGAGAAAACAAATATAGGCCGCCGTGTGATTACGAAACGCTCGAAAGAGATTAACACGAGAGTGCGACACAACACAAAATAATAGAAAACCTCTTTCCCACTTCGTGTTATCGCGTCGCGCAATTTGGCTCACTTATCACAGTGCATCGGAATTGCAATGCTGCGACCTCGATGCTGCCAAGTCCATTTTGGGGTAATTTAGCAAACACGGGTCCCTTTCTGAACCGCGTGCTTTTCGAATGTTCCCTTTGTTGCTCCAGTCGCCTCTAATAATGGAGTTGAAAGAAAATGCTCTCTTTTAGTGCAATTTCAAACGTGGGCACATTAACAAGATACATTTCAAAATGCCCTTCATTTTACCCAGGCGAGTTCGCCGTATTAGAAGACCTCTCTCATGGTGCGTCTTGTACTGAGATAATTTTTAATAATGCAGTGGGGGGTTTTTTTTCTCTCCAAGATCACCTCACTCAGACTCTTTCGTTGCAGGGTCCTCATGGCCAATGGCCATGAATGAGTTTGGCTTGTGGTATGTGAGAGAAGACCAGCGTTGTTATCGTCATCATCATCCTCGTCATCATCCATGATCAATCCACTGCTACATGAACGCCTCCACAGGCCATCACCACTCCTCACGGTCCTGCGATGTAGCGAGGAAGAAGCATCCAGTGATGTTCCACCATCTCATAGCCACATCCCCAATGGCATATTCCATCTCCAGCATTGTTCATGACATCGCGTTTTCGTGAGAGAGTAATGTTCTTTATTGTACAATAATTACTTCAATAAATTCTACAAACTTAGATAGTTTAACTGGTAATACGTTAAATAGTCTTCAAAAGAAAATCAAGTTACGACTAAGTTGGGATCTGATCGTAATTTATAGCTCATGGCTGAACAAATTCTCGAATGGCAAATGCTAACTCACTTTGATACCCGTAGACACGCAGAGGAACAGATGAGCCAGCTTACCCAGAGTTCCTCACGCGGTCACTGATGTTACGAGGGTGCACGTACCACCACTATCTGGTGCTTTGGCGTACTTAACTGTCCAACACAGCTGACCGGCAGCCTTCGCGGACTTTATTATGAAAAGATAATCTAAATATAATGTAGCTCGACGTGGTAGAGATTTCCCATAAAGTCTCATCTCGCAATCCTTGGCACGACGCCTCCCTTGCATCTCTGCCTCAGGGCTCGAAAAGTGAAATGTTTTATGGCCACTTTGATCGGATTATAGATGTTGACAGGACACGAGGTTCAGTGAGGGAGGGAGGGAGAGAGAGAGAGAATATATGATTTAGCAATTTCACGCTGGAAAGGAACGCGCCGTCACTGTAAACTGCACGCGCATATAAATACTCCCGATGAATGGGAGAAGACTTGTAGCCATCCTCTCTCTGGGGATCTGCAATAAGAAATCCGACAAACGATGCAAGAATCACGTGACACATCCTACTGACCACCGTCGAGTCGACGCATCACTCTCGTATCCCCCCTCCCTCCCACCCACCCACGGCACTCATGGGCCCCATCGTGTGTGCATCGCAGCATCTGATCGTCTCATCTAATTTAATCCCACGTTTATAGCAACATGCAAACGCAATAAAACGGCGGTAGTATGTGTGGGTTGTTATATATATTGTATTTGTACAGTGTACGCAGGCACACGCGTGAAAGGGATGTCTCGAAACTTTAGCGCACGTTCAGAGAGAGAGAGAGAGGCAGTAAAACGTCAATCCGTGCGATGTTGAAAGTATGCGTGATATTAAACGAAAGGTAATATAAATACGAATAATTACAAGCAAACACGTACTAATGAAAACATTGTTATAAGTTACAACATACATATGGGAAGTGGTGGTACATTGGTTGGTGCACAGCGCTATGGAACCGGTCACCTGGGATGTATTGCTATCCACGGCTAAAATCAGTGGCGAGTGATGACTCAACCGGACCCGGCCCTCCGATCACCCATCTGCACTGATCAGCGTGGTGAAGTATGGTGAAACAGCCCCCGTGACTGAAACGACGTGTAAAAGGCCTTCATCCAGCAGTAGATTGACAATGGGCTGTAAATTCAAAAGTTATAAAAAGATATTTACATTTAAAAAAGGGCCATCAATATTCCAAGTGAACGTATTGCGCATTTATGTCAAATCCATAACGCGAACGTCCACATCCATCAAATGTAACGCGTAGCAGCCATCACAATGTGCAACCGCAGCGGTGCGTATTTCGAGAGGATTGTTTTTGCTTTTGAAAAGTGGCTCAGAACCGCGCTCTGCCTCATCTCGCGCAGAATCCCCAGTGTGGCAACGGGCCGTGGACAAACTGTCTTCTTTACGTCATCCTCCAGTGGCTGGAGATGCTTCGTGCTGGTAACTGCTTGCTGCCCATACCCACCGAGTGAACTATTCTTGCCGGAAGGGTCACCGAACAGCCCCTTTGTCCTCGCGCCAAGTGAGAATTTGAAAGTGTGCACGCGAAACTGCGTACGCGGAAATTGCGAAAGCGAAGTTGTGCACGCGAAATTGTGCACGCGAAATTGCGCACGCGAAATTGTGCACGCGAAATTGCGCACGCGAAATTGCGCACGCGAAATTGTGCACGCGAAATTCTGCACGCGAATTGTGATTCACGTCTCGCTTTCGTGTCTCGCAATGGGGCGCAGCTTGCGGGGTGCGCAGGCGGTACAACTGCACCTGGAGCCACGGAGGCCTTAGGGGGGCCCAGATGTCGGCCCACGAAGAGGAGGGGGCAGGGGAAGAAATTAAACAGGGGCAACTAAACAATTCGTATGTGTGTTGAACTTCTTTCCCACCGTACGTAGCCAACCGTGCTAATCGGATGTGCACGGAAAGGGCAACAAAGTAAAAATAAAATGTGGTATTTTTATTATTGAATTTGGGATTAGTATTATTCTTGAAGTGCAAGGTTATTACAGGAGGCGCAAGGTTCCACTGGCGATTATAGTCTGCAATAGTTTCACAGTAGGGGGCGATTTTTTTTTATTGCTACACGGCTTTACCCACCCAATTATGTAACTTGTATCTTTTTTTAGTTTTTTTAAACGCGGCCACACGCACGTGAGACCATGAACCCCCCCCCCTCCCCAGCACACGCGCACCCCGCTGCTCTATTTGGAACAGCGTCACGGCACCAGGTGACGCTCGCTGCGGCTGCGACAACAGGGGCGGCGTACTTACGGTTAATGCACCGACGCAGCGACCCGCTGCTGGAGGTAGCGGAGGAGGCGGGACCAGGCGTGGGTTCAGTAGCGAGCGTGAAGGAGGGAGGGAGTGAGTGAGTGGGTGAGTGAGTGGGTGAGTGAGGGAGTGAGTGAAGGCATGTCAGCGCAGCGACCCGCTGCGCTGACATTGAGAATAAGGAGAGAAGAACAAGAACAAACTCCGTGGCAAAATGGGCGAGGGCGCTACCGCTCAGCTCCGTTACTCCCCCCCCCCCAGCTCGTATCAGACGCGCCGTGCCTCGGAGTTCACACGTTGGGGTCGTCATGGCGCAGAGCTGTCCCCCAACTCCAGGCCTCGTTCGCACCCCCCCCCCCCGCCCCCCTCTCCGCGCCACCTCCAACTGTTTCCCGTTCGCCACTTTTAGCCGCTGCATTCAAATAGCGGATCAGCTCGTGCCACGCGCTGCGCGCGCCCGATAGTTGTTAAACAACGTCCCGCGTGACGCGCTTTTGAACGACGCCTGCGTTAACGGATCCTATGTCACGGCGAAAGTATTGAGATCTCGTTCCACGCGCACGTTGTTCCACGCGCACGTTGTTCCACGAGCACGTGTTCGCCGCGCACGTGTTCCACGCGTACGTTGTTCCACGCGCACGCAGGCAACGTTCCGTTGCTTAGCGCGACACGTAGCGACGCGTTTAACGAGCTCATTGGTATTCGAATGGGGAGCACATTGGTAGAAACGCGGAGAGACGTAGCTTTGGTGGTGGGGGGTAGCGATGACTGCGGTTTTGTAAACCCTGGACACCAACGCATTTCGATTTCACCGTCGTCCGCGTGTTCGTCCCCCGTAGCCGCGAGCGCCGTGCGTGGTTGTGCGTCGGTAAATGAACCCTGTCGCCTCTTGGCCCCTGGCAATGTCTCCCGTGTTGAGCCGTCGCGGTTGTCAGCCGACCACGCGCAGTGGCAGTCATGGGTGCGTCGTATTCCTGCGTTCTCTTATTTCTCTCGGGGGCGAAGCAACTGCGTGGTAATGATGACCAGGCAATTCATATTTGAATAATAATAATAATGTGTTCTTCTTCCATGTAGCCACCGTCAGCCAATCAGCTAGAGCACTTTCAAAGTTATCAACACGTTCGTTTAGCACGGAGGCTGTCGCGACCAATAGAGTTTTTTTTATTGGGTTAGATCTACTATCAACACGTTCTTGTACCCTCACAACATTTACATTTGCAACATATTTTCGAGTACACAGGAGTCGTTAAACTCTTGTCGAAGCGCCGTACAAGTGCGAACATGTCGAAGGTAATGCGCGTGCGCTGATCCGCGCGGAGGTGTGACCGTGAAGCCGTGCAGACGCAGGGTCTTATTTAACGTTAGATTAACAAAGTATTGTGATCAATGTCACGATATTCATGTTCAGCTTTCGATCGCAAAAGTCACAACCGTTTGCAAAATGCCTTGGCAAAACAACGATTGCGCGCGTGCGTGCGTGCGCGTGTGTGTCGTGGGGGTCATTTGTTGAATGTCAGCGATTCTCGTGGCTGCGGGGGTCACGTACATCCGAATCAAAGTGGGCGCCAGGGTCGTGGGCAGTCGTCACACGCGCCTCGGTTTGGTTACAGACTCGGCCGTCTTTCTACGGGGACTTTGCACCCACCCACCCTCGCTCCCCCCGTCCTCAATGGGTTGCCTCCGAGTTATCTTGGTGTCTTCCCATTGCTCCAACACTCCTCACACATAGTCTAACTGCTATTGGCCCAACATCCCATCGGTGGAAGTATTACCCGCACGAAACCCAAATTGGTGTTACACCACAGCAGGGGATCGCCAAGCAAATTTACAAGATGAGTACAAAAGTTGATTTTTTTTTCAAAATCGGTAACAAACTAAATCTATCAACATTTCAAGAGCCGCAATGCGAGCGAGTGAAGAGGAGACGGCGGGGTCCTTCGTGATGAACGTCGCGAAGCGGATCTTCGTGAGCCGGCAACGGGGCTCCCTACTGCGAAAACTCGGCAGGGCCCTCCACCACACTGACGCTCTGTGACGCTTTCTTTGTACAGTAAAACATTGTTTTAAGTATAATAATTAAACACACACTCATGCGCCGTGAGCTTATAAGAATTCAGCCGAATCGATTAACGTCCCCAAAGTGCCTTGTGTGTTTATACACAGAGATATATCTATAAAAGTGTCACCATATTTATTTTTAGCTCAATGAAGAAATCCTTCACTATCCAAGACAATTACTTTCAACGTCTGCAAGGAGAAAGGTCACTGGTGCGCGGCAATCCATTGTTGTCATTTATGTGACCCAGTCGTAATGCCTCGCTCGCCTTTGTGGACAGCCACCTTGTCTGGGTGGCCTTTGGACGTTTCCAAAACGTTGAAATGTGACGAGTGACATTGGTGTGAACCATACGGTGTGTGTGTGTGTGTGTGCTTTTTTTACTTAATTATAATTTGTAATTTCACTCCAATTGTAGTCACCGGTCGTGCTCTCAGGCGCCACGTGGCGACGTGACGTCGACATTCGGTTGTTGTCGCAGCGGCGTGCAACTGCTTGTGTGGGGTAGACAACGGTCCACTGAGCCGCCTCCGGTAACACCTTCACGGCACCTCTGGTCTGCAAGCGTAGAGGCTGGCGCTCATCCATCCGTTTTGCATGAGAGTACAGCATCTATTATGGATGATGTTGGTCGCGAAAGCCTACGTGTTAAACCGTCCAGTGGTCCAGACTGCTGTTATGATGTCATGTAGGGCAGTCTGTGCACAATAGTTGAGACACCGCAGCCTCAGCAGGGTCATCCCCACTTTGTCCCACGATGTATTTCCAGGCCGAGGGATTTCCCCTCCCATAGGACCTCACAGACATGCTCAGCAAATCTGCAAACTTGTTCCTGGGGGTCGGAGATTGGATCACCGTTCTTTCCCCTAATGATGGTAATAGGTGTGGCGCTGAAGGTTACTTTTTTGATGGAGTTAAATAGCGATTTGTGATCGCGGGCCCTTGAGGCAGACTCCATCTCCTCAGCAACACGCGACCACCACCAATCCTTGCAGTGCCTCACGGCTCTCCGAATCTCCGAGCAAAGGCTGCGGTAAGCCTCTTCATTCTCTGACGTGGGATGCGGTAGACGATGAGAGTGGGCCTGTCGCTTTTTCTCAGCCAGCCTGAACACCTCCTCTGTCAGCCAGGGTCTCTGGGAAGGTCTGGACCGTGTATCCAAAGCAGCCATTGCAGCTGCATGAGCCACAGTCCTAAACCTCGACCATTTCCCCTCGACATCAGGAGGAGTGGGGGACGATGCCAACCCCAGCTGCAAACGTTTATGAAATTCTCGCTTGCAACTTTCATCAGCTAGCTGAGACCAGGTCACTTTGCGTTTGAATGGGGTCCTGGGTGTACACCCACCACCGGAGTGGAAGAATGGCAGGTGCATCTTAGAGATGACAAGTTGATGGTTATTTGGCAGATCAGCTCCACGGTAGGTCCTGGTGTCAAGGACATGGGCCCGAATCCGCTGTTCTGTCACTATGTAGTCCAGCAGATGTTCTTGCTTGGGCGCGGCATGCATCCATGATGTTGTGTGGATGCGCCGATGCCGGAACAGCGTGTTGGTAATTACAAGCCTATGGGCTGCACAAAATCTAGCAGCCTCCTACCGTTGTTATTGAGCTGATCTGGCCAATGACTTCCAATCACTCCAGACTAGGTGCCAGCATCATGACCAACTCCGGCATTGAAGTCGCCCAACAAGATGACTCTATCCCGAGGGGCCACTTTAGCTAGCACCATGTGACAGGAGGTCATAAAAGGCATCTGAATCATCGGCCTTGCCTGCATGCCTTCACGGATGTTCGTCTTCGGTGCGGGCATAAGTAACCACGACCACCACTCCTCGCCTCCGGTTGATGGAAATTCAAGCCCAAAGTAGCCTGGGGCTTATCGCTTCCCACACCTCACTGCCACGCTCCCACGCTCCCTTTATTCTTTTATTCAGAAGAAGAGCCACTCCCTGTTGTTTAGCAGTCTCCTGCCCCGAGTAGAGACTGTCCACCCCTCATGGTGGCTGGAGCCAGAGCCGGTCCACAGAGATCCAGGCGGTACCGATCCAGCTCCCGACTGAGGAGTGGCAGCTTCACCTCCGCAGTTAGTGTTCGAACATTTTACGTGGCCACCCGCAGTGTTTTTTTGTTGTTTCTGGAGGAGCCCCGAGGGTAAGAATTCAATCTCCTGGCTCCGCCAAATGGGGTTTGGCCAGGAGACGTCATAGACGCCTGTCTCCCCGGGGCCTCCAGCACAAGCTGAATTATATATTTTAGACGTGGTGTTGTGGTAATTAATTGAAGGTGAAGAGATTACCAGCCCCTCGCACCCGTCCAGAGCCCCCATCTGGCCGCTGTGGTGGCTACAAACGCCACGAGGGGAATGGCCACTCTGAATTGGCCCTCCCCCCACGACACCGCTCACCACAGCGTTGCCGTCCGGCACCAGCGAGGAGGTAGGGGGCTGTTTTTTTCTCGTCTCACCCCCTGTGTCACACTCATTAACTTATCGGGGTTTTCTGCCCGCTGTTCACCCTCCTGGGGTTTTCCACCTTTACCAATTCCTCTTCGGGTTGTCCCCGCTGTTAATAACGATGCTACTGAAATGCATCTGAAAAATTGCGAACAATTATTCCCGAATGTATTATGCAAGAAGTAAGACGAGCATTGAATATTTGTACGCGGTAAAATTATAACAAATAAAGCGGCAGCCTACCACTTAAATGTGTAGAAACCTTGCAAAAGGTTTCTATTTGATGTTTGAGCATCTTAACACCTGTTTTATTGGCAGAAATGGTAAAACCAATTTTTTTTTATATAAATGTGTAGGGTTGGCAAGTTTGAATTACCTGTGCCACTATAACATTTCACTCTGTAAGGGTTTTGTCGCGAGTCTCATGCCGATGACCTCTACCATCTGGCGTGTGACGGTGATGAGATGTTAACTACCTCACCTGGTATACAGGAGGTCGTGGGTTCGATGCCGACCCTGACGCTTGTATGTTGCATGTTTTTCCCGTGGTTGTGTGGATTTTGGTTCGGGTCCCTCCTCATTTAGAATCAACATGCGTTTTGAGTAATTTTCTGCTATAAATGTCCACATGATAAGCCATTTAGTTGATCTATCATTTGTGGCCAGGTTGCTTCTCAAAAATAGCTATATAGCTCAGTGGGCCTTACCTGGTAAAATATACAAAACATTGTTTTATTTGAATCTGGTTTCCATCTGTGAGTGACGCAAGTGTGCCCGCAGTGGTTACAGCACACACAACATCTCCATCTGCTGGATTAAATGCCCAACTAAAGCAAACAACAAAATTGAAAAACGCAACGCGTTTTGGCATCTAATCGCTTTCATTCCAACAGAGGGCAGCATTGAGCTTGAAAGTTTTGATGGTGAATTTCTGCATTGCTTTCACTTACCCCAGGGAGAGCTGAATGGAGTTCAAAATAACTCACAAACACCTTGTGAAAGACCTAAACGCAGAAGATCCCTGGGTTTAGATCGTCCACGAAGCTCACGATAAACCCAAAATCGCATCCACTGCGGATTCCTGATGCACAAATGGAAAATTAAAAAATCTCCAGCAGTGTGAGACTGTGGTCATTCACCGTATGAACGACGCGACGCCCGATCCACTGATACGACGGAGACATCGCAGCGATACCACTCCGCTGATCCGGACGCGATTATCTGGCTTGACCACCTGCATGTGACATTGTATTTGCTGCTCCGCGTGTACATCAGCAGCCGTACGAAAGAAGAACTTTCCCAGCAGTTGCCATCGGTCGTGGTGTTAATAATCTCAGTAATAATGTGTGTAATAATGTGTGTGTGTGTTCTTTCTTGGGCTCCATAGTAAAAAAAGGGCAATATTGGGCTCTTCTGTCCAGAGGTTTGGGCGCTGATTACCAAAACCAATCTGGGAACTGATTCCAATATTGCTTGGAGTTGGCAGCACACTAACCAATGCTTTAACCTATCCACGTGACGTTTTGTTTTGAGTGTTACCCATCTTGCATGGCGGGTTTCTCCGGGCATTCCACACGCCAACAAACACTCGTCCATGACGTTGGTTCAACGTTGCACGGCAGCACCCTCCTGTCAAAGAGTGCCAAGGCTCAGAGGGGATTTCCTCGGTAACATAAACCACACTCTTTGTATTTTACTCCCAATTAATTTTAGATACACACAACGACAGGGCCGCGCATACGAAGCAACGCATTGCGTTGACCTCACGGCGAGACAATGCCGATTCGCAGCAACAAACAAACAAACATCACGTTGTCTCGGCCCGAGCGGTGCTTTCGGCCACCCCGAACGTGTTCACGCGCGCCCTGGTGGGACTCAAGCGGCGTAGCGACCGAGTGTGCGCCAGGCGGTGCTGCAGAAACACCGGGGCCCACGGGGCACGGAGCAGGGAGCTTTGACAAGTGGGGGGCTTTGAGAAGTGGGGGGCTTTGAGAAGTGGGGGGCTTTGACAAGTGGGGGGCTTTGACAAGTGGGGGGCTTTGACAAGTGGGGGGCTTTGACAAGTGGGGGGCTTTGACAAGTGGGGGGCTTTGACAAGTGGGGGGGCTTTGACAAGTGGGGGGCTTTGACAGCGAAACTCCCAACCCCCCACCGCACCCACCGCACCAATTTCCATTCCCTGCACCGGGGCTCGTGCCAATCGCACCACCGCCACCGGTGATGACGTATCCAGGCAACAACACGTGGACAGTCTGAAATCGGAGCCACCTGTCGCCCCTGAAAGGCATCAAATTGGAGGGTGAAATAAGTGCACCGGGCGGAGGGGTGGCACTTTGATTAGGCGACTCACGCCTCGAGAGTCCGGGAGGTGGCATCATCATCATCAACTCAATTCTGAACGAAGCCCCTTGGCTGTGCGCACAATCGCATTCACGCGGTTATAGTTTGTGGCAGCGCGGCGTTTACGACGAATGGCGTGTTTATCATTGTCGCCTGCCGCGGTCTGTCCACCGCTGCACCTGTGCAGTCATTCCCTCAAGGTCAAGCGATTCGACAATTCACCGAGCGCCTGGGCACCGGCTGATGTCCTCTGCTCCATCTCTGTGGGGGCGTCCTCTCGGGCGGTGGTGTCGTGGTTAGCGCTACGAACCCGGCGACCTGGGTTCGTATCCCGCTCACGGCCAACGCCGGTGACGATTATCTGAACCGGCCCTGGGCTTCCTCCTAGGTGCGATGTGTAAACATCGCCACTGGGGAGACAAAGGCGACCGGGCGTGGTGTTGGCCACTCACCCCCTCGTTGTGCCGTGCCGGTCTTTATAGGTGCTCGCTAACAGCACTTGCCCCTACAGTCTGTAAAGGCTACACGGGGGATCTTTGCTCCCTCTTGTGGAGCGGTGGTGTAGTGGTTACGAGCTCGGTGAGCCCAGTTCGATTCCCGCTCACGGCCAACACCGGTGACGATTAATGACCTGACCAGGTCCTGGGCCTCCCCTAGGTGTGTAGACTTCGCCGCTGGGGAGACAAAGGCGGCCGGGAGTGGTGTTGGCCACTCACCCCCCTAGTGTGCCGTAACGGCCTTCATAGGTCCGACTTGCTAACATAATTTGCCCTAACTGTTAGTTAAGGCTATACGGAGAATCTTTGTCTTTGTTCTCACCTTTGACTGCCAATCTCCTTGCATCGAATTTCCCGAGAATGGTGTCCAGACTGTCACTAACCTCAACGCGATATGAAGTTCGTCAAATACATACAATGTACTTTAACTGAGAGGGACACACGTGTTTTACACTTTCTAGAAAGAGTCCGTTAGAAATGTCACGTTATTATTTAAAACATTTAATGAAGCTGTTATTTATTGTATGCCGCACTGCCGAAGCAACTTTGTATCTTGACACTGAATATGAGTTACCACAGCAGAGATCAGAAGCTCACAGCTCCTGCATTTCGATTATAGTGTAGCGAGTCGTCGATTAATCGATTCACTTCTAGATTTGAAGCTTTCGTGACTGCAAGGATTCATACTCTTAGGTTTTTTTCGGTAAAATCACGTAGGTAAAAAATAAATAATAAAAATAAAATAAATAATAATTGAAATACATTTAATATTTTATTTCTATTATTATTTCTATTATAAAATTAAAATAATATAAATAATAATATAAGTAAATATTATGCATTTGTTTCTATTATTATTTATATTATTTTTATTATTAATTTTTAATCGATTCACACGATTATAAGGTTCGCGATGTCCATTTACACATTGTTTTCCCCTCCACATTAACAAAAAAACGTTCATTGAGAGTATTGCGCTGCTATAAACTTCCACGTGATTAGCTACTTTGTTGAGCCATCATTTTGTGGCCAGGTCGCTTCTACAAAAGAGTCACATAGCTCAGTGGGCCTTGCCTGGTTAAAAAAAAGAGTTTAGTTTATCTAGCAGGGAGACTCAGCATTGAGATCAGCTCCTGTTCAGTGGTGCATCGCGTGACCATGAGAGATGCTGACGCTGTGGAGTGACCATCATTTAGCGGTGGATGGATCGTGCCTGAAGATGACTTCTTCAGGGACTGGAAGAAAGTCTACGCAGTTGATTTCTGCTGTCACTATCGATTCGCATGGTAGGCTACTTACGGTGCGAAAGAAGTTCAACATCCGTACGTGCTTGTTGTTTTACACATCTCGTAAGCTGGTTCATAATTAGTGAGAATCACTGCACGACTTCAGCGTTCGCCGCAAAAGGCAGCGTGAGATCGACACCTTGCCAACTAATACAGCGATAATATACAAACACTCGACGGCTCACCCACCCATGCGTTAATTTCCTTTAAATCGCTCGGCGCTTGTGATGAATACGGCACGGCGAGACATCAATTACCACGAGGCTGGGTGAAGACGGGGCCACAGGTACGCGGGAGATGGCCACTGGGAGCCAACTGCTGCTGCTGATGATGATTAGCAGCTGTGATGAGCCCTGCTGTGCGAACACGCGAAGGAGTTGCCAGGCAGGTGGATGAACTGACTGCTTTCTTGGCGAGAGTAAAGTAAGTATTTTTCTCTCACCCCCCCCCTGCCCCCCCCCCCAAATGGCTTCAATTGAAATTTCAACAAATTATTCCGGCACGTGTCCCCGTCGTCACGACGTGTTGCCGTGCTCCGTCTTTCAACCCAACATGAATATGGGGTCAAATTATGATTCGCACATTCATATAGCCCTTTTGTCAATCCACTGCAGGATGAAGGCCTCCCTCTGAGCCGTGTCCATGGAGGGTTCATTCACGACACTTCGTCGCGCTGGCCACAGCGTGACTTTGAAACTGGAGGATGCCCTCAGGACCGGTTCAGATGTCACTTATCACCGATGTTAGCCGTGGCAGGGAATCGAACTTGGATCGCTGGGTTCATACGGTAGCATGCTAACCACCACATCTCCGCGCTATCCCCAGTGGATACCACGAATTATAACAACAAACATTATTATGTCTAGCGCCTTTCACAATAGCATATGTCCCATAGTGCTTCACAATCAAAAAGACAATAACATAGAAAGCAACAACAAAAACTGCTTCTGAAAAAAAATCAATACCTACTAAATCAATCGTATGAAAAGGCAGGTTTTAAGAATATTTCTTTTTTAAGATGAGGTTCAAAAATATCAACGGTATGCGAATCTCCGAAAGCCTTGGGCAAAGAATCCCACTGATCCGTGCGGACAAACAGAATGACCTTTCACCCATGGAGCAAAGCATCGTGTTGGAGACCAGCGAGCGTCCAGAGTCTAACGAAGGAAGGTGTCACGTGCAGGCGCATGGTAGGAAATCGGATGTCTTCGGTAGGATGAAGACACACCATGTATGTTCGCGACACAATCTTCGAATCAGTCCTAGATTTCACAGGCGACCGATGCAACGATGCCAGAGCGGTTACACGATGTCACATGAGCAGATTGATTTCGTTTTTTTTGTGTGTAAAACCCCGAGCGGCCGAGTTGTGCACACGCTGAGTAATCTGTTAAATGCATTCATAGAAACACCAAGCAAATAACGCGTGAGAGTCATCAATTGTGGACGATGCAAAGACGTGAACCAGCTTATTGGGATCAGACGCAGACAGACGAGTTTCGTAAGTGGCCAATGTTATGGAGATGGAACAATTAATCCCGAGTGACATTTCAAGCATGAGAGTCAAAGGCCAAACGTGGCTCAAAAATAACCACCAAGATTCTAAACACCAGAACTAATCCCGATCTCACATTCGCCGATGGCCAAACTGAAGCGTTCAACTTTACGCAGCTGATGCGGAGGAACCGAGCAGCGTTAATCCTCCGTCTTATCGCGGTTCAGTTGCAGGGCAGTCTGATAGATCCATGATTTAATTTCTGACAAACACCGTAAGCGAAACGGTTTAGTCTGCAAGTAGGTTTGCGTATCGTTCGCGTAACGATGAAAACTGACACCACAATGATGCGTCATGTGACCAAGTGGTGACACGTGAAAGTAAATGACAAAAGCCTTGCAATCGAATGGTGAGGGATACCTGAGGTAGTTTCTAAAGTAGAATGCACTATTCCAGAGCCTTCAGGTAAATTGACAATGTTGGTTACCGATGGAAGTTCAACGAGCAGGGACAGGATCTAAGGGACATGCTGTAAGTTTCATCTTGGCAACTGACTCAGACAGGATTGAAGGAGTGGCCTGTACACATTGTTTCAACGAGACCCCAATGAGCGTGGCATTTGACAAGGCTGCAGCTCGTGGAGGAACACGTAAGTGATCAATTTTAGTAAAAAAAATATGATCATAAAAGTGCATCGCACCGTTTTCTAGAAGCTAGTGCAGTGATAACACTCGTGTCTCACAACCCAAAAATAGGTCCCGAGTACGATCTCTGACTCGGGTGTCTCTCTGTGTGGAGTTTGGATGTTCTCCCCCTGTTCTGCATGGGTTTCCTCGTGGTTAATCGGTTTTCTCCCACAGCTAAATCTCACCGCTCCTCCCATCCCATATAATGCAACAATTATCTGCCAAACATCCCAATGGTGAAACATTCGCTGCAAACTACTCAATTGGCCTCGCAGCAACATCGCCTCCACCCCCTTCTACTGCAAAGAACGTGACGGCTCCCTCCCGATGAAGAGGCTCGAGTGTGTAGGCTTACATAGATCGCCTCCAACGTGCGATTGATGACAGAAAATAACATCGTAGGATTTACTACGGGGCCGTCCCCATTACGGTTGCGGGCTAAAGAGGGGCTCTAGCTGAAGTGACAGCGTTCCCTATAAGCCAGTTGATGTCGCTACCAGAGCTGTAGATGAACAGTTAGACCAAGTACCCCAGAACTGATCCCGTGCGACGTGGAGAATAACGTCGCCGCATCGTGCGCTTTTAAATGCGCTTCTGCGGCCGTCTGGAACGCTCTTCCACCCGATGTTAGGAAGCCACTGGAGCTATGTACTTTTAAACCATGGTTGAAAACTGACTTCTTTGGAACAGCTTTTTGTGTTTAGTTTTATGTCCTTCCCCCACACCACCTATTAGCACGATTGGCTACGTACGGTGCGAAAGAAGTTCAACGTACATACATAAATGAAACTAAACATGTTTTTCATCAGCGAGCACTCCAGAATATCAAACAGGGTGGTTTTCAGTTTTGTTGCCAGAAAAAAGGGAAAAACCCCTATTATTACATTTTGGTACTGGCAAAGGAGGTCTAATGATGTAGATGCTTACCCCGAGCCCTCATTACTTTGATAGTGCATTGTCTTTGAGCTGTACGTCTTTTGGCGTCCTCTGGTCTAGCACCAATTGAGACGAGGCTAAAAAAAGCCGTCTCTGGTGTGGACCAATCAGTTCCAAGGACAATGCATATATTATCAGAGTATGTTTTTTGTTTGCATTTTGACCACAAGTATTGTGGTTAATGCTGACATGATTCCTTGTAAAAAGGTTTAAGTTTTGTTTCCAGAAAAAAGGGCAAAACCCCTATTATTATAGGGTGGAGTTATAGAAAGTAACAATGTTATCTAATTTAACAGGCTGAGCCTTACTAGAAGACATGACCGCAATAACCTCTGAAATATAAACCGAGTTGAACGACCTCAAATTATTGTATTTGATAGGATATTTCGTGTTAAGAACAGGCAATGAGAGTTCCAAATCAATTAAGATAGTCGTCTCGTCATGAACGCCTAACTGAAAGGGAGTAGATAATGACAAGTCACAAGTAATGAAAAAATCCAATGTGACCCCGAATGTGAGTAGGCACATTAGCATGCCGAGTGAGCGTAAAACAATCAAAGCTAGGCCCAAAACAATCCACTGAAAAGGAACAGTGATGCGAATCAACGTGGATATTAAAATCCCCGTAAAATTAAAATCCCGCCATATACGGAGGCAGAGAAATGACAAAAAAAATCTGACAACTCAGTAAAACTAAATTAAACATTACATGTTAGGGGGCAATTAACAAGAACCAGAACTAGAGGCTGAGTGGATGACAACTTTAAAACAATGTATCGAAATTAATTAAATACAGGGACTGACAGAGGTTGTAATTCCATGCCTGAACGTTGCACAACAGCGAACATCCCACCACCACCTGAAGCAAGCTGGGCAAAGTTTGGGCACATCTTTTATCTGTCTCTCTCTCTCTGTGTATTTGTTTTGCATTGTATAGATAGAGTGTCAAGGTTACACGATCACGCAATGTAACGCACACATTATTAACATATGAGTTACGAGGAATCGTAATATGTGAAATAATTAGGGTGGTAAAACTTTATTTATGACGCAGGTGAAATAATAAAATAATAAAAATGAAACAATAACATTCTCACGACGTTTCGATTGCAACACAAGCAATCATCATCAGGTGTGAAAACCACAGCAATAAAATTTGAAAAAAGTGGCGTTTTTTTAAAAATCCTTTATATTAAGTTCACTTGCTTGCTTGCTTGCACGCTTACGACCGTGCAAATCTTTTGGTCGTTATTTAACCCACTTCCCGTGATCCAATCGAGCTGACATTTTGCACACAGACTCGTTGTGCGTGACAATTTATTTTCGTGAACATTTTTTTCCATAACTTTACACTTTTTAGGAATTTTTTTTTTATATTTAATTACCAATTGCTTAATGGTGGCAGGCAATCATCTGACCCATAGGTGGCAGCCATCTCAAGCCAGAGGACGAGAGGACTCTAGCCGCCACGCATATAAAGGATTTATAGTGAAAAACTTTGTTTTTACGGGTTAATTTTTCTTAACGTCAGCACCACGGACAGCAACTGGCGGTTGGTCAGATGGAGGAGTCCATCTATGCTTGGAGCATAGTAGGACTCTCCGTAGATGAAAGCTTCAAATCTAGAAAGAATGGACTCGTCCGTCTCAACAACCACCAGTTGCTGTCCGTGGTGCTGACGTTAAGAATAAAACGCCACTTTTTTAAAATTTTCTTGCTGTGGTTTTCACAGCTGATGATGATTGCTTGTGTTGCAATCGAAACGTCATGATAATTTTATGGTTTAATTTTATTATTTTATTATTTCCCTTTTACGTGACTTTACCGAAAGAACCAAGAATATGAATCCCTGCAGTCACGAAAGCTTGAAATCGAAATTCATGACCCAGGTGTTTTCAGAGGGGCATGCTTGGAATTACGCTGAGAAACGTGAACATAAAACGTGTAAAGATACTACTGATTATACTTAACGTTAGAGCATCAAGTCAACCTACATGGACTTAAAATCGAGACTTAATATACAATCATAAATACGAAGTAGAAATGCGGTTGTAAAGAAAATCGTTCAGAACAATTATATAAAAAAGCAAGTTAGATTTGTCGGACGTGTGATGAGAAACCAAGAAGCTGCCTATGCTGTGAATTTGTTTTTGACTGGGCTAATGATGCTTACAAGAAGCCGGGGAAGATATCGCATTAAGTTATATAAGCAAATTTTAACAACTGTATGCAGATGGGAGTCTCTAATGCAAAGTTCTTGAGTAGATAATAATTCATTCGAATGTATAATGCGCGCTCCATCCTAGGATCACAATGTGTAATGCAGGAAACCAAAACAGAACCGGGGTGGGGGGGGGGGCAACCGACCAAACTAAAGAGGGAAGGCCACTTTAAAAAGATGGGTTTTCAAAGCAGAATGAAATACATCTACCTACTCTGACTGCCTGATTTCAAGTGGCAAGGCGTTGCAGAGCGTGGGTGCCACGCTAACAAAAGCACGGTCACCAAAAGAGCACAACCTAGACCTGGGAGTGCTGAGCAGTTGGAGATCAGTAGATATTAAGGACCTTGATGGAATATATAAATGTATTAGTTACTGCAAGTAATGTGGGGTGAGCCCTTTTAAAGCCTTAAAGGTTAATATCACGGACACAGCGAAATGGAACGCCTTCACTGCCGACGTATTTGAGGACACAAACACGAGAGAGAGAGACACAGAGGTAGGAGGTTGCCAGATTGTATTATTGTCTCCCGTTCCCTCGCCAGAGGAAATTTTTACTATCGCAAAGTGTAATTGTTTTTTTTTCTTATTATTATAATGCTAAAAAAACTCGAGAAAGGCAACCACATGTTTAAATATTCTAATAAATACAGGTTAAATAAAACGGTATTAAATTCATTACGGCCATGGTTAATAATTCATTAAAATTATATTTGATTAAAACTAAGAAAACTGTTGTTGCAATAGTCCACTGGTGGCTGACTGGCAATGCAGATGACCACTTGGGTCCAAATCGGTGTGAATGTGCGAATGTATTTGTGGTGAGCAGCGATCGACTTGAATTCGATTCCCAACCACTCCGAAAATCGGTGGCCAAAGTATTTGAATCGATCCCGAGCATCTGCGAGTGCGAACTCATGCGTGTGAACGTCAGCACGGGGAGAGATAAAGGCGTCTGGGCGTTATCATGGCCACACAATCCTCTCGTGCTCGGAGCTGCCCTCTTAAAGAGGCGTTCGTCAGCGGCGAATTCTTCCATTGGTCAAAAGGCACAAGCAAAAAATGCGTGTCCTTGTATGTACGTATGATGAACTTCTTTCGCACCGTACGTAGCCAACCGTGCTCATCGGAGGTGCGGGGGAAGGACAACAAACTAAACGCACAAAGCAGTTCTAAAGAATGTGTTTTTGATCTAGATTCAAAAGTGCATTGCTCCAGTGGCTTTCTAATATCAGACCAAAAAGCGTTCCAGACGGCCGCAGAAGCGCATCTGAAAGCGCGTGATGCGGTGACCGTTTTTTTTCGTAGAATATTTACATGCTTTTATAGAATTTGCCAATGCTCTGTTTGTTACACCGTGTCATGTGCCAATAAGCCCAAATATTAAGAGAAAAGAATAGTATCCTTTGCAGTGGTGTTAAATGAATGTCGTCTACAGCAATGGGCATGAACACACTCTAACCAACCAGTGGCCTTCACGTTGATAAAACGATGCCGACGGCAGGTGTCCAGAGCTGTGGTACAGAAATGCAGTTGTGTTTTTGTGTGTGTGCACGTGGGGCAACGTTAGTGAGTTGTCCATCGAATAATGCGAGATCTTTCACGTGACCGATGTCTCTGATTTGGCCGTGCAAGCTCTTAGGTTCTTTCGGTAAAGTCACGTAGGTAAAAAGTAAAATAATAATAATAATAAAATAATAATAATAATAAATGAAAATAACTAAATTAAATCACGACGTTTCGGAAGCAACACAAGCCTCCGTCATCAGGTGTAACTGCTCCAGTAAAATTACTGTAACGTGTGAAGAATGTTACTGGAGCAGTTACACCTGATGACGGAGGCTTGTGTTGCTTCCGAAACGTCGTTATTTAATTTAGTTATTTTCATTTATTATTATTTTATTATTATTTTTACCGACATGACTTTACCGAAAGAACGTAAGAGTATGAATCCTTGCAGTCACGGAAGTTTCAAATCTAGAATTGGTCGTGCAAGGTAATATTTACCTTAGGAAAAGGCATTTGTTTCATTGTGGGTCTTGCTACATTGGGATGTTGGCCCAATGCCATTTGAATGAGAGTTTGCCTTCGTGTGGGAGGAAAATTGGGCATCCTGAGCAACACCCACCGCGCATCGCGAGAGGATAGCCCTCGAACCACCACACAGACAGATTCAATAATAATGATTATAATCAATTGGTGCACTGCCATCTTATGGCAAACCTCGCAGCCCCTTCATAGGGGGTGTGCATGCAAGATTGGGGTGTGCCGCTGTGCACTGAACCACCGACACGGGCAAGATGTTACTGGACAAGGGTCGTACACAACTGTCCACTGAGTCGGCTGCACAGGCGCATCTCCGAACACGTGCTTGGTGTGCGGGCGCTTTTTCCTTCCCTGAATCGCTGGCGGCTTTTTCACGCGTTAATTGTATCCCCCCGCCCCCCGTCCCCCCCTGTGATTCGCTCCCTCCACGCACCCCCTCCACCCTGTCCCAGGCAGTCCATCTCTTTATAGCTGTCACTCACGCACGCGCCGGAGCCACTTGTCGGCTCCGCGCGCTCGGCACGAGATATTCCGATGCGCTCTTTTTTTCTTCCTTCCTCGCAACTTGTCCGCGGAGCTCCGCGCCGCCGCCTCGGCTCCCGCAGGGCTTCTCGGAACGCGCGCCAGCGCTCGTAGCGAGAAAACCCTCGCTTCATCTCAGCGCACAGGTGTCAGGCAGGGGCTGCCGTGAACACGGAGAGAGAGGGTAGAGCGAAGAGGAGGGGAGAGGAAAGGAAGAGAGGTCGCGCTTTTGCGCGCTCTCGCGTGACGCACTCCCGTCCGCTCGTCTCTGCTCTCCGCTGCATCGATCAGTAGCGGTGGCGACTTGAGAGTGGGCGAGTCTCGATCTCTCGCACGTGTCCGTAGAGCAGCGGCGTCGGCGGCAGCACCAGCTGCTCAAAGGGCGACGCGACCGCGTGATACCCACCGTGAGTGAGCAAGCAGCCCGCGAGCACACGCGTGAACACCGCTTGACCCCCCTCACAGCAAATCGGAGTAGATGCTTCATCATCCGGCGTGGAGAATTCTCCCTCGCGCTCTCCTCGAGAGAATGCGCTGAGCGCACGAGCGAAAATGCTCTTTTTTTAAAGACCGGCGCGTGATTGCGGAGCGGGGTTCGTCGACGGTTGCGCGCAGATATAGGACGCACAGTGGCGTCGTTCATTCCCTGTCCCCTCTCCTCTTCGACCTCTTGCACTCCTCGCTGCTCTCTCTCTCTCATTTGCGTTCGTTCGCTGGAACGATGGAGAACGCGCGAGGAAATTTCACCAACTCAAGCGCGGACGGGTTTGGCAACGTCACTTGGTCGCTCGGGCCGGGGCATCACCACCACCAGGAGAAGCAGCAGGAAAGCGGCGACGAAGAAGGAATGGACCTGACCCAAATTATCGTGCCGGCGGTCTTCGGCGTCATCTTTCTGCTGGGCGTGCTGGGCAACACCCTGGTGCTGGTGGTGCTGCTGTGCCGCAAGTCGCGGCGGGTGCAGCGTAACACGACCAACACGTTCATCCTCAACCTGAGCGTGGCCGACCTCACCTTCCTGATGGTGTGCGTGCCCTTCCAGTCGACAATCTACGTCCTCCCCACGTGGGTGTTCGGCGCCTTCCTCTGCAAGGCCGTGCACTACTTCGTCACCGTGTTCATGCTCGTGAGCATCTTCACGCTGGCCGCGATGTCGGTTGAGCGCTACATCGCCGTGGTCCACTCGCACCGCTCGCCCGTGCTGCGCACCACGCGGAACGCGCTCGCCGGCGTGGCCGTGATCTGGGCGCTGTCCGTGGTAGCCGCGATCCCCTGCGCCCAAAACCGGATGCTGGTTGACGGAGTGAACTACTCGCACCCGGGCCAGTTCTTCTGCTGGGAGGCGGAGGCGTCCAAGAGGCGAGCCTACATCACGGCAATCTTCATCTTCGGCTACCTGCTGCCTCTGCTGCTCATCTCCTGCTGCTACGTCAGCGTGAGTTGCGCGCCCCGAAGTGGGGGAGTAGAGATACGCATGTACATATTTGTATAGCTTTTATCGATGGAAGGAGAGAGTTTATATTGTGTAGGAATGTTGTGGCGTCGATTGGTTGCTGGGTTCGTGTTTTTCGCGCTCTCTGCTAAGCCTAAGGAGGGGGGGGGGAAGGGGTTGGGTTCGATCCCGGATGCAGCGCGATTATTTCAGTATAAAAAAACTTTGAGTGAAAATTAAAGAACCTGTGGTGTTGTTCGCAAGAGTTGGCCATCGTGAAATGCTGCCATATACCAAAATCAAACAATCGAAGTACTGTCGGTCAATCGTACGTAATATCGCTTCAGTCACTCCTCGTTCAGTACCGTTTATATTTGCATAGCAATTCTGCGGTTCGCAAGACACAATTATGCAAATTATGGACCTAATGCATTTCGTAGGCTGCATAGCAGCGGCGTGGCTATCAGAGATCGACTTTGGCAATCGGCTCCTGAACATATTGCCAGACGCAAGAATCGAATAGCTGACATGAACCGAAATGCCGTAAAACCTCTCCGAGATCACCGTTTACGCTATCTCTGACATCACCACCCGCTGGTGTTTGTAAATCACCTTGGCGATGGATACAATAATTAATACATCACTCCCTATCTGAACAAAGGGGTGATAACGCGCTTCCTGTCAGCATTAGTAGGCTAAATTAACTTTCTGAAACACGCTGGGCTCACTCACAATGCACCCTTAAAACACACGCGCACGCACAAAGGTAAGGCTTAATTAGCAAAAGCGGAAATGTTTTACGACTGATGTCTATGGATTTGTCGCCTTCCTTCTTGACATATTTTTTGTTGTCTTTAATTGACCTTTCGTGTGGGCTTATGTTGAGCACTCCAACAGGAAAAACATGCGCTCCTTGACATTACAGGGAAGAAGAATCAAATTATCCGTCCAAACTACCCAACAAAGTGCTCACAAAAGCCTTGTGGGAGCGATTCCCGTCGATTGATTGCACGTGAAGTTCATTAAGGCGGAGGCGTGTGCAATCTTTAGTTTATTAAAGACCGTAATTGGATTCATTTGGAAGTACTTTCGTGTATACGGTGACTTTTAATTGCACTGCTGGGAAATAATCCACTGAGAGGGCCATTGATAGTTTAAATTTGGAGCATGGAAAAAAACACACACGGATTTAATTGCACCTTAACGCACGGGCACGTGTGTGTAGGTGTGTGTACACACCTACACACACGTGCCCGCACGCGCGTGAAGATTTATGGATTTTTTTTTGAACGTCTTTGTTAAACACAGATGAGAGGCTCGTCGAGATTACGAGGCTCTTTACCGAGGGAAATGTTACGACAGAGAAGGGCCAGTGCCCGAATCGTCGCCATTGATATTATCTTCCTTTAGAGAGAGTGTAAGTGACGGATGTGTTCAGTTTAATTTGTTATTCATCCTTTATTAAGGTGAAACCTGGAGAAAAAAATTGCATTTGCCGCCTACATCTTAATGTGCACATACGCAGCAGAGTGCCGACGTTGTCACATCTCAGAAGCTAAGCAGGCTTTCGAGGCTGGATAGTGCTCGTGACTTGGATGAGTGAACACCAGGCACAGGCTTATTGTCCATCAGCCTTGCGTGCATTCATACCCATTGAACTGCATAGCGTGCTTACATGCACCACCGGCGTGGTGAAGTATGGTCAAGATCACGCCTCACGGCCTGCACAGGCGTGGGGATGTCCCTCATCCAGCAGTGGATTGATACAAAAAAAATAATGACTGCAGAGGTCCTACGTGCATGCTTATGTATACACGATTAGCCGGTGCGTCATATTAGAATCAGTGTCCATGTGAGCATTCCGCGTTGAATAACAACAAAGGAAAGGACTGCATTGCGAGAGGACTGCATTGGTCGCGATGCACAATCACGAATTAATGCATCTATATGAATACAAACTAACCGCATTCGTCATGAACACCAGTCTTTAAGCACAACCATCAACAACCGCCCGGCATTGACTCTGAGACAGTCTGCGTCATTGTCGCTATTGCTCGTGCCAAGACTCTGCCTGACCAGAGCCATCTCCGAGGGGTTACGGCGAATCGGGGCGACTGCCCCGGGCCCCGCACTTTGGGGGGGGGGGGGACTGCGCTTCGACGTTACGGCGTCAGATGTAAGACTTTCGGTTTAGTTTGAAGGCATGGGGTGGGGGGGGGCAGAGTGTGAGTTTGCCTGGGCCCCGTACGCCCCTACTACGGAGGGCGTTGTGCACAAACACACCAGTGAATGGTTTCCGATTTATCGACGACCGCATCCCTCACCATTATCCCCGCCGCAGGTGCTGACACACCTGCAGAGGAAGGTGCGCAACATATCCAAGAAGTCACAGCGCTCGAAGAAGAAGGTGACTTGTGCACGTGAAAACGGACTTTGCATTGACACGCGTGCGTGTGCTCAAACGTTTGATGTGTAACGTGCACGCATTCAATGTAACCCCGCCGGCCGAAATAAAACAAAACACGTTTTTGACAACCAATCAACAAAGATGCCCCGTATAGCCTCTAACAGACCTTTTGTGGGCAAGTGCTGTTAGCGAGCACCTATGGAGGCACACGAGAGGGTGGGTGGCCAATACTACACCTGGTCACCTTTGTCTCTCTATTGGTGATGTCTCTCTATTGGTGATGTCTCTCTATTGGTGATGTAATAGACACCGCAAGAGATACTCATTTGAGGCTTTCGACGGAGGGGAGGCAACAACAACAACAACAATCGCAATTCGCCACTAAGTGGTGGTGATGTCACCACGGTGCTTGTGCCAGGCTAGGTGCACTTAGAGGCCACGTGAAGTATTGAAGGCTCGCTAGCAGACGGTCACAAGACAGACTCATGTGCCCTGGGCTGCCTTCCTGAGGTGGCTGGCAGATGCACCACTTGTGCTCCCCACTCTGCCAACTTGCTGCATTTTATCCGCTCCTCTGCCCTCCGCTGTTGTTGGAGGGAGAAGGCCTCAAACTACCCAGTATAGTCCTTCACGAACCTGATAATCACCCCAGAGACCTGGCCTATTGATGGTATCATAGGTTAATAAAGCAGAGATGTAGATCCTGCTGAAATTCTTTACACTTCTGATGTACCAGAAAATGGCGTCTGTGCAGGGCCGCCCCAGCCTGAAACCACATTGGGGCTCCACAAGCCTCTCCTCAGCGTGCCTGGAAAATCGATATTGGACAATCCTTGCAAGGGCCTTTACTGGCACACTGAAGAGGGAGATGCCCCGGTAGTTGTTACAATCAGTACGGTTCCCCTTCTTAAAGAGGGGGGCCACGAGGGCGTCCATCTAATCCCGCGGAACCCGTCCAGTGGTCCAGACTGTTGTGATTATGTCATATAGGGCAGTCTGCAGATAAACGCCATCCTCCCTCAGCAGTTTGTTTGGGAGATATCGTCTCTGTCCAGTGATTTTTCTGGTCTCAGACTCTAGATCGCCCTTCGTACTTCCTCAACAGATGGCGCCTCAACCAGCCACTCACAGGGGGTGGCTACTTCTTCAAATATTTGAGGCATAGCAGCCCCAGCAGGGTCATCCCCACCTTGCCCCATGATGTTATCGGAGCTGAGGGGTTTCCCTTTCCCCAATACATCACAGAAATGCTCAGTTAACCTGCAAAGTTGTTCCTGTGGGTCGGAGATCTGGGAGGCACACAAAGTCTCACAATCATCATGTCAATTATTTACGAAGGAAAGTACCACTGAGTTTGAGAGTCATACATTGGGATGTTTGCCCAACTCCATTGATTGGTATTTGCCTTTCACTTGGGAGGAAACTGGAATGTCCGGACCGCACATACAAGCGGGGTAACACTCAACACTGCTATCTCCTGGTCACCTGACAGTTCCATGCCTACGCCACCTGGCAAGTCCAGGTGGCTTCCCATCCAAGTACTGATCAAGGCTCAATCTTCCTTATCTTTTGAGACCCTGAGAAATCAGGTGAATTGGTCATATGGCTGCGTCTATTCAATTATATATTTATTCTGCATGCAGTTGTATGCTATTCGTGAGATCGGAGCTTAACGTCTGAGTCAAACTTCATGACTGCCATTGGAAAGACTAAACGTAATTGCAATTTCATTCTCATGTCTATGTGCTCTATGAAGAAAATGTATTCGACACGCAGCCTCACATAGTTCGACATGTTCAATTATTGGCTCTTAAGCAATTTATTGTAGGCAAATATTCTGATAATGCAAATCCAAGATGTATCTCTGCTCAAACGGAAGCCGGTGAATTGTCACTTAGACATCTCTGTGATGGGGAACAGAATGGGGAACAGAATCTCCACAGGGCAGGAGCTGATGATTTTCACCACGTGTTGCTCATTCACTGACCATGGAGGGCTGAATGACTGTCAACCCTGACCAGGAGTTGAACTCACAATGGCAAGATTGGAAGCCCTGTGGCTGTTCTACTCGGCTCTATCTCATCCTGAGATAAATATGTTTCAAACACTAATTGAAGTAATTGGCCAAACATTCCAATGCAAACAAGTCTTGCTACTCAATAAGGCCTTGCTGGTTTAATGAGGGCATTCTTAATCTTTTTATTATTTAGTGTGTAACCGTAACTTTCAAAGCACCCGCATGCGGTGATATTACCACACTTCTTAAATTGACCTTTTCGCTACATTTAAATTGTGATCTCGGTTGCCTGCTATATCAAAGGTCCTACATCATCAACATTGATTGGCATAAATCGTTAATGTTAACGTCAAGACCTGAATGTCCTGCCGTGTGAAATCATTCTCAGTGATAGTGATGTTATCCCGCATTCCCGCTCCTGCTACTGCTGCTGCTTCTGATGTTGCTGCTACGACTGCTTTGACCGTCGCTACTGCTGCCTCCGCTGCTTGTTCTCGCCACACAGACGGCGCAGACGGTGCTGGTGGTGGTGGCCGTCTTCTGCATATCGTGGCTGCCTCACCACGTCATTCACATGTGGGTCCTCTACGGCTCCTTCCCGCTGACCAGTGCCTCCTTCGCGTTCCGCATCGTGTCCCACTGCCTCTCGTACGGGAACTCCTGCGCCAATCCCATCATCTACGCCTTCCTCTCGGAGAACTTCCGCAAGGCCTACCGCCAGGTCTTCAGCTGCCAGCTGCCAGTGAGCTCCTCGCTAAAGGCCAAGAGCACACGGATCCGGCTCGAGAATTTCTCCTCCACGCACACGTGCACCACCAGCCCGTACTAGGGCACCACCAGCACCTATTAGGGCACCACGCGTCCCATCACCGTTCTTTCACTAAGCAAGTAGCCCGAGTCGGCTCATGTAGCGCACGCGTGACATCCGCACATACACGTGCACTCCCTTCACCTACAACGAGACCAGATTGATTGGGAGAGTACTACACAGAATGAGCATTGAGATAATGTAAATATTCAGTTCATGTCGACATGAGCCGACCTTTACTGCCCCTGAGTCAATAACCTCACCTCTCTCTCAATATAAACCCACACGTCACACACTCATTACCCGCAGTGGTGGTGGTGGTTTGTTGGTGGAAATTCGAAGTTTATGTCCTCTGTATATATTTCTTAACGTGCTTATGAATACTGCAGAGTTCTTGTTGACATGTCAACACTTTCTCAACAGTGGTATAAAGTATGTATTTGTTTATGGATCGTTCATTTATATGTGTATTATGTCCCTTGATGAATTTTAAGTGAGCATAGGCGAAACGGTGTAGCCGCTATGAGGTACTCATCTATGACATGATGACTGCAGTGGCTCTTTGTGCACAAAGACCCCACTTACACGGCAGTATTCCTCCCACAGCAGCATCACACTCCACAATAGATGTGGGACAACTTTGTCTACATGGGCGTGGGAATACAGGGGGACAAGGGAGGCAGCTTCCCACCATCACCACCACCACGCTCCCAACCTTTTGTACGGAATGGCAAGTCATATGCTGTGCCCCCCCACAATTAACAGCCTTGATGAGGCTACCCATAGCTATTTAACACGGACCCTCAATGGAACTTGATTTTTGTGTTTAGTTTGTTGTCCTTCCCCTGCACCTCCGATTAGCACGATTGACTACGTACGGTGCGAAAGAAGTTCAACATACACACACGTACATACCTGTCCCCAAGGGCACTCAGAATGGTCCTCACGTGCCCGTGTGTCTCCAGCCGTTCAAGACCAATGGAGTAAATCCGTCCCTTTCTTTTCCCAACAGCGAGGAGACAAATATGAGCGGCGACACTTTCGAACGCACGCAAGCGTGGCGAAGCGTGGAGAACACACATCACAACACCCTCTCGATAAACTTGTTGCTGTTGTCCCGTAGCCTGCGAAGCCACCGCACGTAGCGGCCGTCAGCCTACCGGTGACACTTTGTCAGCGTCGTTTGGATAGTGGCCCCGGCCGCGCGTTATTGGAGGTGGCGTGCGATGGCTCCGGTTCAGGTGGGTATGAAAGCTCCACCGCAGACTTTCCGGCCGAGAGATGTGTGCAGTCATCCAAGTCCGGTGACAAGCCCAGCACCCACTCCTGCATGAGACATCACCTCCGCTTTAATATGACTCCACTTGATTAATGGATCACTTGCTCATGTCACCTGTAATTACAGCACCCAAGGAGGAGCTCACTGGCTCACTGAACTGGAGCTATGGCACGCCGCTGGTTATCAATCAATCAAGTGAGACATGAGATGTATTTTGTAATCAAAACTGCAGAATTGTCAACGGACCGTGTGCGAGTCATTCGACCGCGCTTGCTGCTCATCAAAATCTATGGGCCAGATTCACATTTTGACTGATGAACCGTATGGCGGGACCCCGGGGTCCCGAATAAACGGAAGTCAAAATCGTAATTCATTCATCTATTTTTGGCGACTCCGTCCCACCGCGCACATCAACGCCGCGACCCGCCTGGCGCGGATCATTCTGTGGTCATGTCGTGTCCAAACGCAGCGGCGAGGACGAATGCGCAGAGCTGAACAAGAGAATGCCCTCCATGCTCGGGTATGGGCAGCATCATGTCTTATCCAAGCTGCTCAAACTGCCTACACGACCTAGGTCCTTTATTTGTCATAACGGGATGCATAATACAGTGAAACTGCTCTCTTATCTTCATTATTATTTGTGACCTACCAATATCTGCAGCCAGGATCAATCGATGACAATCCTATTACCTGCAGATATTTAACAGATGAGATGCGTTGCACCGTTAGTTCCTCCTGTTTGATACTTCTCTTGTCCGTATGCATCTGTGCTGATAGGTTTTTTTGCGGTTAAGCCATAGTCCCCACCTACCGCTTGTATAAATGTTGATAAGAGGAGCGGCGACCCACTACTCTGTAGAGTAACATTGGTATAAACGCTTGTTACAATATGAACAGCGCATTGAAAACGCGTACTATTGTATGTACTGTTAACAAAGTGTGTTCACAAATCCACACTGAGAAACACGATGATTGACAGAGGGGTGTCAATAATTTTTTCGATAGTGTATTTAAATAAAGGTACTGCAGGTAAGCAGTTTTCAGTTTTAAAGGCATAGTTTAACAAGACAACACTTGCCACCATCATTCAAACCCATTGGTGAAAAAGAGCAAAGTTTTTGTTAACATTATAAAAACCGTACCAAAATCTGCTCGGACAGTAATGGAGTAAATCGCCCAGACGATGTGTTTGGCCGTTTTGTCAAGATGTGAATCTCGTCCCATAACGTATCAGACCGTCGGTGATTCTAGGACAAGTGTTTGCGTGCACGCAAAGATGATGATGAGGCTTGAGATATTGTAAGACGATGTCTTGAAAGGTGCTGGTTTGCACCCGGTAATTCACCACTGTGATTCGTATAAAATCACATGTTGTACATGAAAAACGTTCGAAGCTTCAAATACCGTGTCATATATCCTGTATTATGATCTGCTTCAAGCTTCAGAATGTTAACGCATAAGAAAAAAAAACCAACATGTATTTGTCTTGTCCTGTTAACTGTGAGTATTATATAAACACAAGGTAGCCTACATGTCGTAGGCCATGTTTTTATATACTGTGTAGAATGTGTCAGATAATTGTAACTTGCCAGCCTTGATGGTAAGAGATTGTACCATTGTCAGCTTAACATTTAAGTGGTCCTGCAAGTCTTGATGCTCATTGTGACTTACATAGTACAGTGCAACGTAGGGTCTGCATTTGTCAGTAAATGCTGTGCGCAGTGTTAGACGTATGAACATGTGTCACAAAGCAACATATCCAAAGGAAGACATTTAATAATGAGTGAGTGGCCTTTACGAATTATATTCTGTATATCGGTTAAAGGTGACCTGTATTGATAATACAGTATTTATTCACAAATAGGAATGCATACGTACAGGGGGTAACAAAAATAATGCATTAAGTGTGTATGCAGGGTGAGGGTTAAATATCTGGGCATGTGCAAAACAATGGTACGCTTTTACCTTGGTACCACCTGCTACCGATAATGGCATTGGTACTGTTATCCTCAACATATTTAGTAGCTTAACAATATACGCTTTTTACGTCAAGCAAAATAGTCATTAAAATAATACACATTTTTGGAAACGTACACACAAATTCTATACATATCGTATGCTCCTACATAATTATATACAAAATAATTTACAATTGCATATAAACGCAACCGCATCTCCAGACCTTTTACAGGAAAGACAAAGCGTAACATATAAAATAAAAACATGTACATGAACATGAAAACTTGAACAAGGGCTGAGTTTCCTCAACTACACAGAGTTCAGATGGAAGAGAATTCCAGACTCGGCTGCAGAGAAGGAGCTACCACGTTGCAAAATAACCAACATCTCCATTAAGCTGCTAAAGTGTATACTCGGGAAAAGAGTACTAATGTCCCAATTTCAGAAGTGGCAATGGCAGATGAAGAACACCAATTTACGGGATTGTCCTAAACTACTGGCTTAGACGTTTGACCTAATTGAATGGGCCATTAGTCTTGTGCCTTGTTATGGTTAATCGGCCAGAGTAGTAAGGCCACTGTGCATCCCACCAGTTATTGTATATACAGAAGTTCACACAGCGCCTGTCTACACGAAACAGTATTGTGTTCATGTGTTACGTTCTCGGGATACATTAGTGATTCGTGGTATATTAAGGTTCTGTAAACAGTCCATTAAGAAATAAAATTGATGTCAAAACGACAACGTAATTGACCGTCTGAACGATGAAATTGTAGTTGTTGCTCTGCATCTACATCGGCCGTTCTAAAGAAGAATCGGAATTAATATTACAATTCGAAGCGCAAAAAGGGACAAGTGTTGTATCGTGGCACCTGGGTTGTGGTCGATAAGTGTTGCATTTTGTGCAATGTTTTCCCCAGCGAACAGGGCCTCGGATAGAACATTTACATTTTTAAACAAACTTAACTACTGATGAGACCCAGAAGGTCGAAATCATTCCTGAGTTTGCTTGCTTAAACAAATGTGGAGATACGCTATGTAAGTATAAATGAGTATTTAACTATTGCTTTCAATCAAGGGGTCGGTTTGATGCTTTGGCACAAGCACTGATTCACGTAGCTGATTGGAACACATTGAAGTTAACTGCTCAAGACGCATTTCGCTTAATCTCATCGCCTGGAGCTTTACAGTCCATCGTGCACATCGCCAGAGAAATTTGAATTTCTTTATTACAATTATAGCTTCAGACAAATTGCATAATTTTCCTTAGTAGATGTGATTATATTCAGTGCATGTACTAAGCATGCATGGTAGTGCTAAGGAATATGCAATCTACAACTTATCCTCTAACACGCGCACGGAAAAAGGTAATCTCTTTTGGCATTTCATAAACAAGTTGTTCATGAACTCGATAAAAAAAACATTTCTACAAGTGCTCAATGATTAAAAAAAAACTTCGTGTCAATTTAAGACCGTTCAACTAGAACCATTCTTGAAATGACACTTTTTTGTATCCCCATGGTGTATATACCACAATCTTCATCTATTATTCACTCAAGCTCACATCTGCTATGATTAAGGGCCATTGCCAGAAACGTTAACAACAATGTTTTTAAAATTTAGGGTAGTGTTATTGAGGATCATATTGAGTTCATGCATGATAAGAGTCCTAAGTACAATCGGGGAATCGTTCACAAGTTGTTTCTTTTGGGTTAAGATTGTAGGGTCGGTATGTCAATCGTTTGACGATAACCCTCCACCACCAGTCAATAAAATCAAGCCGTCACGTGGGCAAAGAAGCCAATCGATTTGGCCTATCAGCAAAACCAAATGTAAATTTTTTATTTAATTAATTTTCATATTATTTTGCTCATAACCCAAATCAAGTGTGGCATAATTTGCCCATTACCTGACAACTTTTATTTTTTATCAGCTCCGTCGGGTGGTGGAGGGCTTCAATTAAACATCTACATTGTACACTGCACGATGACCTAACCCCCCCCCCCCCCCCAATTTTTTTACTGATTTACTAATGGTGTAACGGGGGGGGGTGGCTGCTTCCACGCATCAGCGGAGTGACTTTGTCTGTCATGGGCCCTGGTGCAGAGGGAGTTAAATGCCACCCACCACCCCTCAAAGTGTCCCCTCCTCAGTGGTCTCGCGCCCTCTGGGTCCTTCCTTGGTGCACGTGGCACTGACACGCAGGCGCCTAAGCAACATTTGGGCCACCTAGTGGCCTGTAAAGGTTTAGCCTCGTTGAAAGTTGTTCTACTTTGAGAGAAGAGTTAATTAAGGCAATTACTCCCCATGTGTGGCTAACGTGTATATTACTCATCTAAACACATTAACAAACTACATTTAAAATTGTGTAATATGAATCAACACTTAAAATACAATTTAGTTCTACAATTGAAGTCACACCATGTAAACATACATTTTTATTATGACGATACATACAAATACATTAGTAAAATAATTAAATTAGCTTTTTATATGATTTGCGATGTTAAGTTCTAACCACAACTACACACTTCCCTGTTTTTATTTACGACGGTAACGGTCACACCAACACGAAAACCAAGTCATTATGATTTCGTCGGACAATGGTCACAAAATTAACCTGATTTCTCATTCATACACCGCATGTTACATATTACAATTCAGCAATTAACACAACGGAGTACTTTCACTGTGAACATGACATCACAACATCGTGTCCGCATTGTTCATTTGGGGGTGGGTGGCCAACACCACTCCCGGCCGCCTTTGTCTCCCCTGGTGGCGATTTTTTTAAGCACCGCACCAGGTACTAATTTGAGGCTGAGTCGACCTAGGGGAGACCTAGGACCGGCTCAGATAATCGTCGAACTCGGGCTGCCGGGTTCGTAGCGCAGCGTGGCGCTCACCACTACCCCACCGCTCCCCACTACCATCACGCACCCCGCATTGAAACCCAAGAAACCGCGACGCCCACAGAAACCTGAGAAACAGAAACCCGCGCGTTGCCATGGAGCTCCCCCCCTCCCCACGGTCACCGCGCCGCAAACCAATCAGAACGCTCGTTGCTCACGCGCGCGCCCGGGCGCTCCCCGACCAATGGGAGGTGGCGTTGTTGGTTGTTCGACTACGGAAACTGAGAAGCGCGCGACACGTGGTAGTGGCGGTGTTTGTGGTGGTGGTGGCGGCATTCTGACGCTGCTGCTGGTGCTGCTGCTGCTGTTGGGTTGCCGGTACCGCGAGTGAGTTTCTGAGTTTCTCCCCCCCCCCGTCCATCGCCTCGAACACAGGGAGTCGGCAACCAAAATAATAATAAGAGGCATTTTTATTCCTTCGAATCGTGACTATTTCAAGAGCCTCGGTGCAGCTGCGTGGTGAATACGAGACGGTGGTGGTCCTCTTGATTAAATAACGACGTCGCGAAGCGGCAGTTCTTTATAAAGAGTCGCCGAATGCGGCTCCGAAGCCGCAGGTTGCCCGACCCCCCCTGGCCGAACGTATCCGCCGCGTGTTTGAAGACGTCCTTCTTACCTCGCCATACACACCGTCATCGCTAAAGCACGCATTTGGTGTCTCGTGCTTCTTGAATGTAACGAGCGCGGTGCAAAGCAACGTCTAGTTAACGCCGAGCTGTAATTGACCACGTATTTGGTGTTGACACTTCAAAGTATGTTGCCCTCCTCCTGGCTCTCGTCTGTAATACGGGCATCAGACAACCGCTCTTCAATCTTGTTTAATTAGTTCACGGCTTGTGATGGAGCGTGTCATCAGCGCACCCCGTGGACGTCACTCTTGGCATAGATGCGGACATCACAAGAACGTTCTGAAACAGCGCCTGTCCGTCTTCTTGGTTCTTTCGGTAAAGTCACGTAGAAGGGAAATAATAAAATAATAAAACAGACCTGGTCTTCACCTGAGGACGGCTGCTTGCGTTGTGGCCGAAACGTCGTGAGAATTATTTTATTATGTTTTATTTTTATTATTTTATTACTTCCCTTCTACGTGACTTTACCGAAAGGTGAAGACCAGGTCTGTCGGGGAGACAGCGTCTGTCCGGTTAGAGATGCAGCAGCGGAGATTCGTACATAGAAGAGCTGTTGAGTTTTGTGTTCATCGTCCTCAGACGGTCATGATCTGTCTACTGCTGGATGAAGGCCTCGCCACGCTGTCGTCACCACTCGCGTTGGGGTTTTCTTTAATGCGGACGTCTTAAAGCGCTCGCCCGTGTTTACTAGCGCACGGTCATGTGCGTTCCGCGTTATTCAAGGGGTTTCTCAAGCTTATTTTATTCGCGGCTCACCGCTGTACGTCATGTCGAGTCTCTAAATGTCTTCGGTTGAGATAATGATTCGGTCGTTACACGCTGAACGGACCCGATAGCTAAAGGAGTCACACGTGGCTGAAAGCTTTAAATGGAATGGCATCTCTGCTCCAGATATGACACGAGAACACACACGCGCAAGATAAGTTAATGTGATATGCGGGATATTTCTTGCCAGTATCAAAGTATAAGAAAAGGTGTTACCATATTCTTAGGTTTTTTCCTTTTTTATTTTACTTTTATTAATTTTAATGTTTTACCTACGTGACTTTACCGAAAAAACCTAAGAATATGAATCCTTGCAGTCACGAAAGCTTCAAATCTAGAAAGGTGTTACCCTTTCTGGCAATTAAACAGGTGTTAAGATGTTCGGACACCAAACAGAAACCTTTTGCGAGGAATCAAGTCTGCATTAACCACGCGTGTTTGTGGTAAACATATATATAAAAAACATGCTCTGCTAATATACATAATATGCACAAAGGATAAAACCTATTCTTATAATGTGATATGTGTTTATCGCAAGCTATGTTTCAGACGCCAACAATTGTATTTGTTCTGTTATACGTGGTTATGCAACGTCCATCAACGCACCCACTCGTGTGTCCTGGAAGAACTTGGAAACAAAAGTTTATTGTCTGGAAACTGGGGGTATTGTTGAGAGGAGGTTGATTGGGTGAATGGAGTAAATTGTACAGGGTGCTTAGAATTAGTTTTTGTATTGATATGGGACTATCGTTTTTAATGGTAAAATAACAGCTAAAACACTGTAACATGATAATAAATGTATGTTAATAGCTTCAGAAAGTCAGTCTCCACTTGTTCCCCATCATTGTCAACACATGCCTGGAATCTTCTCCAGGTGGTCTCCAAAGCCCGGCGGCATATTTCTTGTGGCATTGTTGCAAATTCTTAGAAGTGTTAACTTTATTTGAAGCACCCTGTATTACTTCCATCTGTGGGGATGATTGGCTGCATTACTTTAAGAGCAGCGACATTTTTCAGTAAGCCTCCACACGTGTTGAAGTTGGTTAATTTAATTCTAGATTTGAAGTTTTCGTGACTGCAAGGATCCATACTCTTTGGTTCTTTCGGTAAAGTCACGTCGGTAACTTTACCGTAATTCTGTTTTTTTGCTGTGGTTGTCCCACCTGATGACGGAAGCTTGTGTTGCCTCCGAAACGTCGTGATTTTTTTTGTTAATTTAGTCTTGTATAAAAGCCATTTATAGTGCAATGTTTATTTGCTAAATACCTGCTATACATATTTTATATAAAATATTGTACTTTTTGAATATGGAATTCCCACTGTACAGACAGCCATTCCTTCAGATGGCAATATTGTTATGTTAATTATGTAACAGAAAAATGTCGCATTCAGTGTTGTTCATGTGTTTTTACGGTGCTGTGTCGAAGTGGCCAGGTCGCTCGGTGGTCAGAGTGCTGCGTTGTCCCTGCTGATATCCTGGGTTTCAATATGGGCATCCTTTTGTTATTAATGTCTTTCTATATGTTGAACTTATTTTGCACGGCAACCCGTAGCTCCAGTGGCTTCCTAATATCAGACGGCCGCAGAAGCACATTTTAAAGTTTCTTAATTGTCATAAGTTGATGGTCTCAGCCCAGTTAGTAATTGCTGCACAACTTACATCCATCACCATCACATAAACTTAAAAACATTCTGGCACGTCGAGATGTGATGCATGGTGGGCGCAATTGTGAATCGATGATGATTAAACAACTGCGTTGTTTGTGTCATTTCTGCCTTCGCAGCAAACTGCGGAGGGGGAGGATGGCTGTGGCGGTCGAGGCTTTGCGGCTGAATTTTGCCGGCCGCTTGCTGTTGGCGCCCATGGTGCGAATCGGAACGTTGCCCACGCGCCTGCTCGCCCTCGATTATGGAGCCGACATTGTCTACTGCGAGGTCGTCGTTCCCCGCGAGCTTCTCGGAATTTGCGGTGCTGTAGCTCTGGGAGTTTAAATTCACTCCCCACTCTGTTACCATGTAGGGCGAGCCGTGGTTTGCCAGAGGGTGCCCTGATTCATCACCTGCCCTTGCGAAGTTTGTCGTCAGGAGTTTCTCAGGGTGACATGGTCGATGTATCCAAATGGAACAGTAGAAAAAAATCTTTGCTGGCTTTTTGACGATTTAAATATTACATTACTGTGCTGATTAAGTTAAGATGCTCGGCTGGCTGGTTCTGGTAAAATTTTAGCCTTGCAATGAAAGTGAATAGTTCCTAAAAAAAAATCTGTGGAGTTATTTCGCAATTTTCCAATGATTTCTTTGAAAGTCATTTGTGATCCGGTGGAACATTTTGATTCATTTATATTGGCGGACATTATGTTCAGTTATTCCTACATTGCAGTATGGCATGCGTAGAACAGCATTTAGCCCCGCTGTGCTTTGGAGGGCATGTGTTCCAATCCACTGTCAAATTGTTTCATTTTACTTTCACCAGTGAGGCAGTGGAAAGCCAGGCTGGTAGAGAAATGGGTAATGCACGTAATGATTGTAAAATTGCATTGTTATCTTGAGAACAAGACCTTGATGCCCTCTTCCAACCAAACCTCTCCCATTTTTTCAAATTGGGAAAATATCGTCGTGGAGTGGTTCTACTTTGTGCCACCCTCCGCAACTACCTTCTGCCCTGTGGTGTTTTGGAGACCAAACATCGACATTCTTGAGTTGCATAACATGTTGTGCAGACTAATCATTGCTTATACCAGACCGTGAAAGCTATTGGGCGTCTAGGATGCTCCACATTGTGCGAATATAGTCCCGTTCCGTTGCACTTAAACCCATAAAACATTACTACAATTTTATTATATTAAACTGGTTCAAGGTTTTTATAATTAAATATTTTTATTTTCACTCTGCTCAGGCAAGGATTTGTCCATGTAAAAAAATAAAACACTTATTCTAAAGTCAAATTTACAAACAAAGTTTCTCTGCAAATATTTAAAAAAACGTGTAAATCATAAATAACACTGTTTCTGAGTGGTCGACACCGGATTGTTGAGCTGAGCGGTTTGGGAATTCTGGGTATACGCGTGGATTGATACAGTACGCCCCCCCCCCCGTGTACCCTCATCTCAGTTCTCTGTCCCGCTGTGGGGTGATTGCAGGCTGATTGAGCACGGTAATTCCACGCTTAATGCGTTTTTGCTTGACGGGGCACTTTTCAGGAACGCATCTACCATGTTAAACGAGGAATTGGTGTATTAAAGAAGGTTTAAAGACGTGATTTCAAAATGTCCACAGGCTTTTTTCAATCCACTGCTGGACAATGATATCCCCACGCCACGTCACTCCACTCGTAGAGATCGATTGACCATACCTCACCACGATGGTCAGTGTGGATTGGTGAAGGAGGAGGCACCTAGTACTGGTTAAGTTATTATTTGGCCGCTGATGTTAACCGTGCCAGGAGATCGAACAAGGGTCATTGTGCAGTGCGCTAAGCACTGTGCGACCACTCCACTCAAATTATAAACATCCTTCATAACCAGGTGAAAACTCATTTAGATTAAAACTACATTCTTCAAAGATGACTGAGTCAACCATACAAACGTAATAGTTAGACGTTTGAGTAATTATCACCAGTTTACCGTTTGCGTTATTACATAACATTCAGATTTTCTTTGCACTAATTTTGGCATTCCACAGTAGTGCATACTATTTGTATTGGGCAAAGCGTTTGCTTTGTAATAATTACTGTGCAAGCAGCCAAAAGGCTCTTTGAACAGATGAATATCCATGCTCATCGTTGATATCTTCCGTAAACGAAACCTTTCACCGAACCTCAATTCTTTCCTTGTGCGTTTACTAAAGTTTTAACGTTTCTCGAGCCTTTGTGACATTATTAGACTTGCATTATTGAAATTTAATTTAAAATGTATATTCATTTAATTGAGTTGTAACAAAATGCCATGTCAGTGTTTGGAATTAACATGGCCTTTATTAATAAGATGCAGTGGTGTAATGTCCTGTTTGAACAGCTAATGTTGGGAGGAATAATTAAATATGTTTAATGGTTCCAATTGGTTTGGACGTTTTGTGCTTTGGCCATAATGAGAAGGATGGTGTGTGTGGCATTGGTGCAAGACATTAATTTTCTTTCATCACACTGAATGTCTTTCTAATGTGCCGAGTCATATTTTATTGCATTTTGTCATAATTTCTCATGCTTTGACACAATTAACTTGTGGGAATACGCAACTTTAGCAACATATATCACGACCCCTCGTTGACATGATTTTTAATTGCTGAAATTAAAATGTTGAAACCGCATCTTAAACAACCCCCCCTCCCGCCCCCCACACAAATGACATACTTTATCACTTTAGATTAATATGATTCGTTGTAATTACATTGTGTTTTCGAGCCTGTCGAGTACAATTATGTGATATTTACGACAATTTAAATGAGCGGATATATGGATTTTTTGATCACCGGTAGAGTAATGTTGTCGTTCCCGGCTGGAAAGAACGTAACGCTGCTTAGCCACCGAGTAGCTTCCCCGTCCCCGCGTCCTGTGGTGCAAATTTTTTGTTCCTTTTTGAAACCCTTGCGTTCTGCCCACAGGAGCTCATTGATCTCAAAATGCTGCAGTGCACGAGGACGGAAAACGGTGAGTTAACTCTCGGACGTCGGTTCACGGACGTTGCTCGGCTGGGCTGACGGCTAGGAAACGTGGGTGGTGTTCCGCACTCGTAAGCACGTTATTGGAAAACTCCCCTTGTCCAATTTGCAAGTGGATCCTGACGTTTGTGTTTCGCGTGCATTTTTTTAAATTTTTTTATCGGAGTGGTAAACCAGGGATACGTTTGCATCACTCCTCTTATCCACACACGGATGCATGATTCAGAATGTAACGCCTCCCAGAGACTACTTCTGACTTGAATTGTCCACATAAATAGCTCTGATAATAGTGAAACATTACTGCCATTTCTTGGTCCCTATGTCTTATCCACACAAAGGCTTAATCGGATAAGTCAAGTCAATGTTGTTTTTGTTCATACGCTGGCAAACATCTGCCACTGAAAGGGCCATCGCATTAATGCTCAACAATTATAGGAAGGTGTGTGGATCGCCTGGGTTTCACGGATTATTGGAAGCACTCTTAATAGGGACTTGGATAAGAGGAGACGTGTACTGTATCACCAAGTTATTTGTTTTGGGATTTTACAATCGGGGCCAACTCGCAGATGTTTACGTGAAATAATGTTTTAAGTGTTAGCAGGAGGGATTTAAGAGCAGCTGTTCACAGGAGTTTACGCATTTACAACGTCTACAAACCACATTTACAACGTCTACAAATCACATCTCAAACACTTCATCACATAGTTAGCTCTTGGAAGTTGTTCTAATTTTAAAATAGATGCAGTATTGCATTGTTTATTGTTAATTTATTAAATGCTATATTGTTTGATGTTTGTATTGATCGCATGTTTTTTATGTTAGATGTCTTCACTATCTGTTTATATTTTTACTGTATCGCTTTGCGGCCCAGGTCTGTCCAAAAATGGGACCTTTCTGTCTAGTGGGATTCTCATTGGGTCAAATAAAGTATACGTGCATGAATATCATTATTGGTTCTGTGTAAGTTGGACAATAGAAATGACGTTGAAATATTTTTTTCATGTCTGAAGTATATTCCCATTTCTCATTGTGACATAGAACGCAATATTTTCATGCATTGTCTTTTTTTTTCATTTGTGTAAACCATTTGAAGTGGTTGCCAATTAAGAAGAGGGCGACGTTTAATTTCCTTAATCTTAAGACTGATCACGTTACGGGAACACGAGCAGAAGGAATGTTCTTTCTTGGCTACTGGAAGCTGTGTGCAGTGTCTTGATCTTTGAATCGTTATCACGCCTACATTTACGTAGCATCCTGCTTTAAGAGTAAAGAGAGAAAAAAAAACGTCCATCTCACCAAACCTTTCTTTCGTGAAGGCAAGCACAAGCTACGTTTGTGCAGAAAGGTGCTAAAGTGTTGGTATCCCAAGGGTCAAATCGTAGTAAATATGTGCGCTGTAGATGACTTTTTATGTCTTTTATCATGAAAATAATCATATCAGACTGCTGCCCGTAATTGATGTTTCTGCCTGTGGGTATACAATGAGGAATTTCATCGACCGCACCTTGAAATATACACATTCACAATTTCTGCCCCCTGAGTATGTGCAATGCAAATACATTTATTGGATACAGCTAAATAAATAATCTGGAAAACACAATTCATAATTCAACAGCTCGTAGCAAATATGAATATTTCCTCAGGGCCAAATTAATACAGCCTGCGACTGCACTTTACAGATGCATCTTGTGTCTGAATGTGCGTAGTGCCACACAGGTGGTTTTGAAACGTTCCACGACATCTATCAAAACGTTGTATCTGTTGAGAGTGCCCGTGATGCGATAAAAACCACGTGAATTTGACAAATTAATTTGAATTGCTCATGAATTAAAGCAAAACCAACTGCTACTTATCAGTTATCCCGAAAAAAAATATTTCATTCCAAAAGTCTCAGGAAATGGATGCATTGCTCAGCTGTCAATGCGGGTCCCTGGTTTTCAGTAAGACGTTTAATGTGAGGTATTAGCAGAACGCACTTGCACCACACATCTTGTGATTACACTTCAAAAAAAATCCATGCCCACCGTTATTTTTAGATTCAAATTTCTACCGAGGGTGCACAGCAGCGATGCGAGGTCTCGTTAGCAGTATGCCCGTGGCATAAAGTGGAGACATCTGTTTGGATTTTTTTCCCGAGGTGTGAACATATTGCCTCGTCGCCCCCCCCCACGCTAGCTGCTTAGTCTTACAATGTGTATTAGATCGGTACTGCCGTTACATTATTGCAAGCCTATTTCACCCGTGATAATCAAGCTAAACCTTAAATAAATGCACACTTGTTTCTTTTAAACACATTTTTCATCAGTATAGGGTGCTGGATTACATGTTCAGTGTGTGCCACTGAGGATGTAAATAATGTATTCTCTTTTTCGATAACCATTTACAGGATGCATTATCAATTGCAAATGTCACGGAATTGATCATATAATTGTATCCAGTAAAGTTTGGTAACTATCCTAACCGTTTGGCACGCACGGACCCTCAAACAGAACAGTACGTTCCTAGGTGATTGGTCACGTGACAACTTACTGGTCTGGCATGTGACTTAATGGACTTGTTTTTCTGTTGCAATATTGTTTTTTCTTGTTCGTGCCTTTTGTTTTCGTGCAATTTCTTAATTTCTTTATTCATTATTATTATCTGAGGATTTTAATTTGCGTGGTAGTTGCTATGAATAGGATTTGGCTCGTATATAAATAATGTAGTCCTTAGTGGAATCTATTAGCATAAATAATGCTAGTAAAATGAAATTATTATGCATCTACTTATAAAAATTATCCTTTGTCAGTTCACTGCTGGATGAAGCCCTCGCCATGAAGTCTCGATCATGGCACGTTTTTGATCATACATCACCATGCTGCTCAGTGTGGGGTTGGCGATGGTTGTTAAAACTGATAACAGATATTTTGTAATTCATTGTATTCACGTGATTATCTACAGTGCAAAGAAAAACTGAAATTCAGTGCCACTCAAACAAAGCGGCTATAAATGCCTGGATACTTTTTTTTTATCTCTTGACACTGATGGAAGATACCCTTTGAATCTTTGTAACTGTTTGGAAAATATGAGTTATTGGGTTCCTCTTAAAATGTCTTTGACGGCACACAGACTTTTCCCTGTCTCTGACATAAATAGGTGTTGTAGGCAGTGATGCCATCAAATGATTTATCTGAGAATTAATTCGTGGTGTGTGTGTGTGTTTGTTTTACTTGCAGAGGCGTTGGGCACTGTGGATTTTGTTACGTCCAATGGGAGGACCGTATTTAGGACGTGCAGCCAGGAGAAAGACAAAGTAGTATTTCAAATGGTAATGTAAACCGAGTGCGTGTGATTAAATCTGTCAGACCGTGTTTGCTTTTAAGAGTAATCTTCAAAAATATGTATTGGCAAAGGAAAAAAAATGCCTGTGCCCATTTGTAACAACATTTGTGGTCGAAATGTTGAGTGTTCTGTTTTGGCCATAATTATCCTGTACTAAAAATACACGGTGTCCAGTGAGTTGTCATCCCTTGTTAAACAATTATAATTCGACAGCCGTCTGTGCTCGGTTGATGGAGCTGTGCGCATACCCTCGGAAGTGTGAAGATTTTACCAAATGAGACTCGTCCCTTTATACACATCCACACGGCCGCCCTGGGATTGTATCGAGAATCCCAGGTGTTCAGCGACATCTGACGCGGAAATATTTTGTATTTTTCTATTACGTGCTGTTGGAGAACCCTTGAGCTTTTCGATGTAACAGAAGATTAAACACCGATTATAGGTAGTACCGTGCCAACATTTCCACCAGACGCTTCAAACGGCTGTTTAATTATAATTATTTAATGGATGCACACATGATACCATTCGGGGCAGCGGCCTGTGTATTGTTTGCTACTGCATGCCAGTATGCCACAGCGTGTCTAGACTCCTTGATGGATTTTGACCCCTTTGGAACAAGCAACGCCTCCTCTGAGGACATTAGGTGGTTTATCTTCTCTGTGTTTCCAAGGAACACGTACAAAACAAAATCAGAATGACATACAAATACATATTTTGCACAATGGGCAGCTATCTTCGTGTGCACAACTTCACACCCCCTTTGTCAAACTGTTGCACCTTGCAAAAATACATTGTCTTAGATAATTGCCGCGAACAGCGTGCACGGTAATACGTTTCGCCGTGAACATTTTGAAATTTGCCGTTTATGAGTCATAAATTGGATTTTTGTTGTGGGCGGCGCTCATTGTCTTTGCTGCTGAGCGCGCACGCTCGTGTGTGTGTGGGCACGAGGTACGGTCATCCACCCCCAAAGTGGCTCTATTTGTCATCATTAGATTTGTGGCGGGTTTGCCCGTAATGGTCATTGAGTGTTTGCCCCCCTTTGTTCAGAGGCAGGTTTGGTGATGCGATGACTTGTGCTCAGACAATTCGATAGTTATTTTTTTTTCCTGCAGCGAAACTTGTTGCTTGATGCGGACAACAGGGGAATATAAAAGGCAGCGTTTACCTTCAGCGGGAACGAGGATCAGGGTAACAATCTCACCGTCTGCGCTGGATGGTATTTTTGATGCCAGCTCGTAGCTTTTTTCTTTTTTCTTTGCAAAAATATATTGGTCATTCCCAAATTAATTAACGCAACTGGATGTCCTCCCCCACTGGCGACTGAAAAGTATAACAATGAAATGAAGTTAAATGCCGTGTATTTACAACTTGACATTGTTTTCCACAATTACCCTCCTATTGTGCTGCTTGCGCAGTGACTTGAGACACTATTGCAGCTTGCAGTTTCATGGCGACGTCTGAGGAGGTCATTTCCGAGGACTTCTTTTTAACAACACCGTTTACGTGCCCTGTGGAGATTGTTGATTGCATTTGTGATCAAATTTAAATTGTCCATTCTTAGAGCTATAACAACAAACCAGATTAAGTGAACACGTTTAGACAAACTTGTTTGAAATGCTCTCTGTCTCTCTCGTTGTCTATCTTGTCCCTTTAGTCTCTCTCCCCTCTGTTACTTCTCACTTCCGCCTCCAAATGCATGGCGCTCTGCGATCCATTGCTGGACATCTGTGAAAACGAGCTTCATAGCTCATCGGATTCCTCCAGTCTAAATAAAGATTCTGATTCTGATAAATATTCTCATTCATTGCTGAAGAAGGGTGCCTTTTAAATCTAAATAATTCTTAATTGTAAAATAAACATGCATGTAATATCATGGTTTATTTGCATTATTTGGTGATTGGCTGAGATCAATTCGCTACACTTGAGGATCTGATTCAATCGGAGGCTGATACAACCTGTATTCAAGCCCAGGATCTCAGTGCTGCCAGCTCACTGCCTAACCTGAGTCCCACCCTGGTACCTCTAGCAAATTAGAAAGTGTGATGGTCGTTGTGCGAAATACCGAGTTTTGAATGCTGCTGAGGTTGGTACATTCCCGATGTTTTTTTGTCAATGATTCTTACCAAAAACATCAATGTCCTTGTTTTTTTAGGGCACAGCGGATTCAGATCGGGCCCTCCAAGTGGCAAGGCTCGTGTAAGTGGGTACTTATGAAGAGTTGTATTTGTGTATTTATTTGTTTTAACAAATACACGCCTGCTTGAATATGCATGTAAACAACCCCAATGGTACAGGGTGTTTCAAAAAGATGTAACCAATTTCAAAGCAGTATATTTCACGATGGCAACATGTTACAATTACACGAAAAGTTACAAATGGTTTAATGAGTTATCAAGTCGCCTCTGGGTGGTTGTATGGAATGACCGCCAATACCGCAACATGTACGTGCCTCCCTTAAATATAGTGAGCAGATTTGTACTCGGTGTGAAAAAAAATATTGGAGTAAATTTGAAACACTTCGAATAGAGACGTTAAACACACACATCAATGCTCTGTAAGGTTTAAAATCATATAACAAGTGTAATGCGGGCGTAAGCGACCTTCCGGAGGTGACGTCACGGGGGGTGGAGTCATGTGACGTGGGGGTAAGGTTCGGGGCTTTAAGCGGGTAAACCGGAAGGGGAAGGTAGTCGGGGTGTGAGCGGAAAAGAGTGAGGCCACGCGGGCAAGTGTGGAGAGGGGGGGGCGCCGACGGCGATCGGGAGCCAACCCCGAAGATAAGAGGAAGCTGCGGAGTGGTGTGCAGCTGGGGAGGAGACAGCCAGGAGGGCTGCGTGTTAGAGGCAGCGGTGTGGCTGCCAGGAGGAGCTGCGGAGAGAGAGAGAGAGGGGGCTGCTTGTTAGAGGCAGCGGTGTGGCTGCCAGGAGGAGCTGCGGAGAGAGAGAGAGAGAGAGCAAGAAGCTGTGAGAGCTGCGGAGGGAGAAGAGCAGCAGAGAGTACAGCCAAGGGGGGCTGTGTGAGAGAACAGCAGCGGAGCTGCTGTTGTGGATCGGGCCGACATTGGAGTCAGCACCGTGGAGAAGCTACAGAGTAAAGACAGCCGTGTGGGTGTACAGCACGAACCGAATAATAAAGGACACTGAGCCAGACATCGTGGTCCAGTCGTTTATTACACTGGTGTCGGAAGTGCAACGGCATGTCGAAACAAGTGAGGAAGAAAGTTAATCCGGCGCCTGCATCGGCTTCTTCGTCCGACGACGACGAACTCCCTCCAACCGCGGATCCTGTTGGGGTGGTGGAGGAGAGCCCGGCTGAGGAGACCACGGGAACGGGAGTGGAGGATGTTGGCGCGGTGGCGGGTCCGTCGACATCATCAGACGCGGATCAACGATGGCAAGCGATGGCGGTACAACTGGAGGCACTTAAGGACGTCCTGGCGCATCTATGCCATCTCGTCGCGCCAGGGACGATGGATGATGCAAGTGGTGCTCCGCGGGCCGCCACGTTGCCTGTCCTGCCGCCGCCATTGCCCACGCGGCAAGAGGCCGCCATTTTGCGCGCTCCGTGGCGCCAAACCGCCATCTTGGCCACGCCGCGGGCCGACGCCATTTTGAATTTGCCATCACAACCACCACCATTGGAAGACGGCGGGAAGAGGAGTCGGAGTCGCCACCTTACAACAGTTAAAGAATTTTCCGTCGGTGGGGACTGGAGCGCGTTCGCCTGCCGCTTCTTGGCGGCGGTACGCACAGCAAGATGGACCGATGCGGAGGCTTTGGAGGTGTTGCCGACTCTCCTGGACGACGAATCTGTCCGATTCTTCCGTTCCATAGCGACCGATAAGAAGGCAACTTTATGTGGTGTTTTTCAAGAAATGGCCGATGCTTATGAGCCACCAGATGATGCGCATCGGCGATTCGCTCAACGACAACGAGCACCAGAGGAGTCGCCCGTGGCGTTCAGGGGTGCGGTGCTGGAGCTGGCCATGGCAGCTTATCCTGAGACGCCACAGGACCTGCTGGAGCCTCTCATATTAGGGAAAATGTTGGAGCTGTCTCGGGATCTAGGGATCCCCATGCCTGTGTGTGGGCATGAGAAGCTAACTTCCCGGATGGCTGCTAAGTGTCTCGATGCGCAATTCAACCTCCGTCGCTGGAAACAAGTGACGGCGTGGACGGGGGAGCCCGTCAAAGAAGAGGAGGCGCTGGGGTGGAACCCTGCGCAGGCCGTCTATGTTCCGGATGACCGGGGCCCTCAACAACTGACGGCCGCCTCCGCTCCATGGACGGGACGCGGCGGGCCGAGACCGCGCGCGGTGCTACCAGAACGGGGCCGTCAGGAGGCGAGGCCTGCGCTTCGGCGCAACGAGGCCGAATGTTTCCGCTGCGGGCGTAGGGGCCACTACGCCAGAGACTGCTGGGCCCGCTTCCCGGCTCCGCCGCAGCAGGAGGCCTCGGCACCGGTCAAGTCGGCTAAAGATCCTCCGAAACAGGCATGTCGGCACGCACCAGACACTCGGCAAGGCTTTCCACCTCACCCACCACCTGTGTTGCGCGATCCTATTGTTGTTGTTAAAGAAAGGCCATCGACGGGGCCTTGTCATTCAGTTACGCAGTGGCGCAAATTGGCACGGAGAGTTGTCGCGGCCGCTACGGGTTCGTCCACTGTACCGGGGTCCATACAAGGTGTGGACGTGCGCATTTTGGTCGACTCGGGCGCGTCTGCGACTATTATATCGGATGTCATTTTCCATCTGTTGGGCATTCCGTCGCGGGCTGTGCGTCCGGTTTATGGGTCGTGCGTCGCTGCGAACGGGGGTAGCATGGGTATCGTGGGTCAGGTGGATGCTAAGATATCTATTGGGGATGTGTCGGCCTCGGGTGTTGTGTTGATATCGAGATCTTTGGCGGTTCCTTGTTTGTTAGGCACCGATTTTTTGGCTAAGATGCCCATTTTGATCAAAATCAATGAGAATTGTATTGAACTGCCGGGGGGCCGTCAAATCTCGTTTCTGCCGTCGCCCTGGGGGCGACCTGCTTCGGCCGTACAAGTGCAGGCGCTGTCCGTCGCATCTGTGGACATCCCACCTGGTACACAGATGCTTATACCCTTGCGGTATCGGAAGCCCCTGCCTGATCGGCTAGGAGCAGTAGGGGTCTTGTTGTCACCGTCCGCCACGATAACAACCGGGTTGGCGTTAGTGGGGGCACAGACCATCGTCCGGCCGGATCAATTACCGTTTTTACAGGTGCTTAATGCGGGGGGAGAAAACGTCCGTGTCCCGGCCGGTACGGTTGTGGCACATGCCACTACGGCGTTTGCGACCCATGATTGTCCACATAGCCGGGGAGTTGTTGCTGGGGTTTCCGAGCCAAGGAGTTCGGATGATCGTTGGGTTGCTCAATTATGTGACGAAAATTCTTCCCTGTCCATGGAGCAACGTGGTGCGCTGCGTAAATTGTTGTTGACATATTCCGACGTGTTCAGCTCCGATGATTTGGATTTGGGCCGCACTTCCTTGCTTTACCATCACATTGAGACGGGCGATGCTGCCCCTATTCGATTAAATTCGCATCGGATGAGTCCTGCGGAGCGAGAACACGTACGGGGGGCAGTGGAAGACATGTTGGCTGCGGACATTATATCGCCATCTAACAGCCCATGGGGCGCTCCAGTCGTCTTGGTTAAGAAGAAGGATGGCAAATTGCGATTTTGTGTTGATTTCCGCAAATTGAATAAGATATCGGTGGCAGATGCGTACCCCCTGCCGCGTATGGATGACTCCCTCGACGCATTGTCGGGGGCTAAGTTCTTTTCCACACTGGACCTCTCTTCGGGATTTTGGCAGCTTCCCCTTGACGAGTCCTCACGGGAGAAAACCGCATTCCGTACGCCGCAGGGGTTATTTCAATTCAACTGTCTCCCGATGGGATTGAATGCGGCCCCTGCTACATTTCAAAGATTGATGGAGCTCGTTTTGACGGGGTTGCAGTGGGAGACATGTCTTATATATTTGGACGATATCATTGTCTTCAGCCGCACATTCGATGAACATTTGACGCGGCTGGAGACAGTGTTCACGAGGATGCGTTCTGCCAAATTGAAATTCAAACCAAAGAAATGTCACCTACTGCAACGGTCCGTCCGCTATTTGGGGCACATCGTGAGCGCTGAGGGAGTGTCCACGGATCCGGAAAAGACGGCGTGCGTCCGGGATTGGCCGACTCCGGCCACCGTGGGGGATGTTCGGCGGTTTTTGGGATTTGCCTCGTATTACCGAAGATTCGTGCCGGGTTTTGCGACGATTGCGAGGCCTTTGCATCTCCTTACGGGTAAAGGACGGAAGTTTGTTTGGGGACAGCCGGAGGAGGCGGCCTTTCGGAGTCTGCGTGATCTATTGGCCACGGCCCCAACATTGGATTATCCCGATTTCGATCACCCATTCATTCTTGATACGGACGCGAGTGACACAGGTATTGGGGCGGTGTTATCACAGTCTAAAGGGGGTGTAGAGCGTGTCGTGGCGTATGGTAGCCGAGTCTTGTCTCCTGCAGAAACCCGCTACTGTGTCACTCGCAGAGAACTATTGGCGGTTGTTTTTTTCCTACGGCAATTTCGACCATACCTCTACGGTCGTTCTTTTATTGTGCGTACGGATCATGCGGCCTTGCAATATGCCCTTAAAATTGACCAGCCATCCGGACAGTTGGCACGTTGGTTGGACACGCTACAGGAATTTTCCTTCCAAATTCAACATCGGAAGGGAGTGCGCCATGCGAACGCTGACGCACTTTCCAGATTACCGCGGCGCGCCCCTTGTAAATGTGAGTCGGGGACGCATAGGTGTTCGCCGATTCCAAACCCCCCTCAGCCGCTCACGTTGGCCGTCGAGAAGTCGGACACTCCGATGGAACCGGGACCGGCTGACGGGGTTTTGAATCTGCCGCGGTCTGTCTGGATCCGGGAACAGATGATGGATGAGTCATTGGTGTCCTTGCGGAAGCGGTCTGCTAAGGACAATGGGAGTCCGAGTACGGCTGTGGGGCCGCAAACCGCTCTCCGAGATGGTCTGCTTATGTGGCGGGAGGGGTTCCAGGAACGTTGGCGCCTGGTGGTACCAACGTCCTTGCGGTTCGAGTTGATTAGAACCCTCCATTGTGACACTCTCTTACATTTAGGGGTGCAGAAGACCTTGTTGACGTTGCAACGTCATTATTTTTGGCACGGCATGGCGACAGATGTCGTAGGGCACGTGCGCGCGTGCCCTGCGTGTGCACAACGTAAGCCGCCGAAACATCCTTACGTGCCGCCTCTCCAGTCGATTCAGGTGTCTCGAGTCAATGAATTGGTGGCGCTGGACATATTGGGACCTTTTCCACCATCGGCGAGGGGTAATAAATATTTGCTGGTAGGGGTTGAGTACCTCTCCCGTTGGCCGATGGCCTGGCCGTTGCCCGATCAGTCGGCCGCGGCCATTACCGACGCCTTTTTGTTTGGGTATATTATGGATAAGGGGGCGCCTGAGAGACTCCTCACGGACCAGGGCAGGAATTTCTCTTCTAAATTATTGGCGGAAGTGTGCGCGGGCCTTGGGACTAAGAAAGTACGGACATCCCCATACCATCCGCAGACGGATGGTATGGTTGAACGGCTGAACAGGACGTTGTCTGCCATGCTTTGCCATACCGTGAGTGAACAACAATCAGATTGGGATCTGCACATCCCCGGGGTGCTTTCGGCGTACAGGATGACGCCTCATGCGGCTACAGGATATTCGCCGTTTTACCTTATGTATGGTCGGGAAAACGTGCCGCCGGTGGATGTGCAATTGGGAACTGGGGTGAAGGGACCTCGTAAACCACTTCCTGAATACATTCAGGACACGGTTCGCCGAGTCACGGAGGCGCGGGAGAATGCCCGCGTGGCTACGGCCAAAGCCCAGGCCCGGAACGAGCGATATGCGCGACGGTCTGAGGGGGAGTGCCCTTGGAAGGTTGGGGACCTAGCCTGGCTTCATTGTCCACAGGTACGTCCGGGGACCTCGCCGAAATTGCACAAACCCTGGCATGGTCCCGTACGCCTCATTGCGGTTCCCAACCCACAGACAGCACGCGTCCAGATTGGGTCTCGTCGCTGGGTTGTGCATACGTCGCGCTTGAAACCATATGTTGCTCCCTTACATGATGCGTCATCCCCCAATGTTGCCTTGCCGGGGTCTGTTGCTGCTGACTCTCCCCTGCCTGCGTCCATTGATCTCGCTGGAGCGCCTGTCGTACCTGTTCCAGACAGGCCGGCCGTGACATTGCGGGGGACGAGGGGCCCTGCTCGGAGGACGCCTGCCAGGTCTGCGGGACCTTCGAGCCCTGCAGCCCTTCCGACCCAGCTGCGGGCACGGTCACAGGACAAGCCCAAGACTAACTCTTTAGGGACACGGGACGTCGGTGGACTTCCAGCTGCGACAGGGGGATTACCCCCTGTCATTCCTCGACTTTCATCGCGTTCCCGTTCTGCGAGTGGGCCGCCGACCGTCCGGGACGGGCCGGCGACCCGCACACGTTCCAAATCGCTTACGTTTCGTTGATTGTTGCTGTCTTGTTATTTTTTTCTTACAGTTGTATTTATTGCATGCTTTTGTACGATCGTTGATGTTCATTGCGTTGTTGTTGTTCTTGTTGTTACATTATATGCTTAGTGTCCTTTAGGGGGGGAAGCTCGGTTCGCCGCATTACGATTTGCTATTGGTCAGCCGAGGTCGGCTGGGATTTTTCTACGGGGGAGGGTGGTGTAATGCGGGCGTAAGCGACCTTCCGGAGGTGACGTCACGGGGGGTGGAGTCATGTGACGTGGGGGTAAGGTTCGGGGCTTTAAGCGGGTAAACCGGAAGGGGAAGGTAGTCGGGGTGTGAGCGGAAAAGAGTGAGGCCACGCGGGCAAGTGTGGAGAGGGGGGGGCGCCGACGGCGATCGGGAGCCAACCCCGAAGATAAGAGGAAGCTGCGGAGTGGTGTGCAGCTGGGGAGGAGACAGCCAGGAGGGCTGCGTGTTAGAGGCAGCGGTGTGGCTGCCAGGAGGAGCTGCGGAGAGAGAGAGAGAGGGGGCTGCTTGTTAGAGGCAGCGGTGTGGCTGCCAGGAGGAGCTGCGGAGAGAGAGAGAGAGAGCAAGAAGCTGTGAGAGCTGCGGAGGGAGAAGAGCAGCAGAGAGTACAGCCAAGGGGGGCTGTGTGAGAGAACAGCAGCGGAGCTGCTGTTGTGGATCGGGCCGACATTGGAGTCAGCACCGTGGAGAAGCTACAGAGTAAAGACAGCCGTGTGGGTGTACAGCACGAACCGAATAATAAAGGACACTGAGCCAGACATCGTGGTCCAGTCGTTTATTACACAAGCAAAGCCAGCTATATACTGCAGTCTAACATAGCGCTAAAATCTGCTGTATTTTCAAACTTGCATAATTACGTAATGCTGTCATTTAAATTTGTACCGTCATTGGCACTGCACGCAATTATGATCACTTTGGTGTTAAAAGCTTTAAAAATACAACTTAGCCACTTATAGATAACCAGTTGGAAATACCGAGAATTTGTTCTGCCATTAAAATACTCGGCTCTAGGAAAACGGTTGATTTGCCGGTTTTATACAAATGGAAAACTATACTGTCAGACGAGCACTTTTTTATGATGTAGGAATGTACACATGAGAGCCAGCAATTACTACTATAAGCCAAGAATGTGTGTGTCCCGCGCGTGACGTCACTCCACATGAGGCCTACACCCCCGCGTGACGGCACTCCACATGAGGCCTACACCCCCGTGTGACGGCACTCCACATGAGGCCTACACCCCCGCGTGACGGCACTCCACATGAGGCCTACACCCCCGTGTGACGGCACTCCACATGAGGCCTACACCCCCGCGTGAGGCCCCCCCTATCATTAATATTCATGAGTGGGTGGATTTTTACACTAACGCACACTAACGCAGAGGAAGGACGAGCTGAATTAAATAATTTATTACGCAAAGTCGCTTCAAATATGAAGTTTCTTTACAGAAAGTAACGGTGAAAAACAAATCTACGCAGCACTGCTGCATCCGTGCGTGACGGCACTGCAAAAGAGCCCCCCCCCCTCATTAATATTCATGCCCGCGTGGAAATTGACACTGACGCACAAGAAGGTCGCGCACTCCACATGCCGCTCCCCTCATTAATAATCATGAGTGGGTGACGTCACTCCACGTGCCACACCCCTCCCCAATAACCACGAGCGGGTGACGTCACTCCACATGCCGCACCCCTCCACAATAACCATTAACGGGTGACGTCACTCCAGATGGGGCAACCCCCCCCCCCTCATTAATAATCATGAGCTGAACAATTTCTCAATTGAATATTTCATATTTACTGCAACACACACCCGTCCTTGGGCGGGCAAAAAAGCTAGTTGACAATAAAGGTTTGGGTAAAATAGTTTTATTTAAGTATGGGCGAAATCATTGGAGGGGGGTTAATTAAAAATGTATTTTATTATAATAGTATAATCGAGTGAACATCAGCGGTTAAATAGTCATCTGAATATTTACATAATGAAGGTAATTTCATGCCATGTTTAACTGGTTGTCAAGCCAGTCTGTGAAGGGAACCTTCACTTTGTTGGGAGATTCATAGGCCATGTAGGGACACTCTACATTTAGCAATATTGCGAGACAATCCCAAGAAAACTATGACAGGTGGAGTTGACTGTACAAATACATCTTCACACGCAACAAGCATGCAAACACATGTGGACGCACGTTGTCAATCGGCTCTTGAGGATTATATTATCATTGCATGCCGAAACTACACACGGTACGTCAAGGCCGTAATTGTAATATTGGGGGGGACACATCCCCCCAATATTCAAATATGCTCAAAATGCCCCCCCCCCAATATATTGCTATAAAATATTTCAAAGAATAATAATTGCAATGCTATGTAAATAAAAACAATTTGTTAAACCTTGGCCACTATATCTGGACTTGTCTTCATATAACAATGCATAGATTTCTGTTTATATGATTGTGGTTATGGTTGTACTTTATGAATCCCTAATCTCTGCCATTACATACAATGAAACAAGAGAAGGTAAAACATTAAAAAACAAAGCAATGTAATCCAAAACACTCTTCGACATTATTGTAATATATAAATAAAAAGTCCATCCCGTGTGTTAGTGACTTTTATTTATATTTTAGGCAGGAAATGAGTTTTCAAATTTAGATTTTTTTTCTTCTGGGGGGGACCTCCAGACCCCCTGTAAGATTTGGTCCCCCCCAATGTAGACTCCGTGGCTACGGCCTTGCGGTACGTATACACACAGTGCGTATGTATAGCCACCGCATCTTCATCACCTGCCATGTGCTCTCCACTCCTGAAGGAAGGCCACCCCAAGCTGTCCTCCATCTCTCACGACAAACCACCGCGCTCCTGCGTACAGGCTGCTATTGATGCATCTCCGCAGTGGATGTCCTCTTAGCTGCCATTCCACTGTTAGTCTTTGTTGGTCTTCATCCATCCTCGCAAAATGTTCTACCCAAGCCCACTTATTTCCCTTTTTACAGCCCACACAATGTCTGTAATTGGCATTTGTTCTCTGATCCGTATGGCTCTTCCTGGCCCCCATTCTCAACGTACGTCTCTCAGCCCCTTTTTTGTGTGCACTTTTCAGCATTTTTAAATCCTTTATATTAAGTTCGCTTGCTTGCTTGCGTGCTTGCTTGCGTGCTTGCTTACGACCGTGCAAATATTTCAGTCGTTTTTTAACCCACTTCCCGTGATCCAATCGAGCTGACATTTTCCACACAGACTCGTTGTGCGAGACAATTAATGTTCGTGAAAAAAAATCCCAAAATTTTACACTGTTTATGGAAAACAAATTAAATATTTAATTACCAATTGCTTAATACTGGCAGACAATCATCTGACCCATAGGTGGCAGCCATCTCAAGCCAGAGGACGAGAAGACTCTAGCCGCCACGCATATAAAGGATTTATAGTGAAAAACTTAGTTTTTACGGGTTTACTTGTTTACGACGAGAAAGGTTGAGTATTTGTCTGCTATAAATGTTTCCCACGCTGTTAAGCCACTTCGTTAAGCTATCATTTGTGGCCAGGTCGCTTCTGAAAAAGAGCTACTACATAGCCCAGTCGGTGGGCCTTATCTGGTAAAATAAAAAAAAAATAGTTCAGTCCAGAGTTTTTTTTCTACATTTTCTTGATCAATGTCCACATCTCTGATCCATGTGCCATATAGAAGGTATTGTAAGCTGATTGGAAACTTGCTTCTTTAGGCACATTGGTACATTGCTTTTTAATTATCAAAGTCAATTTTTTAAAAGCACTCCAACTTCCCGTCGCTTACCTCTTAATTTCATGATTTTGACCCTGGCCCCGCATTTAGTAATTGCCATCGCTATGCACGCTGTTGTGTTTCCAGTTCTCCCCGAAGCAATTAGTTTCTTTGTTCAGGCAATTTTTTGTACATCACCTTTTGTATGTTACTTTAATAACATCATTTACTATTTATGACCGAAAGTGAGCAAGCCTTTGCGATGATGTTTTCAGTACCAGTGTGATTAGCACGTTGCGTGGATGTGCCTTTATTCATAATGTACGTTTTGAACTCGTAGCATATTCCTCCGCTCGCTAATCGGATCCACCATAACGTATAAAATAAAAATGTCTTCCACCGTCAACCTTGCGCAAAATCTACGCAGTTCATGGCGTTGCTGCGGTGGCTCAGAGGCCAGATGCTGGGTTTGCATCCAGTCCAAGCCACCTGTGACTTCACCAGGTTCTCAAGTGGAGTACACCGACAGTCTCTGCTCGGTCACCAGAGGTCGCAAACGGGTTTTTATTCCTTACCCCCCGTACCCGGCCGCACCAGGGTCGCAAACGGGTACCCGTACCCGGCCGTACCCATACCCTACCCGTACCCGGCCAGGTATCGGGTAGGGTACGGGTACGAGTACCCGATTGCGACCTCTGGGATGAAGCCATGTTGCAGGCGCGGGTGGGTTGATTCTAGGAACTTGAATTGTGAGAAGAGACAAGACGTTGGGAGATGAGTGACAAACAGTTACCAGTGACTCATGGTCTACCCGTACCCGGCCGCACCAGGGTCGCAAACGGGTACCCGTACCCGGCTGGGTACGGGTAGCCGGGTACGGGTAGCCGGGTATCGGGTAGGGTACGGGTATCGGGTACCCGGTTGCGACCTCGGCCGGTCACTAATGACTGCACACACCAAAAAAAAAGCCATCACATAAACTTTGATTCTGCACTTAATTCAGCCGATATACGTAGCATGGGTTACATGGACGTACGAGTGATGCTTCGTGTCATGGCATAACTACCGATAGAATGAAATAAATGAAGACTACGAGAAATATTGGTAAACTACGTGGTGAGTTTCATAGCAGATGGGTTTTATTTATGGAAATGTGTGAAGTGTCTGGAGAATAGACGGATGGACTGACACAAAACATCCCAGCCCTTCAAATTAAGTTTCTAAATGTCTGCATGAGAAAACTACCAGCTGTAATGTAAAGTGAACGAGTAATCAGAGACGGAACAAAATCTAAAAATATAAACAATATATTGACTAGTCTTGTCCCCTAAAATTTCCAAAGTCATGTCAGCTTTATTTTTAATCAGTCCGTGGCGCCTGTCAGGCACGGATCAGCCATGCAAGGCGCCGTTTACATCGAACACAATACCGCAAACATTTATTTTAGAAAAGTGTAACATCCGTTTAATTAAAAATCCAATTTAACGGCGCGAAACAACTCTGAGAATATTTCCCCACCACAATGACCATCATCGTCGCCACTACCGTCACCGCATAAGAGAGTGCACGGCTAAGTGCATTGCGCATTCATCGTGTATGCAGAAAACGCCTGCATTTTGCCCGATCTCGTTAGATCTTGGAAGCTCAGCAGGAATTTGAGCCTGGATAGTGTTTGGATGGGTGACCGTAATGCACGGTAAAAGCTGTCATCGGCTGCTACCTTGTGAGCAGCAGAGGGACATTGCGGCAAAATAAATAATTGTGCTGTACCTCTATGATCCCCACATCTAGGCTCCCCGTCTTCACCAGATCGCACTGACACCAGGGTGGTGAATTACGTCGAATAAACCCCCGCTATCTGCAGGGCTTGGGGAAGGCCCTCATCCATCAGTAGATTGACCACAGGGCTGTGCTTGTTGTATGAATGTGTGTGTGTGTGCAATTGCATTGAGGCAGAAGTCCAGCCAGGAGAGTGAGCACATGGTAAACACGCGAGAGCCCAAGTGCTTTCAATTCCTCTGCGCACGCGTGCGTAATTGCCGTTGTACGTTTCAGTTCGTTTTAACACCCAATAGACAAAATCTAATTTTGCCGTTGATGAAATATTTGCGGTTGTATTGTGTACATATGTTGAATGCCTAATCCGATGCAGTGTTAGGCAGCAGAATGACGGTAGGCAGGTACCGTGTAAATAATGGCATTCGGGTGACACACTGGGAACCCATTCCCACTTTCACTGTCACCTATACCTCTGGAAACAATGTCTGAGATGGAAAAATTGGTTTAACCCTAAACTGCGGGCAGTGGTTTTAACGACTGGGGTTGATGATAAAAAACAAATGAGTCGTGTAATTAAATCACTTTGAACCGGAGTAGCCCTCTCATTGCCGACAATGACAAACGTGTGGTTATTTAAAAAATGTATTTGATAATCATCAGACCTTGAAGATAATCCATATTCCTAAATGTTGTCAGCAGGCCAAATACTGGTATCCCCTCTCCCTGTCTGTGTGACCTTGTGCCATTTCATGTTAACGAAAGCAGATAGCACAATCGAGAAGGCCATCTCGTGAATTCGGAGAATGATTTCCATTTGCAAGTTCTTATAAAGATGATTCACCCGCCCGAATTGAAAATTAAGTGAAGGTTTTTGTAAATGGAAAAGAGGCTTTGCAAAGCTGTTGTTTGTGTCACCCTCAGGGCACACTGGGTGTCTTAACACAGTGAGATATTTGTGTGTTTTTGCACGTTACCAACACATTCTATGATGAGGTTTATTTTGATCTCTTCAGGGGAAAGCTGTGTTTTTTTTACATGAAACCAATCATTTTAATTGTGCACTCATATAAACTCGCTGTGGATTAGTTTAACACGTAGGCTTTCGCGACCAATATTCATAATAAAGGTTTTTGGGTTAGTTCGCATTATTTTTAAATGTCGTAACCCTCCACCACCCGACACGGCCAAACAGTAAAAAATGTGTCACGTTTACAAAAGACAAATAGTTCACTACTTTAGCCCACCGATGTGTTGAAGAGTGAATCAACATCATTTACAATTTTGAGTACGACATTTCGCTGGCAATTAGATGGATTGTTACATCCCATCAGCTGAGATGGTGATGGCTTTGTGAGAGGCCTTCATCCAGCAGTCGATTGATTGTGGCTGATGATGACGATGACAAACACAGCAGCCGCTTTGCGTGACTGTTTACGCTTTAATCGTGAGTTCTCACAACTTTGATGTGAGTTCCTGCTCTGAGATTTGTGACAAACGTCAATGCACAGTGTGTGGGGAAAAGTGCATCCCCTGTTGTGCAAATATTAAAAGGCCTCCTCCCTCTTGATGGGTTTTTTCGGAACAAAGTATCTTGGAAAAAACCCTTGTGCAGCCATTCTCGATTGTGGTCCTTTGTCTCGTGACACCATGCCAACAGTTGACTGGGCATGAAATTGGGTTGATGCAAAATTGGGGAAAATGAGCAGAGATTTAAAAAAATGGTTTCTGTACAGTTGTACGTTCACCGTGTCATGGGCGGATCAAAGACGTTGGTCGCATGAGATGGTGTTGTTACCGATTAAAATTTGACACTTTTCATCCTATACTCACGAAAGCTTCAATTTTATAGCTTTCCATCCTGCCAGGTGATTTCATTTGAAGCATAGCTGTGTTTTGTTCCTGATGTAAGCAGCCTTGTTGATCTCAAAAGTAAATAAATTAGTATTTCAGGCTTTCGAAAAACTACATTCCAGACTGTGTGTTTAAATTACAATGCGCCTTGCGATTTTTCTCTGCTCTGATTGAAGGCCGCTCTCTCATACATTTAGCATATTACTTCTGAGTGACATGCGGTGGAACAATGGTTATTATTACAGCCATTGGGAATGCTCCTGAGCAGTGAGATGGAATTCCTCATAGTAAATCTTTTTTTGCGGAATTCATTTCATCAGGCTGGCCTGGTAATTGCATTAAATTCATGGCCAACAACATTATCTGTTTCTAATTGCACACATTTGGGAGAAGCATATTGGGCCACTTGCAGGCAGCTTTTGCTTTTAATAGTTAAATTTCGATTTAAAGCTTTCGTGACTGCAGGGATTCATCTTCTTGGTTCTTTCGGTAAAGTCACGTGGAAGGGAAATACTAAAATAATAAAAATAAAACATAATAAAATAATTCTCACGACGTTTCGGCCACAACGCTTGGTACAGAATGTTGGCCTTTGCGGTTAGCTTGAAAACGTTGACCTTCAATACATTTTGTGCACATCGGGTCTTTGAGCATACACAATTGATGGTGGCACTGTAAGATTAAGTGTAAGTCAAGTCCAAAATGTTTATATTTTATTGCGAAATTAAAGGCAAAAAAACCAAGATGCACCAAAACCGAAGAACTGGAAATGGCAGTCTTAAGGACATAGGAGCGCTTTTGGACTTGAGCACACGACAGGGAAATACATTGAGTGGGTACATTTCTAAACATGCAACTCTCATAACTTAGATTATCAAAACGTTTAATAAAATAACAACTTATTGCTACACCCATTACTTATTTTCGAGCCCTTTGTCAACCAGCTGGTGGATAAACAAGCCATGTTTGACCATATCTCACCACACTGGGTGGTTAATGTTGGTACGGTGAAGTGGGCCTGGTTCCGATACCACTCGTCACCGATGTTCGCCGTGACCTGAATCAAACTCCCATTTATAGTGCCATGTGCTCATCTGTGAGCCCCGCGTCCACCCCCCTCATACATTCTAGCAAAGTGTAATATAATTTGTTTCTACTTCATAAGTCATTTCTCCATAGTTATTTTTTTTTATCATAGGCATCCATTTATCAAGAAAGCTGTTTTTGCTTTCTGGAAATAGTTGGCAAGTAGCTTAAAGGTATTTTTGAAGTCATTCGGCAAACCAAACTAACTGTTAAGGGAGACTTTTTTCTTTACTGACTGGAAACATTTCCTCTCGTACATAGCCAGATGATTTAAAACTTTTCATCCGATATTTGGAGCCTTTTGCCAAAGTACATTTGAACAAAAAAAAATGTATTCACAAGTATTAAATTTGCTATTTCAAACACCTACACATGCTTTGTTTATTCTTCACATGGACGGTTTTCCGGCTTCCGTTTGCCGCGCGCGTGTGATGCTGTCACCATCTCTGTGGACACTGGCTCACGTGGGTTCGGTTCTGTAAGCGTTGTGAACATTCACTGCGCTGTGTTCATTTTACTTTTACGGCCAGCTGTAAAGAAATACATTTTCAATCTAGATTTAAAAGTGCATAGCTCCAATGGCTTCCGAATATCGGACGAGCGTTCCAGACGGCCGCAGAAGCGCATCTGAAATCGCGCGATGCCGTGACCGTCTTTGTTCGATGGCCAGCCAAAAGCCGCTGCGAGGATGACCGGAGTTTGCGTGATGGTTTATGCTCCTTGACGAGATCAGCAAGGCATTGTGGTTCATTTGCGGCAAGGGCTCTGTGTGTAATGAGTGCGGCCTTACAATTCATTCGTTCGGAAACCAGAAGCCAATGCAGCACGGCGAGCGCTGGACGGACGTGGTCAGATGTCCAAATGTCAGTTTTTATTTTTGCCATTTCCTAAACTGCATCAGCAACCTGGGTAACGCGAGGTATCATTGGAAAGCTCTCGCTCGCAACTCAACGGCAGTCGTTCTCGTCACGGCTGTTGTTAACCTCGGTCAAAGCATCTGTGACCGCCTCTGAAGTGCAATGAGTGGTTCACCCCCCCCCCCCCTGGACTTCTTGCGGTATTGGATTTCGTTCCGCTGCCAACCGCACCAGTGCCCAGACACTGTCACGCTCGAGTAATTTGTCATTGGGCGAGTGTTCAGATTTTCTGTTGAGTAGCGAATTAGGAGTCTGGTGACTAGCTTCTCACCTGAGCGTCAGGTGAGTGGTGGTAGGTGTCTGATGTGTGGTGAGTGTCGGGAGAGCCGTGTGAGTGGCGAGTATCTATAGTCGGTGCGTACCAGGCAAGACAGTGCGGAGGACACCCAGATTACATTCACTACTCGCCGGAAATTAAGTACAGTGAAACCTGAATGCAGTTCACGGCGATTACTCTAATTCGCAGTGATGCAAGTGGTGGGAGTGCTTATTTGGTATGAGCCTAAAACCTATTCGTGCTTTTATGGTGCTGCTGCTGCCACCTGTGTTATTACTTTTGGACATTTGCAGGAGTGTACCGGTGCAGCATCTCATCAATATGATTGTTTTATTTAACCAAACCTAGATTTGTATGCAAATCCCCAATAAAACATGTAATTTAAAACACCTTTGCATATATATTTTAGATTCATGTTCATTTAATCTCACTGCCGTATTCATAGAATTGTCGATATCAATACTTCAAACAGTAACGGTAAACATCTTCTTGGTTCTTTCGGTAAAGTCACGTAGAAGGGAAGTAATAAAATAATAAAAATAAAACATAATAAAACAATTTTCACGACGTTTCGGCCACAACGCAAGCAGCCGTCCTCAGGCGAAGAAAGCTTTAAATCGAAAAGTAACGGTAAACCTTGAAATGTTTTTTTTATTGCAACTGCGATTATACATTTATTAACTTCCTTCTGCTTTTCAAATTTAACGGGACAGGTGTTGCACATTTAAATGGTACAACTTTAAAAAAAGATTGCCTTAGAAGTAAATGATTAAATTGTGTAACATTCAAATGTGCACGAGTTTCCCCGACCAAAGGCTTATTATCACAAGGGAGCTTTGTATTACAGGGTTTCAAAACATATTTATTTATTTGTATATCTTCCATCTAATTTCTTTTACATATTTGCTCTAATTATAAAAAATATTTTTATTTATTTCCTTAGTTGTGGGCTGATAACAAAAAATAACGAGGCTCAATCAAGACACAAATTAGCGTGGTGTTGCAATTAAAGCCTTTTATTTTTATTTTTTTACAAATTACCAACAAAAATCAGCTTCATTATTTTTTTTTAATAAATGTGTTAATATCGCTTATTTTCGACGAGACCGCCAATGCCCTTTGTTGTGCGTGACAGCTTCCGGGATTTGAATAGGACGTCGAGCGTGAGGCAGAGAGAAAGCTTGCCTTCATGGCGGGGCATCCGCCGCCGAGATGGGCGGTAAACAAAGCGCCCGGGCCACCATGGAACAAAAGGGGGCCATGTGCATTCATTGTTGTGCTTATCGACCCTCGGTTTCCACGTGGTTTTTCACCCCATTCAAAATATTAACAATGAAACCTCTTCAGGTAAACAGCTGCGAGCTGTGGAACACGGCTAACAAGAGAGTAAAAAAAATAATCCAGTTTGAGAACGAATCTGGAAACCTTAACCTAATTCTCACAACAGCATATTGAACAATAGAGTGCTCTCGGTGAGTGGCAGAGACCGGAGCGAGCGGTGCAACAACATTTGTTGTTGTGCTGTACTTCTATGCTCCCAAGTCTATGTGTTACCGAATAAAGCTAACATACATTCACGTCCGTGGTATTGTAATGCGTAAATTTAATGTTGACGCAGGCGAGCTTTTTGATTCTTTTCATCTTGAACGGCGTCGGCACCCTTGCCCACGCCTTGTCTGCGCGCGGCAAAAAGAACAACAAAAAAGATCCCATCACGGGTAGCGCTGTCATTATTTGCTCTTCCTTTAAAGTTTAAAGGTTGCATTGTGACAGAGCAGCAGGCACTTTATAAGCAGTCGCAGCGTATCTTCAGCCGAGCGGCACGTGTACATTGGCCTTGGGTTTTTTTGCGGCATTTTCCAGCTTGGGGGGGGCGGGGGAGGCGGCTAGAGTAGCTTAATGTATGCCGTATTGTTAAGGCCGGGGCACTCGCTGTTCTTCTGATGTCTGCAGAAAATGGGCCGGGTGGTTGCGCGACGGTCTGGCTTGACCTGGGACAAAGAACGGAGAGACGGTTAACTGATGCAGCGGAGCGACACGGGGCATTCTAAGGGGGCTGCTGGAGTGCACGCTCGAAGCCACCTTCGCCATTTCGTTGCGCGGTCGCCCGACGCGTTGTGTGTCGCGTTGCCCCCTTGTGCTTGCGCTGCCGGATGATGCACTTAGAGGCTCGCGGGAGCATCGAGGGCAGAGCCCTGGAGGGGTGAATGTAAACTGGAGAAACGAAATGAGGCGGCCGATGTGTGTGATGAGATCTGAGCAACAAGTCACCTTGACTGGCGTGTAGCACGTTGTCAAAAAGAAACCACATGGGAAACGAATCGGAGTTTAGGATCTCCAGCAAAACATACCTTTTTGCTATCAGAGATGTTCTACCCCCTCATGGCTGTTCCATGCACCACAAGCCTATGATTCCGCAAACCTTATCTGGTGTCGAGGTTGACTTTATAGACAACACTAATTTATTGGCAATTTTTTTAAAATATTTTTGTGATTTTTTTCTCTCTCCCCCTTTTCATCGCACTATCAGCGTCACGTCACGAGTCAGAGGATCCATTCTGTTCTCTCGCAGGACAGTGCGACCCTCGTCAAGTTAGCGACCCACAGAAACGGATATCATAGAGCTGCCGCCGAGGTTTCTTCACGTGACCTCTGCTCCACACAATAGAGGGCAGCACTTTCCCACCCACTCTGCATGCGCTGTTCGTGTTGGTTGCACGTCTGGATTCTAACTTGGGATCTCAGCAGTACCGGCACAGCACTCTGACCACTGAGCTGCCCGGCCACTTCACCTAGTGCTATTGTAGGGCATTCTGGGTAATACATAAGTGACATTTTGTTTCTGTATTTCTACTGAAAGGTACATTTTATTTAGATCTAATGTACTTCCAGACCTATGTTACCCAGCAGCGTTTGTTTAAGCATGCAAAACCTCTGGACTGTAAATTGTATATCGGTGAAGATGTATGGAGCTTGCATGCAGAGAAAGTACAAACCAACAACCGCTGTTTGTCCCATGCTCGGTGCACTTTGAGGCCACGTGAAGTGTCGAAGCCCTGCTGGCAGGAGGAGGTCACGGAACAAACCCAGGTGCCATGGATTTACCGAGATGACTGACATACACGCACAGTCACCAATGCTGTGCATTTGACTAAATTAATATACATGTATGCTCTTGTAACTCTTCTGCCATGCTTTATCCACTGCTGAACGAAGGGCTTCTCAAGCCATCACCATATTTCACGTCCCTGCGATACAACAATCCGTGTAGCGCCTTGCACACAAGCCGTTTTTCATTGTTCCATCTCCTTGGTGGCCCTCTTTCAGGGATGCGCTCTCCATTCACTAGGATTCCATCTTTAATCTCGACCAGCTCCCATCATCCCTTCCAGTGACGTTTCCCATCCAAGGTTACTCGAAAAATGGTGACACTAATTTAAGCTATTTAACCACTTCACAGTGCTCACTTATCCTTGGGGTTTCACTTGGGTTCTGGCACACGCGGGTAATTGGGGGTTTTAAGTTAAGTAAATTGATACCTTGGACCGATGGTGGTGGTTTTGAGTGTGCGAGACGGCGGATATAAAAAGGGCTGTCTGGTACATCGTGGTGGAGTGTGGCTCAAGGCCTGATGAGGGCAATTACACACGGGTACACAGTCCTGCCGATCAATAGCAAGTCAACTGAGAAACGATAACCTTTTCACGTACCGAATCCGTGAATGCGGGATTACAATTCATTAAATCGCCCGTTGCCCTGCCGTGAATTGATAAATGAACCCTTCCCACCAGCGAAGCAACCCAAAGGCTCCGTGTTCGCTCCCGTGCGAGCTGATGACTCCTAAGTTGCTAACTCGCTGGACGGATTGCTGATCGCAGCGCAAGAGAGCGGAGGCAGCTTTGTTTCCTTGGGTGCAGATATTTTATCCACTTGCGGATGCAGCATGATGACTGACACCTTTACCGGTGCATCAGTGGTCACATACAATGCGTAGTCGTCTTAATATATTTTTCGAGATTTGCTTTAAATGAATGTTTACAATATACGGTCTATTCGTGTCAGAACGATGTAGCCATCTATCGCCAGCTCGCAGTTTGAGAACGTTTTCACTGGTATAGAACATCATTAAGGGTGGAATGATTCAGGGTTGCAATGTTATCCCATTTGAGAAATATGCAGGAATATATTTTTAAAACATTTTCAAATTTGTGACCTGACGCCGGCTCACGGTGGCCTCCTCTTGCGAATGACGTGAGAGGATCTTTAACGTCCACTGCGAGTGAAGCGGGCTGTGCGTGTTACCCTGATTACACCCTGAAAAATAATACTTTTTCAGTTGTACGTGCAATGAGGGAGGGCCATTGCACAAAGCGTCACCTATTACATAGCATTTTCATGCCAGAGTGTTATTGATGATTGCGTTGAGTTCTAACTTTGTATCCACACGGTCTTCTGTTTGCTGGATCGTTTAAAATGTTTTTTTTAGCTTCAATAAATGTCCACTATGTTACGTGTGTTATATTTATGCACATCGCAGTAGTGTCTTATTGTTGGCGTTCAGAAATAAAACCCAGCGCTTTGTTTGCATTATTGGGCAATTACAGCATTGTGCCTTTTTCAATAACGCATGGTAATGGGCCTTATGCAACGTTGTAAATTGAACGGCGCTCATTCTTTTGCAGAAATAGCCGCACACTCGGTCGTCCGTGGGTGGTTTTGAAAAGTTTACCGAATTGATGTGAGTGCTGTTTAGTCATCCCACTCGTGTGATTGCTCTCAGGGTTGAAATGGTGACGAGCTTTTCAGCTGGTCGGTGAAATGCGGGGTAAAACGAGCAGCCAAGAAAACAAATTGCGCTTTGCCCAAAATGTGTCTTTTTTCTGCATTAAGTGAAGAGTACCTCGCGTTCCAATCGCCTTGCCGCATTGCATTGTTGTCACGTTGAGGGGAGACTTAGTTTCGTGTTTATTTTTTTATTTTCTAAACTTAAAAAAATATGTTTGTTTATATTCGTTTCTTCCTTAATAACGTTTACTAGTAGTTTACAGTCACATAGACTGTCACTTGTGGTCCATTCTTGGCTGTGCAGTTCTTGCACGAAGTCACTTTAAATTTTATGCCCAGCAATATCTCCGTTCTGGTGGGTGTACGGCTGATGTATTCAACTTCAGTAATTTCGTAAAACATTTTTTTATCCATGGGGCACCACGGGAAGGGGGGGAGTAGAGTCAACGGATGTAATGCGTGGAAAATATAAAGAAAAGGAACGGGTAGGGGAAGGGATGCCGAGCAGGAAGTCTCCAAGATGGACCAAGATGACGGAGACGGAGACTTGTGTTGCCTCCGAAACGTCGTGATTTTTTTATTTATTAATTTTTATTTAATTTTTTACCTACGTGACTTTACCCAAAAAACTAAAAGTAGGGGAAGGAAAGACTGATCACTGGCCAGGAAGGGGCTGGTGGGCGGTGGGGGTGGAGAAGGAATGACCGGGCCAAGGTGTCGTAGATGATCAGAGTGGGACGCAAGAGCACGAGAGAGAAGGAAGGAGCCAGTAGAAGCGAGCTGCACGGAGCAGTGTCTGTTTTCAGATGGAAAGGGATTCAGATAAGTCGTGTTAATTACGGGAGGCTTGACCTCATTTAGATACAGTGATTAGATGGAGGAAAATCATGGCAATATGTGGGTGGGGGAGAAGTGTTTGATGTTTTAATATGCTTTTAAAATGTTACTTATTTTAGGCATTAGTTAAAATATATAAAGTATATATATTGATAAGAAATGTGAAAATATGGAACACTCTTATCTGAAAATTAAGCAAAGAGGCATGGCACAAAATAATAATTTGCGCAAGCTAGGGAATAAACGAGCAGTCAACAGTAAATTTTACATTGTCTCATTTATTGCGTTGCTTATATTTTCCACAACAGTGCGGATGCATGTTTTGTGTTATGCATCGTACAATCTTGCTTCGAGCTGGGATTCATTTCTTGAAAGAGAGGGTCCTTGTCTATCGCGTGGGGCAGTTCACCAGAGTCGGGGGACGGGTCGGTCTGACTGCCGATGGGACACCGTGTGTGTCAAGGCCGGTCTAGAGTGTGCCGGTGTTGAACAAATGCTGCTGAAGCTATGCATGGCGGTGGTGGTTCATGCCTGCAATCGAGCACTTGGCAGGCAGTGGATCCCGCATGTTGTGAAATGCCCTTCGCGGTGCCATACTCTGGCTCACCAGTAGAAGGCAGTACAGCAAAATGTGGACTCTAATCTGTTCCATCTGTTTTGGATGCAGTCTTGCCTGCTTGTGCGTATGGGTTTTCTCCGGGCACTGCGGTTTCCTCCCACATGTAAACACTGCTATTCCCACTTGCCTCTGGTTCCTCGAGCCTCCGAGTCATCCTCGCTCTTCGAGAGAGAAAGAGCGAATGCTGCACTGCGCGTTACCAGTTTAAGTTTTATATGCCCACAAGAAGACCTTGTGGTTGATGGGAAGTGTAAAGAGTGATGTGTTTTTTTTTGCGCAAGGACAGACGAGAGGGAGATGTATCGTCTGCATGCTTTTTCAAAGAAGCATGAATAGAGATGTGGATGCTTGGAATTGCACTGGATTCAATTCGTCATATTGGCTATACAGAGGAGTAAGTGGGCTTGGGCCGGATGCTGGAAGGGACCGTGACGGGTGATTGAGACCGTCCCCGGCACAGCTGAGGCTATGAGGTCAGCTGGTGTGCAGTGACTCCATGGGCCGTTGCGTGACCAGGGGGGATGACAGTGCTTTGGTGGCAGCCTTCATCCACCACTGGGTAGATGATGGTATCGTGCGTTTGTGATTACATGATTTAGAGATTTGCGGGTTTTTTAACCTGCTTACTATTGTGGATAATGATGATGGTATATTATATCGGTAATTCTATTGAAATAGGTTTATCCTCGAGTAGGCACACATCATGACTTGGGGCATTACGTTACCAAAGATTTTATTATGTTTGCTGTCGTAATTATTTTTGAAAACAATATTTATGTGCCAGATACGTACACTTCATTATACAGTACAATCATTCGGAACGTTGTGCATGAGTATAAATCAACACTCGCTCTCAACTGGATTGATGGATGCATTGGGGATGATTTTTTTGGAAACTTTTCATCAGTCTTTGCACAAAAATGGTTTTACTCCCGATTTGATTCACCCACACACGCCCATGGCCTAACCAAGGCCCCGCCACGGGGCCGCACAGCTATAGACAACAGCGGTGGAACATCTTGGTTCTTTCGGTACAGTCACGTAGAAGGGAAGTAATAAAATAATAAAAATGAAACATAATAAAATAATTCTCACGACGTTTCGGCCACAACGCAAGCAGCCGTCCTCAGGTGAAGAGGACGGCTGCTTGCGTTGTGGCCGAAACGTCGTGAGAATTATTTAATTATGTTTTATTTTCATTATTTATTTTATTACTTCCCTTCTACGTGACTTTACCGAAAGAACCAAGAAGATGAATCCCTGCAGTCACGAAAGCTTTAAAGTGGTGGAACACTTGAATTTTCGCAAATTGGTTTTGAATTTTGAAATCTTTGGTCAGCTGAATCTACTGAGGTTGCTGCAGGATGCGTGGAGAAGAAGCCTAAGTGGACCTGACGCTGCCCGCATGCACAATAGAAAAATTATGCAGAATCTTTTGAAATTGACCTAAAATTGCAGCTTCCCCATATGCTGTCGAGAATGTTGATGTCGTTTATCACGAGGTGGAAATCAATTTACAATGAGAGATTCAAAAACGTTCTTACAAATAAATTGAGCTCTTTAGAATATTGCTACTTCAGCACACGGATTTTGTTTGCCGAAATGAAGCCGCAAAATAATTTGTTCCTGCATCGTTCACGCCGGGTGCGTTGCAGTTTTTCGAAATGTTTTGTCCCGACGGCGTTGGTTGTTGCCGCCGCCGCCGCCGTGGTGAAGTTGTTCCCCTTGCGCGAGCGAAGCTTTGTCCTCGCGATGCGAAGAATGGAACAGGTGAGCGCTAATGGGGTTACGCGACACACGTGTGTGTGCTTGTGTGCGCGCGCGCGCAAGCCATGACACATTGTGTACGGTCTCGGCTTAAAGAAAAGAAAAAAATCAAATCGGCAGACGCTGCTGTCTGTCTCTTTCTGAGTGAGTGGCACAATCCGCTACCCACCATCAATTTAATGCTACCCAGACACAACCGAGCGTCGTTACTGTGAAGGATGGTGATTTTGATATACAAATAATACGTGAAAAAAATACTCGGTATTCATGAGCGTACAATACGCATGCACTTACAAATAAGTGACTGGAATGAATGCCACATTGAAAAAAATTGACGAGCCCAAATTAGTTTAACGTCGGAGGGCATCCAGAAACGTGGGATTTGATTCCTTGACAGCGTCCGATTCGTTGTGACACTTCCTGTGCACGTGGCCATTTGTGTCTTCGAGTGCCCCCAGCGAGTGAGCACGCGGACTCCAAACTCGTTTGCTGCTCAGCGACGGAATGAAATGCGTCGCTCCACAGCACGAGTGGAGATGGACCTTCTTCTTCTTGGTTCTTTCGGTAAAGTCACGTAGAAGGGAAGTAATAAAATAATAAAAATAAAACAATGAAATAATATAATATATTTTTTATTATTTGATTACTTACCTTCTACGTGACTTTGCCGAAAGAACCAAGAAGATGAATCCCTGCAGTCACGAAAGCTTTAAATCGAAATGGAGCTTCTTGTTGAGTGGCGTCTTCTCTTTCCCCTGTTCACTAACAGGGGAGATCCCTCTCCCTTATTTGTTTTGTGTTTTTGTTTTGTTGTTGTGGGTCTGCATCTGTGTGTGTGTGGGTGCACAATTACATTAACACGAGCGCAAGCATAATTATTCTTTATCAGCATTTGAGGTTTTTAATGCTGTATAACGAAGCGATTTAATATTGTAAAACTTTTTTGGGGATTAATATATATCGTTTCTCAACTGCAGTCCCCGTGGTCTACCCATGCTTTCTGTACGTGCCGTGAGTATTTTTTTATTTGAATGTGAATAACAAAACGAAATGGCGGACTGTTGAGGTCTGGAATTAAGAAACGCAATACTCTACGGCTCGATCTGTGGAACAATGGGTTAGCGTGCTGCACTATAAATCCGTCAACCTGTGTTTGACTCGCGTCCACGGCTAAGATCAGTTTAACACGTAGGCTAACTAACATTGTTGACGAGAGGTATCTGAACCTATCCTGCCCAGCACCCTTCACCTATACATACTGACCAGTATGGTGAAGTATGGTCATGCGATCGTCCAGTGGATTATACAATCTTTTAATATGAGCGAAACTATGAAGCTACAATCTTAATTTTAGAACTTTCGTGACTGCAGGAATTATTATTTGTTTCTTTCGGTTAAGTCACGTCTAAAGAAAAAATAATTATTTAATTTAATTTATTATTTTATCTTTAGACGTGACTTAACCGAAAGAAACAAATAATATGAAGCTACAGTTGGAGAGGGCATGACCATCCTCCCTTCATTCACTTCCTTTCAGATGTGTTTCGTAATGCACCTCTTATCCACAGACTGCTTTCATCTTGAGATGCAGACAAACTCATTGTAGCCCCAAAGCATTGTGGGGCTGCCAAAATGTTTCAACTTTCTCTTCTGCTTTCCTTTCATTGCCTTCTCTCGCAACACAGCCGCATCCACTTAGGGAGGGTTTTTTTTTTATTCCACGCGTAAACAAAGTGCGACAGATGATGCGCGCTTATTGATGTGCGACAGAGTTTTTTTTTACGTGGGTTCTACAAACTATGAATGCAGTCCCCCGCTGCTCGCGCTGCTTTTACGATTCGCTTGTTTCTTTGGACACATCTCCACGATGGAATTCCAAACAAAAGTACACTCCAAAACAGGATGAAAATTATACATCCTTCATAGTGTTTCAAATTTAATACATTTCTGGCTGAAGTGTATTTTTGTTTAAGCCGAAGTAGGCGACATTTGATGGATTTCTTGAAAGTCGCTCGGTCATAGTCGGGAGGTCATTGTAAGAACAACAACAACGTCCACGATCCTCTGTTTTCCTCTTTCTTTAAAATCAACACGGCCTCTATCTGTGCGGCGCCCTCCAGATGCGGTCGCATTTGGAAACTTGTCATCATCATCAGCCATGATCTATCCACTGTTACATGAAGGAATCCCAAAGCCCTCACCATCTCTAACGCTCCCGCAATGTAAATCACCCGATATACATCCAAAATTGCGTTGCGTATCCTTCGTCTGCCGTGCGGGACGTGCGGGTTTATGTTGCAGCGTTGCCGTGCGCCGCGTCTGTCCAGGGGTACTCATTTTCGTCCGGCAGAGAATCAACCCCTCCGTTGCACAGCACAGCGAGCGCGACTCCGCCGAGGGCTGCTAGTCATTGCCGGGGGTGGTGGTAGGGGGGAAGGCGCATCGCTTCCATTTCCATTCGGCATCTCTTTACGAAAATACAAATAATCCCCGTACGAGACAAACCTTCTCCCACGGGAGGAGGCCACGACAGCCGGGGGACATTGCTGAATGCGGCGCGAATGCCGAGCGTTGCCGTTGTACGGCCGCAGGAATCATGCCAATGGGGATGCACCCGCAAGGCTTCCCAATAACGGCGCTCTCGCTGCCGGCCCGATTGCTGCCGTGGCGCCCGGTGCAATCTGTCCTATTTGTCCAGGTGCCAGTCGGCGCTTTCAAAATTGATCACGCTCCATCCCTTCCTCCGGAGCTGCTCTCCACGGGGAATGCCGTCGTGCATTTTGGTGATTTTTTTGTTCATCTCTTTTTCTTTTTTTTCCCCCGTTCCCCACACGAGCGTGTGTCCAGCGCATGGCGTGTTGTGCCGTGCCCGGGTGGTTCGCCTTAATTTTACCGATTCACCCGGCGAAGATAGCAACGGGGTATTACCGCGCGCACACACACACGCGCACACACTCGCACACATGTCATCACGGTTGCCGAGCACAGGCACCGATGGATCAAAATGCCAAGTGGCCGTCAAACAAATGGCACCGTTGAAGGTGTAGTAGATGAGAGTTGATGCATTTCTTGATTTGTGCGAGGTTGCAAGAATTTGGGAGAAGGAGCAATGGGACGGAAATCCGTGTTGAACGTGTTGATGATTAAGTTACCGTTAATTTCCTTAGGTTGGATATAATGACCCATTCGTTTCCATACATTTTTTGGATATTTTGTACTTAGCCTTTTGCAAACCAAATTGTGATTGGTGCTTTTAGTTTGGGTTAAATTGCGTAACTATGAGAGCCAAATGGTGTCGTGCACCCTCTTCCGCCAAAATTATTCTCTGGTCTGACACTGATGAGACAAGGCCATGGAGAAGGCTGTCTCTGGTGTAGGCCAATCGGTTTCAAAGACGATGCGTATGTTAAATTTCGATTTAAAGCTTTCGTGACTGCAGGGATTCATCTTCTTGGTTCTTTTGGTAAAGTCACGTAGAAGGGAAATAATAAAATAATAAAAAGAAAACATAATTATTTTACATTATTTTATTATGTTTTATTTTTTTATTATTTCCCTTCTACGTGACTTTACCGAAAGAACCAAGAAGATGCGTATGTTATCAAGAGCATGTTTGTTTGCATGTATTGACACAAGTACTGTGTGGTTATTGCAGGCTTTTGATGCCTTGCAATAGGTTTCCAATCAGTTTAGCACGTAGCTTTTCGCGACCAGTATTATCTATTCGGTGTTTGAACATCTTAACACCTACATTTTTATTTAAAGCTTTCGTGACTGCAGGGATTCATTTTCTTGGTTCTTTCGGTAAAGTCACTTAGAAGGGAAGCAATAAAATAATACAAAGATTGTTTTATATATTTATTATTTAATTGTTAAAAAAATATTGTTTTAGATTTTATTATTTTATTGTTTCCCTTCTGACTTTACCGAAAGAACCAAGAATATGAATCTTAACACCTGTTTTATTGCCAGAAAGGCTAAAGCCTATTCTTACTTTTTTAATCAATTTCAACAGAATGTGCCAATTGACGTAGCTGTGGGCGAACCGGTCTGTTGAGAGGCAATGCACGGACTGGATGCGAGGTTTCGCTGGAAATTGCATCCAGCTTCTTCATCAGGCGACCACCTGAGCCTGCTTGGCAAGTGGCGGCATCTCCCGACCCAGGCCTTAAAGTCGGTGCGGTGACGTCATTAGTCCCAGCAAAGCAGGGAGAACAGAAGTTACTAATAATACTCTCATTCTATAAAGCGTCATTCATGCTAATAGCATGCCATAACGCTGTACATTAATTATATATCGGGATCAAATCCCATATACAGCCACTACCAAAGCAGATGAAAACCCTACTACTGCCAGCCAGAATAAAAAATGAAAAAACAAAGTAAGAAATGGCACCAAAACCAAAAGCACAAACAACAAAGAAGTTAGTTCACTAGGTCACATCCCAATCTTCATGCTATAATATGGAGTAATCGATTTATCTCATGATTAGGTAGTATGCTGTTAACCACCATAATGTTATGTTGCCAAGTTTATGAATAATTCTAAGAAGTATTTTGTAGGTGCTAGATATACACGGATATATAAAATTAGGTCATCATTGGTTCAGCCAACCAGGTGAGCCAGAGGTCAATGTGATTAAATGAAAATTTAATTTGAAGCATCAATTATGTCACAATTTATTAGTGCGCTATTAAACACGCGAATGTTCTCATGATTTTAAGGTTATTAACGTCAGAATGGTTATATTAATATTGCCGGAAGCCGTATATAATCTCACAGGTTAAATTTAATATTCGACTTATTTCTTACCAATTTGTTTTCAAGCCTCAATCAAATGATTAATCTGCAGCTCTTGCTTTTAATATTGAGAACATATCTTTGAATGTCACTGTAAATAGCGTATCTCTTTGACATATTACTCCAATGTTTTGTATTCAAAACGGGCATCGTGGAATTTGATATTCACTTGTTTGTTCCATATTCTTATGGATAGCTTGTGTGTGCTCAATGGTAGAAACATATTTGATAAATCCAGTCTTCCACTGGTGTTGGCTGGTCGCCACGTTGTCAGTTATTTTGCTCTCCGTGGCCCTTTGTGTACAATTGAAATACTTTGATGAGGCTGGTGGCAGTTAAAATTCTTTTTCACAAACAAAGTTTTCCTTAAATTTCGATTTAAAGCTTTCGTGACTGCAGGGATTCATCTTCTTGGTTCTTTCGGTAAAGTCACGTAGAAGGGAAGTAAAAAAAAAAAGTTTTCCTTTTCAAACAGAATAATTATTGAGGCATTATTCCACACTCTTTGGTTCTTTCGGTAAAGTCATGTAGGTATAAAATAAAATAAATTAAATCACGACGTTTCGTGAGACGTCGTGATTTCACACACCTTAGCAGATGCTTCCACAGAATACTTTTTTGCTCTTGATAAATGCATCTGTCCGGATGCTTGCAGCCTCTTGATGCCATCTCAGAAAAACGCAGATATGTATCCACTTAGGCAGCTGGAACTAAACTGAACCGGTGGGCTTAAGGCCCCTGTATTTATACTACTACTTATATTACTGGAAAGTTCTAGAAGTTACTCCAGTTTCCTCTGCACTGAATCTATCTGGAATGTTCTGCAAAATAGGTAAATTTCTAAATATCACTGTCCTGGTCACAAAAGCAAAGTTTGTGGGGAATAATAGGAATTTTTTGTACTTTTGAGGCATAAGCAATGACGAAATAACACTTACTAACCAGGAATAAAATAATTATTGTTACACAGTGTTATGTGGCGGGGTAGGGGGGCAAATCTCAATCCCATGCAGACAGAACAGATGATATTAGTCCACATTTGCTCTCCCGCCTCCTGCTGTGACACCTCAATACCCACGGGAAGGGAGGGCGGCAACATTTGTAAATATAAATGTCGTTAAACCCGCCACCACCCGTAACAAATTGGCATGTTTTCGTTACGTGACAAACCTCACTAATTGGCTGTGTTGATTGGTGCCAAGTTTAACGATACATTTCATATTGGTCGCGAAAGCCTACGAGTTAAACTGGCAAAATTTATATTTCCATTATTGCTGGAATGCTGGCTACGTGCATAGCCACCGCCGCCCAATTTTATCACTCAACTTATTATTTTTTTCGACATGCCTTTTGTGGTGTCAGATAACGCATTCTTCTCTTGTTAACTTTGCTCCCCATTTTCACGAAGCGGTTCATTACATTGTAATTTTATTATTTCACAAGGTGAAACATATATCCATAGAAACCACTTGGCTTCCTTATAACACTGCCTTATAATTTGTTCTTAACCTTGTTCTTTTTTTTGGCTACGAGGAAGCCCAATTTGCATTGCCCCAGCCTGCATTTACTGCTTGCGTTGAAATTCCTCTGGGGGCAGAGACGCCTTTGACAATCTGGGATTTGTCCATGACAATCGAGTCAATTTCATTTCAGACGTCTCCATTTGGGCTGTACGTTCTTTGCCTCGACTCTCTTTTTGCAACAGGTGTTCATTATCTTGTCCCTGCTGCCTGCCGACTCAGAGACTTCTGTGATCCTTCGTTCTTTACTTTGCCCAAATGTACAAATCATACGCTCATCTCTGCACCTTTCACCTCCAATTCCGTCGAATTCCTCCGTTGCGGCGCCGCGTTGTGTTTTGCGATCGTTCAGAAGTCGGTTCATTTCCTGAAGGCATTCGGCCACCTCATTGCGTCGTCACGGCTCGCTGTTGGAGCGCACGTTTGAATTATGGTCGGTGCGGGTTGCTGAAGGGGAGCTCAGTGGTTTAGATATCACGACCCACTGATGTTAACCACAGACGGTAATACAACTCAGATCCGCGGCAGTCCACGGCACAATGCGCTAACCACACACAAAGCAGTAACACACATGCATTTACAGCTAGCCACCTTGGCTCTGTGCAAATAACAATCATTATTATTACGTACCTTCCCCCCCCCCCCCCCCCACAATTTGAATAAGAATTATGGGCACATTTGCTTGCTGCTTCTTCTTCACCCGTGACTTTATTTGGTAAAATTGGAGTACCTTCCCCCCCCCCCCCCACAATTTGAATAAGAATTATGGGCACATTTGCTTGCTGCTTCTTCTTCACCCGTGACTTTATTTGGTAAAATTGGAGATTGTGGCGTGTGTGTTGAGCGACGCATACCACAGCGCGGCCGGCGCTACGTGGGAGCGATGCAGACCATCGTTTTGTCATCCCTCCCCCTGCTGATCGATGGCCTGGCCACCGCGCCTATTGTGCGCGCAGTTTTGACATTTGATGCGTATCGATTGCTTTCTCACGGCCCCCCTCCGGACGGAACACGGAGAGGGTTGGGACACGGAGAGGGTTGGGACACGGAGAGGGTTGGGACACGGAGAGGGTTGGGACACGGAGAGGGTTGGGACACGGAGAGGGTTGGGACACGGAGAGGGTTGGGACACGGAGAGGGTTGGGACACGGAGAGGGTTGGGACACGGAGAGGGTTGGGACACGGAGAGGGTTGGGACACGGAGAGGGTTGGGACACGGAGAGGGTTGGGACACGGAGAGGGTTGGGACACGGAGAGGGTTGGGACACGGAGAGGGTTGGGACACGGAGAGGGTTGGGACACGGAGAGGGTTGGGACACGGAGAGGGTTGGGACACGGAGAGGGTTGGGACACGGAGAGGGTTGGGACACGGAGAGGGTTGGGACACGGAGAGGGTTGGGACACGGAGAGGGTTGGGACACGGAGAGGGTTGGGACACGGAGAGGGTTGGGACACGGAGAGGGTTGGGACACGGAGAGGGTTGGGACACGGAGAGGGTTGGGACACGGAGAGGGTTGGGACACGGAGAGGGTTGGGACACGGAGAGGGTTGGGACACGGAGAGGGTTGGGACACGGAGAGGGTTGGGACACGGAGAGGGTTGGGACACGGAGAGGGTTGGGACACGGAGAGGGTTGGGACACGGAGAGGGTTGGGACACGGAGAGGGTTGGGACACGGAGAGGGTTGGGACACGGAGAGGGTTGGGACACGGAGAGGGTTGGGACACGGAGAGGGTTGGGACACGGAGAGGGTTGGGACACGGAGAGGGTTGGGACACGGAGAGGGTTGGGACACGGAGAGGGCTGGGACACGGAGAGGGTTGGGACACGCCGCCCTTCCCTGCCATTCCACCCACTGCGCGTTTGGCACACCGGCGAGAATAGCCTGTGGTCATCTTAATTCCTGCGACTACCCCCCCCCCCCTTGCATAACCCCCCCCCCCCCCCCAAGTCTCTTAGATTTTTGGAGCAAAACCTAATGGTCCATACCACACAGAATGCACCCGATTTCGTCAGACCTCAGACGCTCGGCAGGGTTGGGCCTGGATGGGCGACCGCGGTGTACTCCAGGTTGTCATAGGCTACTGCGGGGACGTGCTTCATGTATCACAAGTTACATTTGAATGTGTAACTTTATTGGAGGACTGTGTGTCGTTGTCTTGGTGTGGTCTGGGACTGTTCTTGCTGTTGTTTTGCTGCCTTGGCTAAGCTTGGGAATTGGTGTACTTGTGCAATTTTACGAATTTATTCTTCGGGTTTGCTTTACTTTCCTATACTTTGCACTCCGATCGTGTTTTGTACCGTTTGTTGTCGTAACGTTCTGACCCACGCCCCTACTGGACATCTGTGAAAAAGAGCTTCATAGCTCATCGGATTTCTCCAGGATAAATAGTGTGATTCTGATGTACACAACGGCGAGCTGTGGAGTCTGATGGGCAAAGAAGAGGAAACCGCAACAATCCTTTCAAGAAGAAAATCTGGCAACACTTAACGTAGGCCACTTGACCAGCATCATAACTCATCCTCGTTAATAGCAAAGGACAGACGGCAGGTCTCGACAGTCCTTTGTTGTCCGATGCTTCTGTTCTCCCACGTTGATGCTGTTCACCTTCATAATCCGCACAGACCAACGTGGTGAACTGTGGTTAAACAACTGCCCCCAATACCTTACTGGAATTGGTTGGTTCTCATCCAGCAGGGGATTGACAAACGTTCACCGAAACGCCCGCTTGCTAAAAACCTCCTCCGGTGAGACGGTGCTGTGGTGTCGCTAATTTTTTCCCCTTCCCGTGGGGCAAATTGGGTCATTCAAAAATATATATTTTTTCTCTCGCTATGCCCACCTTTATGAAAACAATACTTTAAAAAAGATTTCAAAAAAGTAAAGGGGCAGCCCTGCAACTGCTTGCTCACACTGCTCTATTGCTGCCAGGATGGCCTCTAACTGGAGGAAACTACGCAATTCTGGACGGCGCGCTAGAAAGCCTCACTTGTTGGTTATTGGGCCTGCCTCTCCACACTGTCCCGACATCTCGGAAGAGGTGTTACCCATTTGTGTGGCTGGGGGGACAGCGGTGATTTGGAGTGGGTGGGGGTGGCGATTCAGAAACTCACTGCAGTTTTTTCTTCAACCGCCTCTCCGGGAGGTGGAACCGAAATGGCCACCTCCGGATTGCAAGTTTTGAGCTCGCGCGAGGCGGTACGCTGCGGCAGACTCCTCGTGGCGTTCGCTGCTCCGCGAATGTTTTCTTTTTTCTCTCCCCCACCCCTTCCCCCACCCCCCCCCCCTTCGAAAAAAAGTAATGACCTCCCGTTTTTGTCGGTTCACGTTCTTCAGGGAACACGACGTTGCTGCGATTGATGTCAACATGGGCTGCCCCAAGGAATATTCAACCAAGGTAATGGTGCTCATCATCCAAATGTCGTCGGCCATTTTAAATTACTGTATTCGTTCACGTTGTGTGCGCTGGCTTTTATATTGAATGCATTATTCATCGATTCCAGGAACACTGGGGACTGGCAAATGTGAGCTCTGTTGAATTTTCATACATTAATGGAAATACGGTCGACGGCCCTCTTGTGAATGTTATTAAACCCAATGCCGCTAATCCGGCAGGCTAGTTATGAACGTTACGATACCGTACATCATAATTCACCAAAGTGACGTTGATATCTCCCTGGAGATCCAATGAATCGTTGCGATTCTGTGTCGCGATTCAATAAATTAATCTGTTCTATTCTTTGGTTTCCCATTTTGGTGAATGTAGTGGCCACTGGTGGCTGCAGGGGTCACGTGTACCCCTTCCGTACAATGTATGTGCATCAAAAAAACATTGATTATTACACGCGCTCACCATTTGATGATTGCGAAAAAATTATGTAAGAAATTAAGTATTTGACGTGGGTTTTTAGCGGTTTTGTTCTCACAATGGGATAAGGGGAAATGGGTGGTTCAGCCTGTGTTATTGATAGTCCTTAGGCAGTGGTGCATACTTCTTTACAACAAACACTTAACACCAAGCAAGGCAGCCACTTTAAAGCTCCAACATGCTGTAGCAAAAATTAAACACCCACTTTAAGCCACGTTAAGTCGGTAATGCTTCGTCGTCATTCACTGTTAGCATTGTGGTGGTGGGGTGGAGGGTGTTACTGGTGGGGGGGTGCGGGGGAGTGAAATTGTTAATGTAGTAGTTCCTCGGTTAACGTTTTTAATCCGTTCCACGAAAACTACTGTTAACCGAAATAACTGTTAATCGAATATATAAAAATCACTGAGTCTGCAAGTGAGAGGCTGTTTCCGCTGCCAAAAGATAAAGCGCAATGCTAAACAAAGCCAGTGGAGGTCTAAACACACATAAATGGGCGTCGCTGATTGGTCGAGGGAATGGCTCGGCTCACTTTCGAGCGCTGCGATTGGCCGAAATTTCCGCCCGCGTGCATATAACGTCCACGTACCGTTACAAATATTTTAACTTTAGTCGAAGCCATGGGAATCCGATGGGAGGCGAAACGTTTACCGAAAAACCGTTCACCGATGTCACGGTTAACCGAGGAACCTACTGTATAGGAAACTCGATCTCCCTTACAGCATTTGGTTTGGGTAAGAGGTAAAAACAACAAGAGTCTTGTAGCTTATAAGGGTGCACACATGTATTTTGGTGGAAATTACGCATGTCCATGGCAGGTAAGAGTCAACACAAGGGGAAATACACTGTTGACCTACCAAGCAGTGCTCCTTGAGTGGTGGTCGTGTCACTCAGGGGGGTTATGGGATTAGAGGACATTGACGAGGGTTTGAACTGGCAGGCTTTGAGCTCAGTGCTCTACAAAGATAACTGTCTGGAGGATGATGCAAGTCTAGTCAAAATGATTTCGTGCTCAAAGGGACTTTGATGTAAGAGTACATTGTTAATGATGGCAGAAATTCGATTCGTGTAAAGTATATATAGTGTCCATAAAAGTATCGTCGTCAGAATTATGATGAGGCATCAGTCTGAAGCGCATTGGTTGAATTGTTGGCGGCGTATTCCTGTCCTTCCCCCGCACCTCCGATGAGCAGGGTTGGCCACGTACGATGCGAAAAAAGAAGTTCAGCATACATACATACATGTGTAGAGGAGTAGTATGACGACGTGACGTCATGAGCGCTGTGAGGCGCGATGACGTCATGTCACTTACGTGGGACCCCGTGACGAAAGCGGGGTCGTTGTGGGAGCCTGGGATGGAGAGCGTCTGAAGGAGGTCTCTCCGGCTCGTGACCGGACGGTGTTGGCTGATCTCCCCGTCCGGGTTCTACGAGTAGGAGAGCCGAAGATATAACCAGGGCTAGGGCTCAGAGAAGTCTGCAATAGCCGGCGAAGATTACGTGGGGTGCTGCTTTCCTCGGTCGGGCGGTGTTGGATGAGGCCCCGTCCCCACTCGAGTGAGAGAGCCCAAGAGATAGCCCAGGCTAGCAGTAGATAAAGCCTGAGGTCCGCGTGAAGGACCGAGTGTAGGGGACACCTACCTCTGGTGTGTTTGTTACCCGTGTTCATAAACCGTCTCAAGCCCTTACTAAGAGTTCAGTCTACGAGTCGTCCTGCACCACACAACACATGCATACTCCCCGAAAAGCTACAGTGATGTTCAACAGCACACAGCAGAAGCATTCAACACGACCACCCCAGAGGGATTGGCAAACCACCTGGGGGAGGCGTTTCTCGATACGGGTGTTTGTTCCGCCGACAACAGAGCACATGTTGGAGGCACGGGAACTCGGGGCGATAAATCTTCTTACGAATGCCCGGGGGGGTGGGGGGTGGGGCAGACGTGCGGTCAAAATGACAGAGGGGGATGTTCACTTCTTGAGAAAGCTTGAAACTTGTCTTGCAGGGGTTTTAAGACGTGCCGGTTTTAAAGATTAAGTGAAGCAGGTTTTGAAAGTGAAGTTTCCTGCTTAAAGTTGTCCGTGATTTTTTTTTATTATCATGTTTGGAAGTTTTTTTTTCAGAATCACTATTTTTAAAACGAAATTATATAATTTGCACGATGTAATCCATTTTACATGAAGGTGTTCCAAAATACTTTTGTTTTACCAGCTTGCTTTATATTTCGCATATCGTAAATCGCACATTCATATTAAAGAGCGCCTCTCTCAGAAATTAAACAAATGACTTGGTGATGCTGCTGCGTTGGCAGTGGTGCACAAGCACAGCTAACAACAACACTCAACACACTCGTCAACAGCACTGTGGCCTTAAAATAAAAAAATATATAAAATTGGCAACGTTTCATGCAGTGGCCTTACTTCCGATCACATCTCACGAGTGTGTTGAGTGTTTTCTTGTTATATCTCAAATACATTGTTGGTTATGATAAGATAATTACTTAACCTTAGAAAAAACTGCTCCTAAAGCTACGTAACTAATTTACGTGTGATTAAATTTTTGGAACTTTGTGACGTATTGCAGCGTGTTCTAACCTTATAGAGACCTTGTGGATGCGAGGAACACAAATTTAAGAAGCTAAAAAAATGCTCAAGATAATTAAACTTGCATTTTCTCTATCGGAAACCAGCTGTAAAACAGACATACTGCTCGTTGCATGTTCTCTGCCTTGTAGATCCAGGCAAGGGCAGACATTTATATCATCCAAAAATCTGGAGGACATGAGCTGAAAATATCAAGGAGTTAAAAGACTTTGATACTCAGCCATAATGTATATATATGTCAAGTTTAGATGATGAATGTAAAATTTAAGGAATTATTAGAAAACATAATGCCAAGTGGTGCAAATGTTAGATTTTGGCCAGCAAGTTTGAAGTTTACTGGTATAAGAATTGATAAAGATACACCTAGAGAGATGGCCAGTACACCAGGAATACTTTCAACCTTTTCCCATTTCGATGACATATGTGTATGTCATCAGTTTTTAATTCAATTCCGGAAAAAATGCGAAAGTAAAATAACTTTATATTCTTGGTTCTTTCGGTAAAGTCACGTAGAAGGGAAATAATAAAATAATAAAAATATTTAACAATATAATTCTCACGATGTTTCGACTGCAACACAAGCAATCATCATCAGTTGTGAAATCCACAGCAAGAAAATGAGAAAAAAGTGGCGTTTTTTTTTTCTTTACGTCAGCACCACGGACAGCGATTTGGCAGTTGGTCAGATGGACGAGTCCATGTATGTTTGGAAATCGCTGTCCGTGGTGCTGAAGTTAAGAAAAAACCGCCACTTTTTTCAAATTTTCTTGCTGTGGATTTCACACCTGATGATGATTGCTTGTGTTGCAGTAGAAACGTCGTGAGAATTTTATTGTTTAATATTTGTATTATTGTATTATTTCCCTTCTAAGTGACTTTACCGAAAGAACCAATAATATGAATCCCTGTAGTCACGAAAGCTTTAAATCAAAATATAATAACTTTATCGGTACCGAGGCTCCCACAAGGCCATGCAGGAGTGCATGTAGCACAGTTTGGTGCCAGCTATCACAGATTGCAGTCGTGTCGCTGCAGTTCTCTGCGGTGAGTACAATATCTTTAAAAACAACGGTGCTATGCCTCTCTTAATTGAATTAACGCTGAACACTGGCTCACTCCGAGATTCAGCGGTGAACAGGACACGCCCTACAACTTGCAGACGTCTCGGAACAGCAAACGATGAAGCAGTTTCTCTTCTCTCCCGGTGAACTATGGCAACAGAGATAACAAATATATGCAAAAACGGTCTTTCTTTCGTGGCATTATAGTACGACGTGCTTTTTACGAAGCAGTGCATAGAAAATGGCCCCAGAAGTGAATTACAAAAATCAAAACTGATGGATGAGCTTTTTTACCATGGTCAGGCTCGGCTCGTGATCAGCTGTGCTGCGAGATGACAGTGTTTTGCTCGAAGCGTACTGACGGGAGCTGGGAGACTGGGAAGTTTTCAGATCTTGCATGTTCATCTCAGGGTGTCAAGGCTCTCGATTGCGTACCTTGTAAATGTCAAGGAGGCTTGCGAGACACTCACGAGAGAGAATGTCTCGTGTGCTTTTTACGTAAAATAAAGGTACCCAACGACGTTATTTTCGAGAGTAGGCCATTCTGCGTCAACGTCATGGCCAATTTAAATGGAAAATGACCGATGATTACCCGTGGATTTTTTTTATTCCCAGTAAAGACGGAACAGGGCCTCTTTTCACAAATTGTATTTACGTGCTCAAAAAAGTTACCCTGCAAGAGAATGCACATTACTCCTCTAATTGAAGACAAGTTGAAGATTATCAGTGGCTAGTACGGCGTGTACAAGACGTGCAAAATCAGTGACAGGCGTACCGAAAGTGTATTTTGGCGGAATAATGTAAGCAGTGTGTAATTGGATGTCCTAAAACATCACTCATTTGATTCTGACTTGCATTGTGTTCTTTGATCAGTTGTTAAAAAAAGTGTTGAAAGATTTTATATATTTAAAAAAAGTTTTAAGTAGGGAGCAGGTGGGGGTGGGAGTGGCGGTGCAGTGCTTGGGTGGGGGCGGTGGCGCTGTGGTTAGCATGCTGCGCTACGAACCCTGTGACCCGAGTTCAAATTTCCGCTCATGGCCATCACCAGTGGCGATTATCTCAACCGGTCCTGGGCCTCCCCTAGGTCGACTCAGCCTCAAATGAAACAAAGGCGGCCGGACGTGGTGCTGGCCGCCCAAACCCTTCGTGTGCCATGCCGTAGGCGCTCGCTAACAGCACTTACCCCAACAGTCTGTTAAGGCTATAAGGGCGAGCTTTGTCTTTTGCAGTGCTTGGTGCACTGCGCTATGAGCCCATCAAACTGAAGATGTTTCCTGGCCACCAGTTAACATCACTGGCGAGGGATATCTGAACAGGTCCTGGTCCCTTCCTGTCCACCAACCCACACTACCAGCATGTGGACGTGTGCTTAAACCAGCCCCAAAGACTGAGCCTGCATGTGGAGGCCTTAATTGAGCAGTTGATTGGCAAAGACATAGAGATTATTGTTCATATTATAATTAAGATCACCCGTGTAGCCTTAACAGGCTGTTGGGGCAAGTGCTGTTAGCGAGCACCTATAAAGGCCGGAACGGTACACGAGGGGGTGGGTGGCCAGCACCACGCCCGACCGCCTTTGTCTCCCGAGTAGCGATGTTTACACACCGCACCAGGTACTCATTTGAGGCTGAGTCGACCTAGGGGAGGCCCTGGACCGGTTCAGATAATCGTCACTGTTGTTGGCCGTGAGCAGGAATCGAACCCGGGTCACCAGGTTCATAGCGCAGTGTAGCGCTGACCGCTACACTACACACACTCACAGGCAGTTGAGCAGCACATTATTCGCTACTCAGCCTGGAGTTCACAGATCAATTCCCACCACAGCCCCGGTACTTTTGATAGGCCTGACTAAAGTGCCTACAATAGCTGAATCTCGGGTTGCTTGTATATTTAATGCAAAGTCTGTATTTTATCTTAATGGGCCTGTCGCCTGGTTATAAATGCCACAGTTTATTTTAGAGTCGTCGTATTAGAGATTTAATTGAAATATAAATGCAATTTTCTTTACAAAATAGCCTCATGATGGTATGTTAGGAGATGACGATTATTTTTGTGTTATTTGACAATGTTATTTTCAAACATGTCTCTCACCCTTCGTAAATATATCACTTGTAAGCAGGGTTAATGTCAATAATTGACGTAGCTTGTTTGCAAAATGGCTTTGTATCTGAGCCACTGGTGAATTGTCACCAATGTAGGGCAAGCTTTGCTTGGCACTTTCATTTTCCAAAATGTAATTGAAACCAAAGTTGAGCAGCACCGAAAAGAAAATGCACATTCAATTTTCTCCACGTCGCTCAGTGACCCATATGCTTAAGCCCATTAATATTTTGATCGGCTGAAGAAACACGGGCACTGCATCCCATTACGTCCCAGTGCACCCTTAACTAACGTTATACCCAGGATAACATTCGACCGAGAGTCCGGCATATCAGCAGAGTTCAGACAGGTTTGCCACGTGTGCCGTCAGCTTCGTATCGGCTCACGAAGGTCGCCTGATAAATGTCATGGTTTTGGAACTTGCCACGCATGTGCTCCGCGGGGTTGATTGAGGAGCAGACCTAACCTTTGCCGAGCATGAAACCGGTGGGCTCTTCGCACTTAAGTCAATTAGGTGCGACGTTCGCTCTCGGCACTCTTAACGCCGTGTCTCTCCCCTCTTTGTTTTCCTCCTCCTCCTTGTGCAGGGAGGAATGGGTGCTGCCCTCCTTTCGGACCCGGAGAAAATCGAGGAGGTGAGTTGCTCATTGCGTGACCTCGCCGCCTCTCATGCACGCCGAGACGGCCGCTGCGTGCTCTGAGATTGCCGTCAGCGAATCAAGGGAGGAGAGGGAGTGGGGGGGGCTTCTGTTGTAAAGGTTGTGACATATCTGACCCACAACTGATAAGCTTTCCTCTCCGCGTGACCCTGGCTTGACAGCGTGATTATTAGCATTTTTTCTTTTCAAACGTAGCGCACGCGTAACAAAAATATCACGATGCAAACTGCATGCGATTCAGTTTGCGTTGGCCCCGCAACAGCAAGGTGAAGCTTTGTGGGGAACCTTGAAGCAACATCAGCTTAAGGCGAGGGTGAACCCCAAAAAACGCCGTTGAGCTTCCACATCATCAGCGTTTCTAGGTAGATCACGTCCCGGTCGCTACGGGAGGGCGACCTCCAGTACCCATACTCAATGTCCACTTGCGCGTTTCGTATCCCGATGTTCCCCACTCTTCAATGGGACATCATTAATAAGCAGTGCTTATAGACATACACCGATTGCACACACCTGCCGTGTTTTTATATTTGCCTGCGTGCGGCGGATTTCATTTAGAATTTTTTTTAGAAGAAAATGTTTTTGAAGGATGTTTCCGAGCAAACGGCTCTTACATTTTTTTCCCGTGCGGAAACATCAAAGCCGCCCGTGCTGCCATTGTCCAGCGGAAAGGAGACGCCGCTCGTTCTTGTGCCGTGTCTGTACCCCCCCCCCCCTCCGTGTTGGGCTTCACCAGACATCCGTCGTCGCCTAGACTCGCGCCGCAGCCGGGAACATTTGATGAACGTGTTAACTGGACTATTTACATATACGCCTAACCACCCCCCCCCCCCCCGTTTTTTGCACGGTGCATAATTTCGGTTTTCAAAAAAAGGGCCCGACGTATGAGAACACTTCCCACGGCCTTGTGTGCAATGCAGCGCATTTCCTTTGTGCTCGCATCAGGTTTGTACTTAAGCGTTTTGATTGACAGCGTAATTATGGGCGGTTACTCTTCACGTTTTGCCATTCATCTCCATTAGATGCGATAATTTGTACGTGTGTGACCTGATGATTCTGAGATGAAAATACCAGCCCAACCTTTTGTTGGATGTATGAGTACAATTACTCTGACTGACGGAAGGAACTGCCCGTTCCTTTGCTTTGGTGTGGCACGTGCGGCCCATATTCGATTTGGAGGCTGACAAAGAGATGGAGGAGTGAGATGGATTTTGTTTTTGAAACAACGGGGAAAGTTTCTGACGTCTCAAAAAATCGTGGCGGCATTTTTGGGCCCTTCTGAGATTTGCCGTTGGCATTCGGCGTGGATTTTTGGTTTTCAGATGACCTTCCCCATAGGTCGTCTCTGGGCGAGCGAGTGCACGGCACGTCACGGCGGTCTGCTAGGTCATGGCAGGCCCCTCGCTCGCAGAGGTAGACAAAGCGCTTAGCCTTCGGCCCCACGACCTCTCCTGTCGTTTGATGCAAGTCCCAAGTTTTTATTTCGTTTCACCAGAAAGTGACCTGCGCTAACGGCAACAAAAAAGACACGAGCAAAAAGATAAAATAACGTGCGGCAATGTGGCAAAAGAGGAATCGGTAAAAAAAATAACTTGTTCACGTGGGAAATTGAAACTATTGCACGAACGTGAATCAGTGTTGAGTAATAAATTACCTGCCCTGTAAGCCGGCTCAGGAACATTATTTCAGAATGGTCATAGCAGAATTACAATTTTATTTACAAAAATATTAAGTATACGAGTCCGCCTACGACCAGATCGCCTCGAATCGCCTGATCTCGTCAGATCCTAAAGAAAGCTTTGGCCAGGTGCGGTCCCCTGGAGAGGAGCTCTTCATAGTGGTGTGAGCACGAAATCTCAGGTCTGCACCTTCTCTGTTCAACTGACAGAAATAAAGGAAAGGGCTGGTGGGGTTGGAAGCACGGTGAATGTTTTGCTTGCGACGTAACGTGTCGGCCTTTATAATGACATCTTCGCCGAACGTAAATAAATGAAAGTTTAATCGCCACTCACTCCGGCTGCGTGTTATGAAACGCTGAATTACGTTGCAGGGTGCTGTGATGTTTCGTAGGTACAGTAGTCCCCCGGTTAATGTTTTTAATTCGTACCACGAAATCTACTGTAAACCGATATAACTGTTAATTGATTTCACTTGTAAGTTAATAAATACGTAAAATCACTAAGTCTGCAAGAGAGAGCTGTTTCTACTGCTAAAACGGAAAACGCAATGTTAAACAAAGCCAGTCGAGGTGTAAACGCTCATAAATGTGCGTCGCTGATTGGCTGAGGGCACGGCTCAGCCCCACTTACGAGTGCTCGGATTGGCCGAAATTGGCGCTCGCGTGAATAACGTAAACGTACCGTGAACCAAAATGTTAACGTGAGTCCAAACCATGGGGTCTTATGGGAGGCGAAACGTTAACCGATAAAAAACGATAGTCACTGTTAACCGAGGGACGAATGTATGTTGAACTTCTTTCGCACCGTACGTAGTCAACCGTACTAATCGGAGGTGCGTTACAGCATGCCCCAGGGAACTCTGGAATGTGCCTCCCTCGTTGCTGCTGCTGCTGCACATGGCTTTCACGACAAATACAATTACGTCCCAACTTAAATCGTGCTATGATTCTCGTATTCTCACAGTGTCAAGACCCCTTGACATGTAAAACGAACGCTAATGTGGTTGTTTTTTTTTGCTTGTAGATTTTTTTTGTACTCCTTTGCTGTTAATGCAACCAGTTGAAAAATGCTGTTGTCATTGCTGTGATTAAAGTAAAGCTCGTATGTCCAGTTATATATATGATAAATGGAGATGTCTACCAATTAATGATCAGTTCCATGAACTCGACTAATCATGTAAAAAAGAAGTCACCTCATTGCATGTCTGTCGCTGGTTGGCGGAGTGATGGTCGGGACTTGGTGATGTCATCAGCATGACCAGCCACATCATGCGGGGCGTGGCTTCGTCGGGGGTTTCCTGCCTTCAGTTGGCAGGATGTTGGGGCGACTGACACTTTTTAAAGGAGTCTGAGTAACCAGATGCGATAAAGGTAATCGATTGCAATCGTGAGTCGATTGGTTAACTTAATCGACTTATTGTCCCAGCTCTAGACTAAAGGCACTCACGCGGTTGAAGAAAGTCCTGTATGTCAGACGAAACAAAATTCCTTCTCAGCTCGTCGTCCCTTTCCCACTCTTTCCCCTTTGCAGCGTTGATAATAAAATTAACTTCCCCGACTTGGCAGGAGGACTTTCTTTTCTCTACCTCGGCAAGCATGGATTGTCACAAACGTCGATTGTGTGTTGAAAAATTCAGAGGTGTGCCGACTTCCCCTGATTGATGCCAGCTCATAAAGAACAGGAGGGGGTCGAGCGATGGTGATTTGCACGAGCGTCCCCTCTCGTTTGGAATGTCCCCGTGTGCGTGTTAAATGGCACGTAATTCGCGAGACAAATTGTGTGATTACGACAAGCAAAAGGCCGTGCACCGTAGGTTGTTAAAACCCTTTTTTCTACGCGCACCACCGTTCGGGCCAGCTTTTTAATTGCAAATTACGGCGTGCAATCGAGAAAAGCAGCAGCACCGTGGATGGCGGCACTGTAGACAATTAATATGCAAATATATCAGACGATGCCGCTTGTCGCAGAGCTCCACGGCCGTCGCCCGCCGGCTGTGGGGCTCCGCGTCTTCGCCAGGCCTCAGCGAGGCCTCGGCGTCGCCCGGCGGGAAGGACGCCATGACGATACCTCGCTGCTGACCTCGTCAAAGGAACATAAACCGTCGTCGTGCCAACTCCGGTCAACCTCGCGGCAGCAGCAGCTTTTGGCTGGCCATCGAACGAAGACGGTCACCGCATCGCGCACACGCTCAGATGCGCTTCTGCAGTTCCGTGGAACCGTCCGATATTAGGAAGCCACTGGAGCAATGCACGTTTAAATCCACGTAGATGGAAAACTCAATTTATTTTCACTGCTTTTTGTGTTTAGTTTGTCCTTCCCCTGGCACCTTCGATTAGCACGGTTGCCTACGTACGGTGCGAAAGAAGTTCAACATAGACATGTGTACAATCGGGAAAAAGCAACGTTTCTCCCTACTGCAAAATGACTGCAGAATAGGTGACACGCAGCGGCTTCATGACAGCCTTGTGCTAATAAAAACGGTGCACATACCGCGCGTGAGAATGATAATGTCCTTGGCAAATACAAAATGTGTTCCTCACTCTGTGTTTTTGACCGTCTCCCTGTGGATGATCACGGTTGTGAAGGCGGTCAGCACATTCGTGCGTTTCCTACTTTGCTTCCTTTGAAGCCTCCAATTGGCTATATTGAAAGAGGATGCATTGATGTCAGATCCCTTGAGAGCTATGCATGATCAACCTCATTAATCCTAATGCACTTTTGTATTGCTCGTGACACATTTTTTTCCCTCTGACTAAGCAGCGTGGTGTAATTTTGCCTCGAGAGATGCAGATGGACTTTTTTAGAACGTAGGGTGTTGTGGAAGATATCAGTGTTGAATTATTGGGGGTTTTTTCTATTAACTAATTGTCGTACAAGCTGTTCAGATGTGCCATGCTCACCTTTAAACCCAGATGCTGCCCCTCTTGCATACAAGTGGTTTCACTGTTACAGCGCCACTATAGATGCTACGAGTTTTGTACATATTATACCGTTAAACAATGCAGGTTGGACTCGCGATCTGTACGAGTGTGATGAGAGATGGCGGTAGCTTGGAGGGGAACCCTTCATCCAGGAGTTGATTGACCTTGGCTGAAGATGACCTGATGATGATGATCAACCTCCCCCTGGCGATTCAATGAATTGTGGAGATTAACGGACACAATTTGATATAATAATCTGTTATTTTTGTTGAGCTTCGTGGCGAATGTAGCCAGCAGCCTTCATCGTTGGCCAATACACCGACCAGGTCACTTGGGCTTCACCACGCTGGCCAGTGCGGTTTTGGTGCAGGGAGTGGCCCAGTACTTGTTCAGATGTCATTCTTTAGCCGTGGGTCAGGAATCCAACTCGGGTTGCGGGGGGGGGGGTTATAGCCCAGCGCAAGAACCACTTCACCGTCGCTGCACCCCTCCTCTCTGACCCCGTTAAGCATTGCGAACGAAGGTTCGGGTTGTCAAACGCCTCTTTACAATTGAAGCGAGAACCCTGGAGATAGTACCCGGTTTAAATTTGTTATAAATAGTCATGACCTTCAAGTACAACGTTTTTTTTAAACAGAGGACGAAGGAAATACAACTAAACTTTTTACAATTGTTTTACCAGGTAAGGCCCACTGAGCTTCATGGCTCTTTTTCAAAAGCGACCTGGCCACAAAAATGAAAGCCCAACGAAGTGGCTTATCGTCACGCGGAAATGTTTAACAGCCAAATACTCTAAACGCATGTTTCTAAATGTGTAGGGAAAAACTGGAGGACCCGCAGAAAAATCCACGCGACCACGGGGAGAGACATACGAACGCCATATATACAACAGGCGTCAGGGTGGAGATCGAACCCACGACCTCCTGTATACCAGGCGAGGTAGTTCACATCTTGCCACCCTGAAATGAAATGGTTTGTCAAACAATAAAAGATAATTGGAGTTGTTTGAAATTTTTACAATTTACAGACCAATGTATTCTCAGGAGTTAAAGCGCATTGATTTAAAGCCCACCAACTACATCTAGCCACTCTGCACAATCTCTATATCTCACGAGCAAAAGAAAATCCATGTATAGCGATATTATACACCGAAAATATTGCAAGCATTGCTGAAGATTTTTGCTCTGTTTTTGTCCTCTTAATGTTTGCCCACGTGCTACACGGAGCCAAGCTCTTTATTCCATCCTTGAAACAGTTGTCAACAACAGAGGAAATCAAGGACTGAGCTGGGAACATTTGTCGGCTGAGGCAGCGTGCGGTGTCTGTTTAGATTTCACACCAACTAGGTCCCTTCATCTGCCGCTTGGAAGGCACCCCCCTAAAGCTGTCGGAGCAATCCTTTGCTTTATCTCGTCTCTGCCAACACACTGGCCCCCCCCCCTCCCCCCGAGCCAGTTAGCGATCACGGGCTCCTGAAATAAGACCAAGAATTCAACAGCGAGCAATTGGTTGAAATTGCAGACGGCATTTTCTCTCCCAGCTGTTCCGTGAACCCACAAAGGAGTCTGGTTACCCGAGTCGCTTCATCGACGGCTTCTGCTGTTGTGAAGGTGGCCACTTGTTCCATGTGTCTTCTTTCATGGCAAATTTTTAAAAGAACTAAAGTGTTCATCTTCTTGGTTCTTTCGGTAAAGTCACGTAGAAGGGAAATAATAAAATAATAAAAATAAAACATCATAAAATAATTCTCACGACGTTTCGGCCACAACACAAGCAGCCGTCCTCAGGTGAAGACCAGGTCTGTCGGGGAGACATGTTTTATTTTTATTATTTTATTATTTCCCTTCTACGTGACTTTACCGAAAGAACCAAGAAGATGAATCCCTGCAGTCACGAAAGCTTTAAATAGAACTAAAGTGGTAAAGGTGCACCCCTAGCAATTGCTTGCCCGCGCAACTCCTGGCGGAAAGGGGACTCCGCTAGAGGGGAAGCCCCCTACGAAGTGTCCCTGTTGAGCGGATTTAGCCGAATATTCCACTCTGTGCAGACGTTTTGTAGGAGGTTGGGGTACCTGCGCTTTACCCTGCCACGTGCCTATCAACTTGAGCTAACTTACAAATGGATGAAAACTAAATACTGGATGCAGAGTGAAGGACAGGGACGGTCAAGTGAATTTCTTGACAGTTATGTTATGAAGGCAACAAACAGAACACGTGGGGAGCACGGTGGTCACACTGGCGGTGGTCAGCACCGCTCTGAACCGGGTGCCCTGTGTTGGATTCCCGGTGACGGCTAACATCACTGACGAACCGATATCTGAACCGATCCTGGGGCCGTTCCATTTTATCAACCCGCACTGACCAGCGTGGGACGGCCTTCATCCTAAACACGTGAGATAAGTCACTTAACAGGTACTCTCTTAACATCTTACAGTGCTATACTACAAAACCATCGTTGCGGTTTAGTGGAACTAAATCATACTAATTCAATAGACATCCTTCACACGAGAGCCGAGGGCACTTGACACTTCACAACAGTGCAACAAAGAGTGAGGCACTAATCATCACCTCTTTAATCGATCGATGACTCTTTCCAACCGCGTGTCCATCTCTTGAAACCACTTTCCAACCGCGTGTCCATCTCTTGAAACCACTTGTCGCACCGCCCTGCCTTATTTCGAGGTGTCCGCCAAAAAGAAAAAAGTGGTGAGTACGCCCTATAATTACTTGCCCCAGCAAATCCGCTTTGAAACCCCCTTTGATACGGGAAGCGTTGTCGAGAGCAATTCACCCATTGGGTGCACGTTCGCGGCCCTCTGGCCAATCGGGCTGCGCTGAACAGCGTGGTGAAGTATGGTCAAACAATCCCCGTGATCGACAGGTTCCGTGGAGAAGCCTTCATCCGGCAGTGAATTGGCAGAGGGCTGTAAATTAATTTGTTTAAATGTGAAGCAGAACTCATAAAAAATGATAAGTTGATGGGAAAAAAAGCAAACTGTATATGTATATTGTTTTTTTGCGTGTTGAAACACACACCGGAGACAATCTTGGACTTTCCAAGACGGCATTTATCTTCACGGGTGTAACTGATTTGTCTTTGGGGTATTTTGGCAGCTCCGATCCATCCCCTGGCCACAGATGGTCGGGGATGTACGAATCATTTTATGTATTTTTTCCATTGTGAGGCAATTATCCTGCTTGGGGTACAGGGTCGTCATCGGCCGTGGACATTCTGTATTTATTACCCTTCTGGCCCCGTCGCGAGGTTTGCCTTGCAGTCAAATTTGCACGTTATTTATGAATTATTGATTCCCAGCCTTTGTTGGTGAATGTTATGCGTCTTCTGCCGACTGCCGGTATATCAAATTTGGGACATTTTACCCCGTGCTAAGGGGGTGGCAAGTTTGGGATATCAGCAATGGCAAAAACACCTGTTAAATTGTCATGTAAAAATTGTGTAAAGTTGCACTGTTAATCTTAATTACGGTCGTGCACGCGGGCACATTGCTGTTTGGGATGTGCATAGCGTGCTCTTGCCTGCAATGTTTGGTAACCTTGCAGCCTTATTTTAGCATTCATGCTGATAAGACACCATGAGGAATACACCAGTCCCAGAGTTGGCTTGCTTGAGCAAATGCTGCTTAACAATATGTCTGGAAAACCAATGAACAAATGGAATGAACTGTATATTTTATTTATACGTGGAGACACAGGTTGCGTTTCTGCTTACGCGTGTTTTTGTGTTGTGTGTCAACAGTCTGTGGCTGTGATGTGCCGTTGAGGTGCAGAATGCTGTGCGTGTTGCTGTCCTGTTGGTGACGGAAGGTTGCAGGGCACTGCAGGCAGGACAGACACCGTGTATTAAAGATGCGGTTGATAATGGCGACGTGACATCTCGTAGTGAATAATGGATATCATAGCCCATGAGCTAGCTGACTCACTCGCATTGGAGTACATCCTGCATCCGCAACGGAAACATGCATTAACTGGGGGTTATATTAGGGTTGATCCTTTATTAATGTATTCGCATGCCTATTTTAGTATGTCTGTTGAACTTCTTTTGCACCGTGCTAATTGGAGGTGCAGGGGAAGGACAACAAACTAAACACAAAAAAAACAGTTCTTAAACGCTGAATGTGTAAATACAAGTATTTTTTTTTATTACCTTTTGGTAGTGTAAAAACCAGTGCTAAGAATGCCTTGAGTATTCTGTGGCTCAAGAATAATGTAAGGCTGGATTAGAGCCTCTTGAAGCCGTGTTGATCGTGGGGCAATATAGTGCCTGTCGTTGATCTATAAACCATGCGTCACAAAGCTGGTCAGTGCACGCCGATAAAGGTGGGGGTGGGGGAAGGGTGGGCCCAGGACCATTCCAGATATCACACTTCACTGATGTTAATCTTTGCGAATAGCATTTGCGTAGAATGTGTCCCTTCCTCACACACTGGCTTCATTCCGTGGATAGTCTGTGGCAGCAAGAGGTCACCTGGTATACAGAAGGTCGTGAGTTCGATTCCGGCCTTGGCGCCTGTTGTACATTTGGAGTTTGCGTGTGGAGTTTTTCTGCGGGTCCTCCAGTTTTTCCCTCCCCATTTAGAAATATTTATTTAGAGTAGTTGGCTGCTATAAATGTCCACATGACAAGCCACTTCGTTGAGCTGTCATTTGTGTCCAGGTCACTTCTGAGTTATGTAGCTCAGTGGGCCTTACCTGGTAAAATAAAAATAGTTTAGTTTCTAAAGCGCCTTCTTTCAAACATGTGCAGTGTGGACAGATGGTGCAGATGGTCCGACATACATTTCTCAGCCTTGACAGTGATTTTCAGAAGTCAGAGAGCTGAGCTGGCACCACTGAGATCGAACTCTGAGTTTGAATCCAGGCAGCCACCTGTGATTAAACCGGTTTCTCAAATGTTGTGAGCTGATGGTCTCAATCAGGCCACCAATGACTAGATAACAAAAAACATCCATCACATCATTAGACCTCCTTTGCCAGTACCAAAATATAATAATTGGGTTTTTCCCCTTTTTTCTGGCAACAAAACTGCATATAATATATGCATAAATTATCCGTGTGTTTTTTGTTTGCATTTTGACCACAAGTATTGTGGTTAATGCACACATGATTCCTTGTAAAACGGTTTCAGTTTTGTTGCCAGAAAAAAGGAGAAAAAACCCTATTATAACATCCATCACATTGAATTTGGTTCTGAAATACATTTGGCTTCCGTTCCAGCTCTTGACAATTAAAACAATATTTATTTCGACTGCCATGCGACTGACATGGCTGTCAGTGGCAGAGCGGACGGGAAAGCATTGCCGCCTGAGTGTGTGGGGCCAGAGGTCAGTTGAAGGGAACGGCTACCTCTGAGAATGTCCATGCAGGTGACCCGTTTCTCTCCCACGGAGGGCTGCACAGCTCTGCGACGCTTCCCCACGGATACTGCTTCCCGTGACAGGGTGTCGATACCGCAATCGGGGGGTGAGGGGAGATAAAAAGCCAAACTGATGCGCACTCGCCGGTAAGATCACATTCAGTTCCAGCAGCAGATAAGAGGCAATCATATACGAACGCAGGGTTCGCAAGCAGATTGAGAGCAATTGAGGTAGGCTTGCAATCTGCAGGTTAAGTGGCCATGAGAATCAAGCTCAAGCTGTACATATGACTTGTAAATGAAGTTACAGGTTGAACTACGAGTGCAATTTATTGCATTGATTCAAATTAACTTTTGTGGGTCGTGCGCCAGGGGCTTTTGAGAGCGGAGTGCGCCGCGCTGTCAAATCGGCCGCCCGAGGGGGCGTAGACGCAGTGCAGCGGTTCGCTCGCCACACTCTGGAAGCCGGCGGCACGAGTTCTATTTCCGCCTGCGGCTAACGGGGGATGTGAGCGATGTCTCAGCCGGTCCTGAATCATCCCCTCCTCCCTTCGCCAAACTGGTATTGAACCGGCACGGTGAAGTGCATTCGAACGATCGTGACCAAGGAGAAATGGAGAGGCTTTCCTCCAGAATTACTTTAGAAAAGGGGATTTAAATTGTCACCACTGCAGGTTACCGAATGTAATGCAATTCACACAATCATATTTGAATGTTGTACACTTGGCAACATTTATATTCTAACCAGGCGACTATAAAACCTTTGCTTTAGGTTAGAGAGCACGACTTGCAGGCTTTTAATTGATTCATACTTTTTTATATGTTCCTGGATATTCGCTCTTAAAAGCAAGTGAGTATGACGTGACGACCGTGTAAGTGCTTGAATACATCAAACCGTACAGCCGAGACGCAACTCTCTTACTTTGATTCTGACTCTCACAAAAGCAATCGTCTAAAAAGAGCATATTCTGGGAATTAGGCCTCATTGATTCATTGTAACGACATTGGGATACGCTTCCAATGACAAATCGTTTTTCATGGACAATAAACCCTTGTTAATTCGAAACACGGAGCTCTGGCCTTGCCGAAATAACCAATATTCCGAATTATGTACAACGGTACTCCCCAGTGACTCCTGCCCAAATGTTTTTTTTCGCCAAGTTTGTTTTCCAAAAATTATTTTGGCAAAAAGGTAACACCATCAGTAACCAGCACCGCAGGCGAAGAAGGAGGATGTGGTAGGTTCCATGTGGTAGGTGACAGAGTTTGTAGAGGGAGGCTTCATGGACTTGGTATGCACTTACCTACTTTACTGTATGTTCACTTTATCACTAAATTATAACTTAAACATCAAATTATACGAACTTAAATTTTACATTTTTCACTTAACAATGAATCCTTACTTAAAGACATCCTCTAGGATACTTCAAGGTTAAGGCATGCTTCCTAATCTTCTCCCGGCCTTTCTTGATGTCGTTCATGGTGCTTAATTTTTTGTCAACTCTTCACGCACCATGCCCATTGACACACGCCCTGCATCAATTCTATCCAAAACTTTGGATTTGTCTCACAGACTAAGGGGTTTATACTTCAGTCCATTTCTCTTACTTCTTGATGTAGGTGTAGACGACATTTCGGAGAGGGTTGGCTTGCACAGGGTGCATAAACGGTCTGCACTTAAGCTCACCGAATTATCCCCAATTGTGAATGATCAAATTCCGAAATAAGGAGGTTTTACTGTATTAACAGCATCATTTCTCAAGTAGTAGTTCTCAGTACGTTGAATACGCGAGGACTTAAAATTAATATTATAAATACTACGGATAAAGTAGAAAACCACACACTTTATGCGTGTGCAAAAAAAAATATTGTAGGGACCTCCAGTGGCTCCAGCTGTTATGTGTGTGTGAACCAATCACATACAGCATATACAAATTAAAATGTATGTTTGTTGAACTTTTTTCGCACCGCACACAGCCACCCATGCTAATCGGAGGTGCGGGGAAAAGACAATAAACTAAACACAAAAAGCAGTTCGAAAGAAATTAGTTTTTAATCAGGATTTAAAAGTGCATAGCTCCAGTGGCTTCCTAATGGAAGAGCGTGCCAGACGGGCACAAAAGCGCATCTGAAATCGCGCGATGCGGTGACCGTCCTCGGTCGATGGTTAGCCAAAAGCCGTTGCTGCGAGGATGACCATTGCCTCTGACACCAGTGGTTCGATGCGTGTATCGTAAGCGTTACAAAAAAAATAACATTTTAATCTATCAGTCCATGCATTGTTCCACCGTATAGAGAGCACGGCATCGACCTTTCTTCACGCCATGGAAACGACGAAAGTTGACGGCGCAGCGAGCCTATGTTTTAAAGCAGGAAATGAATTCCCGCCTTGCCGGCAGGGAAGATTAGGCCAAAGATTCCCTCTGCAGGGGGTTTTCTAGAGCTCCATCTGGTGGAGGCCCTTCGCCAGCAGCGTAACCAGTGGCGGGGTTGCCCACTCACCTGTTTATAAACGCACCTGTTTATAAACGCACCTTCCCTTAACTTGCGCTCGCAGCCGAATGAATGCACGACAGACTCGGCCGATCCCAGGGCTTCGTGATAAATAATGCATTTTGTTTTTGGGTGTGTTTGTTATTTGAGAAGCAGCCCCCCGGGAATTGTCAGCAGCCTGTCGTTGGCCCTGAAGTGGTCCTTTGCGTCACTCGGTTCTGTCCGAGTGTGACCACGCATGCAGCCCGCGGAGTTAACATCACCCACAGTCGGTGACTATGCCCTCCTCCTACTCTCCCACACGTCTCCCATGGCACACGGGGTGCTCGCGAATAGTCGGCTGATCCAATGTGCAAGCCTTAACCCGTGTGCATCCACCGGCCCCCACCCCCCATTGCTTTGAACGCGGCGTCAGTGACTGGTCAAACGCTGCCGTGGTTATTGGTCCGTGGGGCAGGCCGAGGTGAAGGTCCCGTGGTATGATCGTGACGGGCCGTCGGCGTTGTCCCACAGCCGCCCATCGCAGGGACGTGATTTTGTGAAAGGGCTTCCTCTGAGCCGACGCGATGACCCCATCGTAGATTTCTGTGGATTCAATCTCAGACACGTGTCGCTCTCGTTGCGACTTCCCACTGGCGGGCAAAGATCTCTCCCGTGATCTTGAATTCCTTCCTTTCCCTGATATTGTCCAGAAGTGACCTCCACGTTATTTGCCGTTGTAAAGTCTGCGATGATGTAGAAGAAAAAATCACGAACACAAACACGTTTAACGCTCTTATTGTTGGTGGGCCACATTATCCAGGGCGCAGTTTAACCTCGCTCCTCACTCGTTGAAAGTCAGTGACTCAGTGGCCCATTACTTGAAGAAGCGACACAAACAGAGCACACGTTATGTATCTTCGCCCCCCCGCGCCGCCCCCCCCCCCATCCAGGCCTTACCCCGGATTAAGAGAGGGTTCACAAAATATATATTTTTTTTTATCAGAACGTGTTTCGCTTTCGGAGATAGAACATGCAACTTTCAGCTTCAAGCTATCGTTCCCTATGTCTGCGTGTTTATCTCCGGTCGGGATTGGGGTTTTTTTAATCTCTTGAACAGACATTACGTTTCCCGTGCACAACTGCTGAACTTTGTTCACTTCATACTCTGCGTTGCTGCTGCTGCTGGGTGGTCTGTAATGCATGGCTGACTGTTTTATTTGTCTAACTACTCGTCGTCGAAGGCCCCTTTTGCAAGATATGCAACGTCATTCGCAGGTTAACAGTTACATCTTGACTTAAAGCTTTCGGGACTGCAGGAATTCATATTCTTGGGTTTTTCGGTAAAGTCACGTAGATACGTTCAAAGGTTTTTTGTTATTTTCTTTGAACCTATCTACGTGACTTTACCGAAAGACCCAAGAATAAGTCAACAGTTGCAATACCAATCAGTAATGCTGTCATGGAAAGACGGTTTGTGCATAATTGTAATTTTAGTTTTATTTCAACATTGTTTCATTACATACTGTGATTGAAATGATTTCAGTATCCTATTGCCATCTAATTACAATGACATTTTGCATTGATTTAAAATTTTCTTCACATAATCACCTGTTTGTAATTCAGAATATTTGAGAATCAGAACATTTATTCATACTGGAGGAATCCGATAAGCTATGAAGCTCTTTTTCACAAATGTCCAATATTTTCACGCAGGGCATTTTCCTCACCTTAAATAGATACAATTCAGGTTCAGGTTGTAGAAGCTTGTAAACAAAAATCGTCCTTGTATCCACAAAGTAGTAAAATAATAAATACATAAAAGACAGTATTAATGTTCCGCATGACTCTCTCATTGTCAAGCCAATTTGTCGCACACTTACTTGCGCACATAATTGGTTTGCTTCTGAGCCAATGCATTTAAAAGAAAACAAATCTGAAACATCACCAAAGCGTCGGCTAACAAATTCAATAAATCTCTGGCTAACGTCAACTGTGCAAAGTGCATCGTTCTCTTGGAGGGGTGTAGGGCTGTGGAGTGGAGGTGCATTGGTTTAGTGCACCGGGTTGTGGCTCCGGCCATTCGAGTTTGATTCCCGTTCACAGATAATTTGAAACATATATGGGTATGCTTTGGACATGTAAATAAGGAAGAGAAAAGGTGATAGATTTATTTTAATAGGAAGTCTTGGTTTTCAGAGATTAAATGCGCCAATGGAAGAGGAGAGAGGTTGATATTCAAATTCGACATGTGACCAACAGCCCTGTGTCACAGAGGTGGCTGCTTTGAGTCTAGTACAAATATTCCTTCCATCTCTGCCTTTATTTGTCACTTACTTTATTGTGAAATATCTCAGTCTCCTTTAAGACCCCCCCCCCTTCTCCCATCCGCCCCCACTCTTACCCCCCCTGACCCCCCCCCCCTCACCGCCTCTCATTATATCTTTGAGGGCACGGTGACATCTCACCAAAAGAACACATTTAACTAAGTACAGCACGAGGAGGGAAGACGGATGAAATCGACGCTCGTGTGCGTGTGTGTGTGAGGAACACCGACGTGTCCCGTGTCGTGATTGTGGCTTGATTGGTTTTATGGGCAGCGAGATTATGTTGGGGTGTTTTTTTTCTTTCTAATACCTTTGCAATACCTTGATTTGAGCCAACGCTTTCAATTTCATGTGTGGTGTGGCCCCGATTGCCGTCAATTCAGAGATTTTACATTGTGCGTGAGCGTGATTGCCCGTTAATGGCATTTCATAATTAGCAGCGAATTGTCTGTTTTAATAATAATATAAATGTTGGGTGGAATCATCTTTCATTGGTTAGCGCACTGCAGAGTTGCCCTCTCAGTTTGATTCCCAGCCACGGTTAATTTTACTGGCGAGTGACATTTGAACCGGTCCCGGGACCACTCCTCTTCACCAACCCGTACCGACCAGCGTGGCGGAGTTTGGTCAAACACCGGCATACGGTAAACACCGGCATAGGGTAGCCATCCATCTAGCAGCTCTAAATTATTTTTATTGTTCTATATGTAAACGGATATCGGTGATTGCAAGTGGCAGAAATAAGAAAAACGCACGCATATTAGACACAGTGATGAAACAGCCGCACCTATGCATCGGTCCGCCCTGCTGTGTAAGAAGATTTAGAAACTACGTAAGCGTGAGTGACAATTATGAGACATTTGGTAAGAATCAGGTTGCATATTGTGCGGTGTAAAGATTGCCTCCGCTCGGCGATTCGATCAGTCATGATTCACGGTTTGCAAAGTTATTCAAGAATTGATGAATATATATTTTTTTATTCTTTTAGTCTTTCGGTAAAGTCACGTAGATAGCTTCAAAAAATTCAGTAAAATACAAAAAACTACGACGTTTTTTGTTTATTTTATGCCTTAAAGATTGTCGCGAATATAACGGCCTTCCCCTCCGGTGGCGTGGAGGGGTCGCATGAAATACGATGCATCAATCCAAACATATTGATCTCGCAAGCGCAATTTGACGCGCTCATATCGTGAGCTTGGGAATCGTTCTCGTCGAGTGATTGTTGTTGCGTCGATGTACTTGTTGTACCTCCTCCTCCTCCCCCCCCATTCATTGCCGAGCAGTCGTCGTGCGCTTTGCTGACTGTTGCCGAGGTTCACGCTTCGAAAGCAGTCGCCGCCCCGATTAACACTGCCCGGCGCTGTTGCCAGTGGACGTTCAATATATCCCTTGGCATCATTCGTACGAGTGTGCCGTTGTGTGCCCGTGTCACTGTCCGCATTTTGCGGAGTTTGATAAATCGCGCACGCACGCACGCAGGTTGGACTTCTTTCGCGCCGTACATAGCCAACCGTGCTAATCGGAGGGCGTGACAAATTATCCGCAAATTACTGTACTCAGTTGTCATCTATTTAGCAATCATTGCTCCCTGCTGCGAACAAGAGTCATGCCACTCATTGACGCCTTCCTGGGCAAACAAGTTAAATAATACAAATAATTAAATTCCGTTTAGAGGCTGTAATTCTATTTCCGTGGAATTGATGACATATTTACACGATCTAACCCAAACAATTTCTATGTTATGGATGATATTAAGTCGTGAGAGCCTACGTGTTAAATTGCTGACACAGTTGTCATTACTGGCGAAACGTCGTACTCAGATTGTAAATGTTGTGGCTTGGCTCTCCAACACACCGGTGTGCTCTACTAGTATATTACACTATACACTACACTATACACTACACTATACACTAGTGCTGTACTAGTATACTACACTATACACTACACTATACACTACACTATTCACTACACTACTATACACTACACTATACACTACTATACACTACACTATACACTACACTATTCACTACACTACGATACACTACACTATACACTTCACTACTATACACTACACTACTACACTATACACTAGTGCTGTACTAGTGACGAATTGGCCACGTTCTGTTTACGTGACAACCCTTACTAGTTGGCTGTGTCCGGTGGTGGCGGGTTTTATATATTTACGCGATCTAACCCAAAAAAAACCCTCTTCTACTGATGACATAGTCTGTCAGTTTCTCGCGTATATTACTCATTCCACATCCAGTGCATGTATGTATCCATCCTTTTTGTTTTTTTCGGTAAAGTCACGTAGGAAAAAAAAAAGAATAAAAATGAAAACAACTAAATTACATCACGACGTTTCGGGCGCAACACAAGCGTCCGTCTTCGTGACTTTACCGAAAAAAATAAAAAAGTATGGATCCTTGCAGTCACGAAAACCTCAAATCTAGAAATATGTATCCACCGTCAGCTTTAGCCGGCCCAGTGATTTTGCAATTAACACGCTCAACTATGAGGGCACAGGTTTTTGCCGTATGTGGTGTTCAAGAATGTGCAATCGGGAGCAACAAAGAATCTGGTGGCAAAAGCGCAACATCTGACTTGCCAATCCAACTAATTGTTTGCTCTTAGCAGGTGAGGGCGCCACATTTGTAATCGGCTCACGAGCAGCGGAATAATTGGCTTCGTCACGCTTTGACTTGTTAAATGTTCCGTGCCTCCGAGTCGTGCCCTCCATGAAATTAGTGAAAAACATCTGTTGTATTTTTGTGATGGCATTGCAGCCACTGTCGTTTTACCTGCATCATATTTAGCGTGCCACATTTGGCTGTTACCCACAGGCGGATTTTCCGTTGTGGCATCTAAAAATGTGTCCATTGGCATTTTGAACACAATATCACACTACGCCGTGTAATTATAGCATCCCGAATGCGTCTGATCTCGAAAGCTAATCAGGAATTTGAGCCTGGATAGTGCTTGGATGGGCGACCACAGTGCATAACAGGTGTTATAGGCTGGCGAGCCACACTGTTGAGACCAGAGGACAGTGCAGGAAACGATCATTGTTCTGTTTCGATTTAAAGCTTTCGTGACTGCAGGGATTCATCTTCTTGGTTCTTTCGGTAAAGTCACGTAGAAGGGAAGCATTCAGACGCTGTCTTGCCGACAGCCCTGTTCTTCACCTGAGGACGCTGTCTTTCCGACAGCCCTGTTCTTCACCTGAGGACGCTGTCTTTCCGACAGCCCTGTTCTTCACCTGAGGACGCTGTCTTTCCGACAGCCCTGTTCTTCACCTGAGGACGCTGTCTTTCCGACAGCCCTGTTCTTCACCTGAGGACGCTGTCTTTCCGACAGCCCTGTTCTTCACCTGAGGACGGCTGCTTGCGTTGTGGCCGAAACGTCGTGAGAATTGTATTTTAATATGTTTTATTTTTATTATTTTATTATTTCCCTTTTACGTGACTTTACCGAAATAACCAAGAAGATCATTGTTCTGTTGTGCTTCTATGCTTACGCTCCCCCGTATATGTTTCTTGTGTTCACAAAACTGTACTGTCCAGCACGGTGATGTTTTGGCAAATTATACCATAAACCGCATGGTATGGGGAGGCCCTTATGCAAGCAGTGGATTGACAAAGGGCTGGACATGTACATCAGACTTCCACGGAATAAACTTCATTCAGTTGTCTCCCCCTTATTTTATTTTGTTTGTCACCCCCGATATCATCTGCAGTTTGTGTGTGTCTCATCTCGATAGAGGGCATTCACCAGCTCGTGTTATCCTACATTTGCAAGGCTTACCCATACATTACTTGAAATTGCATGGAAACTATCAATCATTGCAGGAACTTTTATTCAAGACTCCTATAAATAGTTTGCATATCCACGCAGACCTCGTCGGTGTGTGTGCGTTTTGCATTTCACTGTTGTGCGTTATGGAGAAATGAAACGCACAAAAACAACTTTGCAGCGCATTTATCGAGACGTTTGCTTTATTTGTATTAGAGGTACAGATGCAATCTTGATTTGAAGCTTTCGTGACTGTAGGAATCCATACTCTTTGGTTCTTTCGGTAAAGTCACGTGGGTAGAAAAATAATAGATCATGACGTTTCGATCGCAACGCAAGCAATCGGCGATTGCTTCCGCCTGATGACGATTGCTTGCGTTGCGATCGAAATGTCGTGAGCTATTATTTTTTTCTACCTACGTGACTTTACCGAAAGAACCAAAGAGTAAAGGTGCAGCCTTGCAGCGCTTGCCCACATCACTGCCGGCAGAAGGATCTCCACGAAAGGGGGGGAGCTCTAGCAAAGGGTATTTTGGCCTACTCTTCCAATCTGGCCCAAGGCATATTGCCAGTGGTACGGGCACCCAGACTTTACCTCACCCAAGTTCGACCCCCGTCGATCGCCTAAGTGTCGTGTGCGTTATTATATCGTCGTCCGCTTACTTTGTAGCGATTCAGTGTTGGTTGAGGGACTCGTGTTTGCAGAGACCTTTGGCTTTGCTCTCCTCTCTCCCCCCAGCAAATTAGCATCATAATCAGGTGTACCCCCGCTGAATAAAATACACGTTGAAGTCGATTGAAAGTTGCTCGTGCCCTTGGTAGATGTTTTATTTTCTGCATGACATTGTCACTTTCCGATGAGCGGGCACGCACTTTTGTTCCAATCTAAATGCGAATGTAACGACGGGGAGACAATTATTTCATCCTTTCTGACAGTGGGGGTAGTACAGGATTTGCGGCGAATACATTTTTTTTCGGTTTCCATTTGACAAGCGCGATTAAGAATGTTCAATTAAAACGTTAAAAGGTCTTGGTAAGCTTCAATGGGGGAAATGCGTTTAGTTTCAAGGTTTTGTACTTAAGTTTTTCCAAAGACAAATTTTTAGAGTTTGTATATATATGTCTTTATCTTAATTAACTCTGACATGGGGCGTTTAATTTTGCAATAAAGCTTACAAAATGTTAATATAGTTATAGAGTTATAGACAGTCAATTAAAAAGAGGAATTTGATATTAATACATTAGTGTGAGCCACTGTTTCCTTTAGCTGTGGATTATATTAATGCTATTAAAATGGTAATGCTATACTTGTGTGTAGATATAATATGTCTATGAGGGATGAACATGTTTAATAGGACATTTTGAAAACGAGGTTGAATGCATCAAAAATCCATCATTTGTAAAGGTGCACTTTTACTGTATGAGGCCACTTATGTGAAGGATTACTGTAATGAGAAAAATATGTTAATGCGTGTGTACTTTTAATATGCAGTCCCACAACCTTCGGTCGTCCCTCATATCAGATTCGTCAAAACTAATTTTGCAGCAGCCCTTTGACCGTTCACCCTTTAACACTCTCTCTCTCTCTTTAGTGCTGCCTAACGGCGTGTACTACTTCACGATGATATTGGTCCCGGTCTAGCACGGCGTGTAGAGTTTGTGCTGCTGTTGTTAATTGTAGCCATGTTTTGATGTTACTGAGCCATGTCGTTTTTGGCCGTCCTGGTCGTTTTTTCCCTTCGATTTTTCCTTCCAGGATTTGCTTTAATAGCTGGTATTTGTGGTCGTTTCGGGCAATGTGGCCTAGGTAGTCACACTTCCTGCTAATGACGGTCTTCAGCAGTTGCCTGTCAGTGCCCATATCTTGCAGAACTTGTGTATTGGTGGTTTAACACGGCGAAGGCCTTCCCACGCCGCGTCCACCCTGAGTGCTGTGCGACCCTGCGGCACCACGCCAGTCGTCACTGTGGGGTGGTGGTGAAGGCGGAGATGCCGGCCGTGGCCACGGATTGATCTCCCGTCACCCCGGGTGTTTAGCGCAGTGAGATAACTCCTGCAATGCCGCTCAATGTCTGCCCCTCGATGTTTGTGTATATACATTTGCGTGAAACTTAATGTACACTTGGAAGCTCGCTGGAAGATTAGAAAATAAAATATTAAATATGAGTGGTTATTGATGTATTCTTAATTCGTTAAAACGCCCTTATTTTCAAACAGGGATAAATGGAGATCTTTTTCAGTTGTATATTTACATAACATTTTGGAGGTCATTAGTTTGTGCATATTTGATCAACATCTTGGTTCTCTTACAGGTTTCCTGTGCATTTCTACATAAATCAAAGCACCTCCATGTTTACTTCTATAGATCGTTTGCTTGCAGGCTTTTAGCCAGCTTGGATAGTCGTCCCACCCTTACGCTTGTTCGTCAGGGTGGGACTGTCCATCTCCTTACAATTTGATGAATCGTCACAATTCTGTTCGTGGTTTGTGCTTAGTGGGTAACAATGAAACTCTTTGTTTCCATTTTCAGATGCAGAATTTATCCAGTTTGTGAGAAAACATTTTTGAGTTCGTGTCGGTCTTTATGCAGTCAGCCATTGGTAACTGGGGCTGAGCCATCTACTTGCGTAACACTTTTGGGAACCCGTTCTAATCGCCGGCGGATGACACCAGGCTTGCAAAACCCAAGAGCTCAGTGTTTGTGACATTTGAACACCACGTGGCCACTCCTGCCCGATTCGTTCAATGGCTGTGCAGGGGTCGTCGCGTGACCCCCCGTTGCATGCAGCACAGCAATCGTTGAGGGCGCTTTGTGGATGCACTGCTGGCCATTCCAGGTTGATCAAGGGGGTTACGTTTGACCTCGCCACACGATACTTTTTCAGGGCATATTGGTGAAGGAGAGGGGAGCCTTAGAGCAGTTCAGGTATCCTTTGCTACTGATGTTAGCCGTGCCTGGGATTTGATGACGTAGTGCGCTCACCACTGTGCCACCACTCCTCCCATACAAAACATGTATTTATCAATTCTTACACGCGCGATTCAGATGCATGTATTATGCTTAGCCACATGCTTACATAACACTGGTGATACGAAATAAAATGGCAAATTCTTATACAAGCAGACTACTTCTGATATGAGCTCAGCGGGCGTGTATTTGCTGCTTCTGCTGTGTTGGCAGTGATGAATAAAATGTAGTGTCTACGCACTGATTTTCATTACAATACACTGTTTAAATAAAAAACTCCATATCTATCTATCCTGTCTGTAATGCGTGCCACTGTGTAACAATGTCCCGTGAACGTTATCTTTCAAGCTCATGATCATGCTGATGCAAATTTCGAAAATGTTGCATAACTCCGCGGCATGTTTTATGCATGTTGAACTTCTTTTGCACCATATGTAGCCAACCGTGCTAATCGGAGGTGCGGGGGAAGGACAACAAACTGAACACAAAAAGGAGTTCATGGATAGATAGATAGATACATGCACACAGCGAACTTCTCACAATGTGTCCAATTAAAAGATGAAATCATCAAACGATCCGTCTCGTGAACCGGTCTTCATTTCATCCAGAGAGCAGTGGCCGACAATCCACGCTTTTGACTGAAAGCACCACGTGGCCTGGACCCAGAGGTGGCGCGCATTCGCCCATTGTTGCAGAGATTCACGGTTCAAATCCAGCGTCCGCCCTGCTTATTCCTCCGGGTGTATTAGGTCACAGCCCCTTCGAATCGTCTGTAGGAGGAGCGGTGGCGGTGGCATCGCCGTCAAGTGTGCAGGTGGTGCAGCTGTAACGGGGCCCATGGGCCAGAGAGGTCCAGTTACCGGAATGAAGAGGGGGCGCCGTGGTGGCGAGATATTAACTCCCTCGCCTGGTATACAGGAGGTCGTGGGTTCCACTCCGACCCTGATGCCTGTATATTTAGAGTTTGCATGTTCTCCCCGTGGTTACGTGGATTTCTCTCTGGGTCCTCTGGTTTTTCCCTCCACATTTAGAAAACATTTAGAAACATGTCCACATGATAAGCCACTTTGTTGAGCTATCATTTGTGGCCAGGTCGCTTCTGAAAAAGAGCTGCATAGCTCAGTGGGCCTTACCTGGTAAAATAAAAATGGTTTATAGTTTTAATATGCACACCTTCTGGTTCAGTGGACATTCAACATACCCTGACATCATTCGCAAGAGTAGGCGATTGTGTGCCGGTGTCGTGGTCCATATTTGGCAAAATTACCCCGCAAATTACTCCACTGATATCTACAGAGCACGGCAGGACCCTCCAGCAAATGATTCATGAGGCTCAGTAGGTTTTTTGTGGATATCAGAGAGCATACTAATTAGTAATAACCACGGTATACGAAGATAGACACCGTTGCTCTAGGCTACCGTGAATGCGTGGCTAACGAATGCATCGTTGCGCTGGGAATGCGTTCCGCAGCGGTGCAGTCTGTCTGTCTCCAGTTTTCCCGCACTGCAGAGTTCGTGCCGTCGCAAGGATAACCCTCGTTGGACTTTTCGTTCTGAAACGCGCTCACTAAAAAGCTGACAGGCTGACGAGTTTCACCGTGGTCCCTGGATGATTGACCGTTTACATCAGCGGGTTTGTTTGACGCTATTTGTTAATTTATATATATATTGGTTGCGTACGTTGTTGTGCATTCTGTCAGGTTAGCTGAGAGTTGCCACTTATTGCAGTGATGCTCATTCGTACCTAAAGTGATAGATAGGCCACTCGGTATTCATGTAAACGATGCGTTGATTCATCAATTCAAATTATTTCCTGCATTCACTTTCTAAATAACAAAGATCCCCTGTATAGCCTTAGCCGACTTTTAGAGTAAGTGCTGTTAGCGAGCATCTTTGAAGGCCGGCACGGCACACGAGGGGGTGGGTGGCCAACACCACGCCCGACCTCCTTTGTCTCCCCAGTGACGATGTTTACACACCGCACCAGGTACTCATTTTAGGCCGAGTGGACCTAGGGGAGGCCCAGGACCGGGTCAGATAATCATCACTGGTGGTGGCCATGAGTGGGGCTCGAACTCGGGCCGCCGGTTCGAAGCGTAGCGTGCTAACGGCTCCATTACCTTTCCTCTCTATATAAACAGACACACACACACATTGCTTTGTGCATGTGATCATTGGTTATTTGTAATTGATGCACCTTACGTCCAAATTATATGTGAGTGTGGCACTGGATGGATCGCTCCTTCGCATAAACGCATGACGCGGCGACGGCTTGGGAAGAAGGCCTTCATCCAGCTGTGCATAGGCCCTAGATGATGATGTGAAATGCATGTTAACGGTGCAAACATGACTGTGAAAACAAGACGAGAACACATCTAATTTTAAATCAAACTGGCGTGGAAGATGGGGATGGAAGGGTAAATTATAACATACCTACCTGTTAGGGTGGAGGTGATGAAAAAACATTAATCGCATGACATTTGCCTCTTTAAATATCAGAATCTTTATTTACCCTGGAGAAATCAAATGAGCTTGGAAGCTCTTTTTCACATATTCAGGAGGGGCGGGTCAGAAAGTTACAACAAAAAATACAAGAAAATCATGGGAGTGCAAAGTATAAGGAAGGTAAGTAAATCACTAAAAATAAATAAACTAACTGAAACGAAACTATCTTTGTATTTTACCAGGTAAAGCCAACTGAGCTATTAGTTCTTTTTCAGAAGCGACCTGGCCACAAAAATGACAGCTCAACAAAATGGCTTATCACGTGGAAATGTATAGCAGCCAGATAATCTAAATGCCTGTTTCTAAGTATAACAGATATCACTGAGACGTCTGAAATGAACGCACGCCTCATCGATCGTAATCTTCTGCCGAGGATACCAGCGACAGCGCTTCAAAATTAGATCTTCTCTTGCCCAGTTAGTAGAGAAGCTCTGCTTGACCATCTGCAGATAACCTTAAAGCAAGACCGCCAGGGCCGTCCGGAGGTTCGAGGTGGCCCGTAGCTGAATGCCATTTGGGCGGGGGCCCCCTTATAAGTTGGCGTGATTATTATTTCGATTTAAAGCTTTCGGGACTGCAGGGATTCATCTTCTTGGTTCTTTCGGTAAAGTCACGTAGAAGGGAAATAATAAAGTAATAAAACATGATAAAATAATTCTCACGACGTTTCGGCCACAACGGAAGCAGCCGGGAAGACAGCGTCTGAAGACGCTGTCTTCCCGACAGACCTGTTCAGACGCTGTCTTCCCGACAGACCTGTTCTTCACCTGAGAACGGCTGCTTGCGTTGTGGCCGAAACGTCGTGAGAATATTTGTATTATGTTTTATTTTTTATTATTTTATTATTTCCCTTCTACGTGACTTTACCTAAAGAACCAAGAAGGTGATTATTCTTTAAATAAACTGGCCGGTTGGTGGACCCTCTTTTCTCCGTAGTAAATTGGCCCTCCACCCTTGAGCGGCCTTGAAATTTTCATCCACATATTTCAGACTCTCGTGATGCAAATTCCTGCTTGGGTCTTATCCTCGTGCTAATGACCGCCATGTTGGGTACTCTACTCCCCCTTGGCTCGCCCCGGGATGTCAAAGATGCCTCCAGACGGGTGGGGGAAAGTTCGAGCGTGCATTATGGCGAGCCGTACGTGGTCAGGGTCTTAATTATTTCCACCAGGCGTGCAGAGATTTGGCCTTCTTATCCCTAGAAACTCGCCATCTTAACCTAACTTCAGACACGATGATAACTAAATCCCAACGCACCTCACCACAGGTCTGCTACGCTAGAGTTAGTATCGTGGGCTTATCACTGGAAAGAACATCACTTTTAAAATGTGGCCGAACTGAATGTATAATGCGGCCGCTCTTTTGAACACCTGGGATCAACCGCGCAGTACGAGTCGGCTCTTTTCATCGAATTTTCGCTTCCACTTTTCCCGCAAGTCGTCTGTTGAATCTCCACCGGTGGAGATCACTTCATAGCGCCACGTTACGGAATAATTCCGCTGTCGGTCGTGTTCTATCCCCTACGCCCGGGGACGGATTAGCGATGTTCACTCGTAACCTTTCGGTGCCCACCTGTCTTATGGGAGCTTTGCAAGCAGGCACCTTGGTTTTTACGTGAAATGTTATCTGTTCCACATCTCCCTGTTCCTCCCCCCCCCACAGTGTAAGTAATTGTATCCCAAAGCTCTCCTTTTGCCCTTTCGCCCCTCGGCACACAGACTCGCCGGTTATTTGTTATTTCATCTTGTATTGTTATTATTTTTCCCAATGAAGTTAACAAGTGTAATTCTTTTCCTGTAAAATAATGTGAGCTGCTATATCATGTCCCGAGCGGGGCGGGGGGGGTCGGGGAGAAAACAAAAAAAATAATTGGGGGGGAAAATTTTTAAAATCGCGAAGCTCAATCAATAGAATATGATCATGCAAAGCTCTGCTGAGATTCTGTTAGCTGCATTTCCCCCCACCGTGCGACTTGATCTTCACGGAAATGATAGCATTTTTGTTTTGCTATAGGTGTTTTGTTTTGCTATAGGTGTTTTTTTTGCTATAGGTGTTTTGTTTTGCTATAGGTGTTTTGTTTTGCTATAGGTGTTTTGAGGACACGCTGCTGTTGCAATGGCCGAGATGGATGAGCTAGGCTCGCACATCTAAAGATGAAGAGCGCATTGGGGGGGGGGGCTTTGTGGTCATGTGGCTCTCTGTGCCTTGCTGTGCCTTGCTGTGCCTTGCTGCGGCTCGCTGTGGCTCTCTGTGGCTCACTGTGGCTTTCTGTGTCTCTTTGTGCCTCGCTCTGCCTCGCTGCGGCTCTCTGCGGCTCTCTGTGGCTCTCTGTGGCTCTCTGCGGCTCTCTGTGGCTCTCTGTGGCTCTCTGCGGCTCTCTGCGGCTCTCTGTGGCTCTCTGTGGCTCTCTGCGGCTCTCTGCGGCTCTCTGTGCCTCGCTGCGGCTCTCTGCGGCTCTCTGTGGCTCTCTGTGCCTCGCTGTGGCTCTGTGGCTCTGTGGCTCTTTGTGGCTCTCTGTGGCTCTCTGTGCCTCGCTCTGGCTCTCTGTGGCTCTCTGTGGCTCTCTGTGCCTCGCTGTGGCTCTCTGTGGCTCTCTGCGGCTCTCTGCTGCTCTCTGCGGCTTTCTGCGGCTTTCTGCGGCTCTCTGTGGCTCTCTGTGGCTCGCTCTGCCTCGCTGCGCTTCGCTGCGGCTCTCCGTACCTCACTGTGGCTCGCTGTGGCTCTGTCACGCGAGGCTTTACGACGTGACGTCCCGGGGTCGCTCAGCAGCACGCCCCGGGCTCGTGACTTTGCGCAGCACCGCCCTGCCCCTCGCACAGACCGCTCTCTCGGCTGCTTCATTCGCTCGCTCGCTCGTTCACATTCAGAGGGGGGCAAAACAAGCCCAAGCCATTTGTGTCATTGTCAGGGCCCCAAATTAACTGCTCTACCGGAGTATTCCTGGAAAACAGACAAAGCCATTGTCGCCCCCCCCCACTGCCGACGTACAAACAAGCTTTTCCGTTGCGACAGTCGTAATAACTGCAAGTGATATATGCTGTACGTGGTCATACTAATATCTCAAACGAGGGAAAAAACAAGTTTAACCCGAGGTTACATTGGTTGTGTGTCCCTGTTCACAATGCACCTATTCGACTAGCATATTGAGTTTTCACCTGGACCTGATTTCTTTTTCTCTTTTGCCTCTTGCGCCGATATTATGTTTGCACTGTTTTTAGATTTGCGTGTGTTTCCTTTACAACCGTTAAATACCTCGTTTGTTAGTTGTGCAAATATATTTTAAGGAGCCTATAATCGTTCTCTGCAATGTTGATGTTTTTGTCTTTGTTTTTTGTCACTGCTGTGTTCACGCACTGCGGATATCCCGTGTACAATAGCCAGGCCAGGTGGCGAAATGGGAAGGACCATCTTGCAATCTGCGATTTTGGCTATCCGCGAATCCAATCTGGAACTCTACTTGACTGCATCGAGAGGGAGAGAAATTGATGAGAGAGAACGTGATTCGAGAAAGTGATGAGCTAAAGTGATGACATGAAGTGATGAGCGATAATGTGATGAGAGATAATGTGATGAGCGGTAAAGTGATGAGAGATGAATTGATGCAAGAGAATGTGATGCATTAAAGTGATGAAATCAAGTGATGAGAGAGAAAGTTATTTGCGTATTTATTTAAGGTAATTATTTAAAAAAAGGTTTTCGTAGGCCAATATCACTATCCGTGAAATGTGCTTTTTCACAAGCATCTCCTGAACGTATCCCTCGCAAATAATGAGAGAATACTGTAAACTCAACTCATTGTTGTGAAACACATTAATGTATCTTGCCAGTGCTGTGTAATGATTCATCCGCCTGGACAATCGATTTATTGTCGCCCAATTCAGGCTTACGATTCGAATGAAGAATCTATTATTTTTATTGACATGGTGTTGTATGTGGCGGCCACTAGTGATTGCTGGGGGTCAAGTGAACCGTTTCGTGCGACGTACATGAATTTCAGAAACATTGATTCTTACCCACAGGATTTGCATACGTGTATCAGGAGCTTTAGAATCAGTATCGATTGCTGTCTAATAATGAGAGGAATACAATTACGATCAGCGAATATTCATTATTGCTCTGCATTTTACAAACAAGTATGAAAATGTGTGCCTGGAATTGTCCAATTCTTTCATAACGTTTGTATTGTAATTTCCAAATGTTGACTCTAAAATTAGAGATGGGATGATTGCTCAACATGGCATACACGAAATATCCTTCCACGTGTGGGGGTTTGCTTAAGTACATTACTGCATTGTAGGGGCCCAGTTTGGTATTGACTTTCGGACAGTGACTTCAAAATAGGGACGAAAACTTTTGCTTGGCTTCATTGGCATGCGTGTAGTGCTTACACAAGCGTACGGTAAACACGTCCGTCTTGATTGAATCGGCTGCCAGGAGGTATCTTGGATCTCAGCGCTTTGAGATCCTTTATGAAAAACACTTTAAATGGAATGATTATTAATATCTTTGAAGACGTTATATTCTCAGGTTTTTTCGGTAAAGTCACGTAGGTAAAAAATGTAAATTAATAAAAGTAAAATAAAAATAAAATAAAAATTACGACGTTTCAGATTCAACACAAGCTTCCGTCTTCAGGTGGAACCATCACAGCACGATAGCTGTATTGATACAGCTATCATGCTTTATCATTACTTTATTATTTTAAATTTTTTACCTACGTGACTTTACCGAAAAAAACCTAAGAATATGAATCCTTGCAGTCACGAAAGCTTCAAATCTAGAATTTGAAGACGTTGTCTTTGTAAGGCAATCAGGTAGCCTGTGACCGAGTGGCCCTCAAACAAGACCTTCCTAGCTCAACGGTCTTTAGTCGCTGGAAAATAAATGTCTGATTCTGATTGTTCATCTGCGTACCAGGGAGATGTACCGTGCGATCATCCGACGAGCCTTCACGTATTATCACGGAGACTACAAATCTCATCAAATAATACTTATAAACCTACGGCCAAGATGTATACCGATATTAAGTCCCAGGTGCACGCACTTTTTCGGAAGAGGTGGAAAAACATGCATTTTATTTGACATCCTCTCGATTGCCAGCCGCGATTCGTGCTGTGCCAGTCAGAACGCGGGCGATAGAACGCGGGCGTTAGAATGCGGGCGTTAGAACGGGGGTGTTAGAACGCGGGCGATAGAACGGGGGCGTTAGAGCGCGGGCGTTAGAACGCGGGCGTTAGAACGCGGGTGATAGAACGGGGGCGTTAGAGCGTGGGCGTTAGAGCGCGGGCGTTAGAACGCGGGCGATATAACGGGGGCGTTAGAGCGCGGGCGTTAGAGCGCGGGGGTTAGAACGCGGGCGTTAGAGCGCGGGCGTTAGAACGCGGGCGTTAGAGCGCGGGCGTTAGAGCGCGGGCGTTAGAACGGGGGCGTTAGAGCGCGGGCGTTAGAACGGGGGCGTTAGAGCGCGGGCGTTAGAACGCGGGCGTTAGAACGCGGGCGTTAGAACGGGGGCGTTAGAGCGCGGGCGTTAGAGCGCGGGCGTTAGAACGCGGGCGTTAGAACGCGGGCGTTAGAACGGGGGCGATAGAACGCGGGCGTTAGAACGCGGGCGTTAGAACGGGGGCGTTAGAACGGGGGCGTTAGAACGCGGGCGTTAGAACGGGGGCGATAGAACGCGGGCGTTAGAACGCGGGCGTTAGAACGGGGGCGTTAGAACGCGGGCGTTAGAACGGGGGCGGTAGAACGCGGGCGTTAAAACGCGGGCTCCGTGCGCCGGTGCGCGTTCTGTATTTGTGTCCGCGTTCCCTTGCGCGCGCGCCCCTTCCCGCGCTCGAATCTCCCCAGCAAGGCGAGGAGGCTTTCTCAGTGTACCGACCGGCTTGTCATCTTGGTGTTGAGCGGCGCAATATACTCCCTCCCTGCGGTGAGTTGCAGCCCAGGGCTGTGTAAATGTCAGGCAAGAGCTCGCGTCTCGCGAGGGGATTCGTCCGGCTCTGGGGTTTTTTTGGCAGACTTTTGTTGAGCAAACTATTCGTGGCGGTACAACTATGCAAATAGTCTGTTGTTGTTGTTGTTATTACAACTGAGTTTGGCAAGGCACAGAGGTTTCAGAGTCGTGTTATCCCACCGGACCACGAACCCAAACACATACGTTTGATTCCCAGCCACGGCTAATTAGCATCGGTGGTGAATGACACCGGAACCATTCCACCTCGTGCACCTCCAGTTCGCACACTTGGCTACGTACGGTGCGAAAGAAGTTCAACATGCACATATAAAGTTCCCATTTCACTAAACCACACTGGCCAGTGTGGTGAAGTATGGTGAAGTTGCTGTAAGTCTTGGCGAAGGAGTTGGCTGGTGAATGATTGATTGCGATGAAGGGCAACCTTCATTCATTCGGTTGGAGTGTTTAAAAAACTATCTCTATCCATGTTTGCGTATATACATGTACGTGTGTGACACATTTGAATAGTAATTATCCGTTAGCGCAAAAATGGTTCGCCACTTATGAATACCAAGCAGAATTTTTAATGCCAACATTTGCAAATGAGGCTGGGGCATTAGTAAAACAAAAAAGGATTTACAATTTATTTTTTAAATAAATAATGAACGAGCAACACAATGAGCGTGTGTATTTAATAAGACGGTTACAAAGCGGAACCCACTGTCCTTAGAAATAAATAAAAAATCTAATTTCCTTTGCATTTGTTGAGGCCTATCAGGAATGCCCTTTTGGGCAATGCACCATATGGTTTGCCAGCTTTCAGAAGCAGCAGTTCACCTGCAGTGCTGTACCAACGCAGATGGCAGGAGCTCCGGATTTTTGCAGCAGCTACTGCGCAGTGGATCGTGCAATGTGGCTCACCGTTTATATGCAAGATAAAGGTGCAGCCCTACAATTACTTGCTGACACCACTGCCGGAGGAAGGGCCTGCACTAGACAGGAACCCGTCGAGAAGGTTACTTTGGCCTACTCTTCCACGTTGGGCAGACTTCTTGGAAGAGGTGGGAGTCCTCACACTTTCCCCCACCACACGTGTGAGCTGCCAATCAACTAACTCTGGTGTACCCGTTTCTAAAGCTGGGTGGACAGTGGTTGGGGTAGGGGTTTTAGAGACTTGCACCATTATGCCAGTTGCCGCACCGAGAGATTGAACTCGCAGCGACATCTAGATTTTCAGGCCAGTGTGATAACCGTTACACCACAATGGTAGCGTCCTGACATTGTTTATATATATGCATAAATATGTATTTTATCCCTGTGAATCAGAATTTAAAATAGTGTGCGGCGGTTAAATTATTCTTGTGTTTATTAATTGGATTTTTGCACGCTGGCGTGCAATTGCGTTGCAGAGGACACCTTCCGAGCGTTTCTTTTCGAATACTTTAGCCCGGGCTTTCGTGACCATGTGCAGAAAACCATGGGCAATTTTGTTTTTATATAGCGGTGATTTCAGCCGAGACGCAGAGTGGACTTGGCTGTCCCGAAGGTGGCGTGGGGTGTTTAGAGTAAGGAGGAGAAACACAGCAAATATATTTTTATTTGTGGGGCAGTTCAAGGTAGGTTTTTGTGTGTGTGCGCTTTAACTATTTTTCTCCAGCGTTTTCACGTGATTAGACGCCGTATAAATCCGAATAAATAAGATGCTGGAAATACATAAAAAGAGTAACTTTTTAGAAAAAATATATTTTAATCAGTGCTTTGTTCAGCAGTGGAAAGATCATTGGTGATGGTAATTACGAATGATTGCTTCCTAAGGATAATAGGAATAATAATCAGAGGAGGTATTATTCAAAGCTATATTCAGATGAACACATCCATTGCTGTACTTCCATATCCTGGCCATCTGATAACCCAAGCCGACAACCCCTGTCACTGCCAAGCAGTCTCCCACCCAAGCACTCACCAGGCAGCATTCCCAATGGAAATACATCTGTGTCGTGACACGACTCCAAAAGCACACGTGGTATATAACTTGGAAAAAACGGAAACGAACATAAATACACGCGTCAGAGTTGACGGCACCATTCTGAAAGTTTGCCATCTCGGTTGCAGCACACAGTGCGCTCAATGAGTGAGGAGGTTACATTACTAAGTGAATGTTCTGCTCGTGCACTGCGCGAGCGGGTAAGGAGACACGGCATGACTGGCGCAGTCATTAATTCAAATTCACAAGGCGATCGATGCAAGGTCATTCATTATGGAATACGTTAGGAGGAGATCAGCCAGCAAGTATGATGGAGCTCTTGTTGTTCATAAATTTACAATACGTTCAGTCCATGCAGCCTCATGAATTACATCACGGATATTTTGCCCACCCTTTCGGTCCTGTTTTTGTTTCGTCATCGTTCACCGTGATCTGTCCATTGCTCGACGAAGACCTCCCCAAATCATCGCCGTTCTTAAGGGTCTCCCGATGCACCATTCCACCTTACTCCTTGTGCACGAGCTGATGCCGTTGCTCCAACTCAGCAGGGTGACTGCCCTCTCGTGCATGTTGCTCCGTCGAGTGAGGAGCAGTGAATAATTAATCCACCACGCGGAGAGATATATATATTTTTTAACTGAAAACGTAGGTTTTCACGGCCGATATTATTTATTTTACATTTTCTTGGGGCTATGCCGTGTAATGGTCTCGCCAATTTTTTTCCGTCGTGTAACCCTCCACCACCCAAGGTCGTTTAGTGGGTCAATTATGAATGTTGCGGCTTGCCGGTAAATTGAAGAACGATGTGTCAGAACTAAATGTGGACACGGGGGTTTCGCTTGGAACTGCGTCCAGGCTTCCTCGGGTCAGAAACCGGGAAGGCAGAATTATTTAGTGGTTTGTGTAGCGTGCAAACATCTATTTGGAATCATAAAGATAGATAAAAAAGATAAATCACAAGCAAGTTTAATCTGCAGCCCAGAATAATCTGTCCATGGATAATCGAGACTTCCTGTACACACAAATATGCCTATCCGGTGTATGATTTTGAAGGGGGGGGTGCATCATGCAATGTTTTTGTAAATGGTAAAATAGATAAGTACTGGGGCCAATAAACAACTTTTAAAAAATGTCCCAGCATACACTACGTGCCATCAGCTTTCAACTAACACCTTATTCGTTGAATGATAAACAAACATGCGTTTGGCACATGTGTGTCGCCACAATTGTTTTCGTATTTTTTGCATATCCCATCAGCTGCACAGCCTTCTGGGAGTGCATTATATATATTTTTTTATCATCATTGGTTTAAAGCAAACCAGTTTCGACATTCGTTGTGTCATCAACAGAAGTCAGGCTTGCTTAAAGCAATGCTGGGGAATTGATCAATGTTTATAGACAAGGGCCCTTCCTGTTAGGTGTGGGTCATTGCTCGACACTTAACTGCATTGAGTTTAAATTTCGATTTAAAGCTTTCGTAACTGCAGGGATTCATCTTCTTGGTTCTTTCGGTAAAGTCACGTAGAAGGGAAATAATAAAATTAAAAAAATTAAATTAAAAAAATAAAATCTTATTTTATTATTTCCCTTCTACGTGACTTTACCGAAAGAACCAAGAAGATGCATTGAGTTTATTTGTCACACGGATGATGATTCCGGTTAGCCAGTGCGCCCGGCTATTTTCCGAGGGATATTGCGCGACGAGCAAACGAGGCATTTAACGGGCGTAAAATGAGAAACGCACAAATAAAAAAGAACAGTGCAAATATCGTGCGAGAGCAAGAGGCGTCAGATAAAGTTCTCTACGCGTGCAAGTGAGCTTCACATTTCAGTCTTCGCAGAGACGTAAGCACACGCGAATCGAAAGAGACGGTGCAAACGTGTGGGAACAAGAGGCGCCGCGGATAATGATTGGCCATCACTTTGGATAATCCACGGAACAAAATTACATCCTGAACAAAAGAGTTGAACAGACAATAATGCCTCTTCTTCATATTTGTTTCTTCGCAAAAAAAAATGTGTTTTTGCTACACACATCACATCAGCCGCACATCCTTCTGGGAATTAATAATTTAGAGCAGCAAATTGAAATTGGCTAAATTGTCTAGCGCCGATTCTGTGCACAATGATGTACGTTCACACGAATGTACAGTTGGGCCACTTGCTTAATAGATTGTGCAAATACAGTGTACGTAATGCAGACAACCCCATTTTATGGTCGGGGGGGGGGGAATCCCATTCAGAGCCACCACGGTGAAACATTGCAAGTGCCCCATTATAAAAGCACGCCACGGAGAAGGCGTCTCTGTAAATAATTGGATCCTAATATGTGAGGATCCTTGAAACCAAATAGGACCGTGATTGCAAGCTTGTTTGAGCTGATGGCCATGGACATGATGAAGCAGCATCTTCTAATAGAGTTCGTAATTCACATTGAGTCTCATCTTTGTGTGTAATATTTCAATTTAGAATAAAAGCCTTTGTGCTTCCCTTGAAGTGCTATATTAAAGTTGTTTGGAATTAATTTTCCTTGGGTCTTTCGGTAAAGTCACGTAGATAGGTTCGAAGAAAATAACCAAAAAAAATAACAAAAAACTACGACGTTTCGATCACAACACAAGCGATCGTCATCAGGAGGAAAGCTGCAGACTGTTTATATAGGTTGTAGGCCTCGGGTCATAAACGAAGTGGGCGGGGCTAGTAATGTTAATGTTTGAAATCAGCATGTTGATGGGCGATCGCAGAGCAGCAACGTCGAGCTCGGCGAGCGAGGTGACTGTGCTAGTTGTGGGCAATTTAACCTGTTAATGTAAAATCATAAAGCCACAAATAACAACTAACATCAGAAGGTGGTAGGATGGAAACATCACAGCCAGTTAAGACTTAAACTGGTTGATAACGTCATCGTGGAGAAAGCAATTTGTTGGACTTGCGAAGGTATTGGCGGGTTTTTGAGTGTGCATTTACAGGCTAAAGGAGGATTGGTAAACACGTTTGGATTTTGAGTGGAAATAATGCAGAACACTGGCTGGGACGGTTGACCACTATGCTCTGTTAACACCGGCAACCTCAGGTCGATTCCCAGCCATGGCTAACACCAGTGGCTCGCAATGTCTGAACCCAACCTGGGCTCCTGCGCTTCAACAGCCCACAATGACCCGCGTGGCAAACTGGTCCAACACCTGTCCTGACCTACACTATTGGAGGAAGGCTTCCATACAGCAGTGGATTGATGAAGGAAAGCATAGCCATTTAAAGCCTTCGCAGACTGTTGGGGCAAGTGCTGTTAGCGAGCATCTGTGAAGGCCGGCACGGCACGCGAGGGGGTGGGTGGCCAGCACCACGCCCGACCGCCTTTGTCTCCTGAGTGGCGATGTTTACACATAGCACGAGGTACTTATTTGAGGCTGAGTCAGCCTACGGGAGGCCCAAGATAAAGTTCAGATAATCATCGCTCGTGTTGGTTGTGAGCAGGAATCGGAACTTGAGTCACCAGGTTCGTAGCGCAGCACGCGGACAACTACACTACCGCTCCCCCAATTACATTAAGATTTGAAAAAAAAATACAATTACATTTTAAATTACATCGACCGATGTTATAAACCTTGATCTAAAACCACTTGGCAGTAACGATGTTACTTTCTTTTGCATATATACGTATTGCACTATATACTAAGCATCAGGTAAGGTCCATCATTACAAAACCGATTTCAGAATCTTCATCAGAATCGAGATTGGAGGATTCCGATGAGCTATGAAGCTCTTTTTCACAGACGCCCAGGAGATGATGGGCCACACCTATACATATTTATGCTCAAACTAATTTGTTTTCCGCTCCAGTGACTGTGGAAAAGGTAAATAGAAATTGTCACGGGTGGATAGAAAAAAAATGCAGACTGGCAGAACGGTCTTCTTTGAGCCGCTGCGTGCAGCCGGTTCCGTCTGACACGGGTGCTGCGGATGCGCTGCGCTGTGCTGTGCCCACATTAGCAGCTGTGCTGCACACATTTGTGATTGCCCACTGTTGCCGCGTGAACGCCAGGGCGTTCACCCCCACACGAACGGATTTTGATTTGAACCCAAAATCTCAGTCTTGCCGGCTCATCTCTCCAACTTCTGAGCCACCGGACCACTTTTGATCCAATGCTTTTTTTTTACATTGTGGCGGAACGGTAGAGGTTCCAGTGGCTGTCGGGGTGTGGCGAGCCTATGACACATGTTATCTTTGTCATCTTCCATCATTATCATCAGCCATTGTATATCCACTGCTAAACTAAACAAAAAAACTAAACTATGTCGCTCTCTTTCAGAAGCGGCCGGCCACAAATGATAGCTCATATCACGTGGACATTTATAGCAGCCAAAATACTCTGAATGCGTATTGATTCTAAATATGGAGGGAAAACCCGGACGACCTGGAGAAAAATCCACACGGCCACGGGGAAAACACGCAAACCCCAAATATGCAGCAGGCGTCAGGGTCAGGATTGAACCCACTAACTCCTACATACCAGGCAAGAGAGTTAACATCTCTCCATTGTGGCGCCCCCTGCTGGTTGCAGGCCTTCCCAAAGGCATCGCTATCTCTCGCTGCTCTTACCTCCCCGTCTAAGCGTATCGAAACACATTGCTTCTGAAACATGCGATTCTATGCGAGCGTCGCTGGGCCTGAGAATCGATATGGATGTGAGGAATCAATGCGTTGTTCCAACCTTTCAAACACGGGGTGTTCACAAGCCCTCCCCCCAGGGCCGCAGTGCTGGGATTCTGCCAATAGATTTTGTCTCCTTCGTCTGTTCACATGGCAACCCTTGCCATGGGGGTAAACTTTCTCCAGCCCCATTGTTCACATAGCCCTACCCCTGGTGAAAAATGCTTTGTAGCATGTCTGCCCGTCTTCGTGTAAAATAATGGGACAGAGAGAAAGCGTTGTGGATTTATGCCCCTCGACCTTATTTGGAAAGCGTAAAAAAAATACTGAGAGAAATGGCAATCAAAACAGAGACTGTCAGAGTAAAACTTTAAATGAGATGCACTTTCATTTATGAGGCAAATAAAAACCCCTGAATAATGGTAATTTTCCAAATTAAAGTTCGGCCTCAACCTCCGCGAATATATATTTTATTCTCAGACAGTTTATCATGTAAACTGATCAAATGACATTTGCTTTTGTTAAACAGCAGGGTTCATAAAATCGGCATCTCAGCGAACGCACGACATCGCGCTTCATGACCGCCCTGACGTAATTTATCACGTGGGCTTCAAGCAATGATGCCCTCCTATCTCGTGTCCAATTGCACGAAATATTTTACGCTTCGAGATTCTGCAACAAATTTCAAAATGGATTGTCCACTTGGCTGTTTTGAAAGCGTATGGACACGTTCGGACGCGCGGCGGGTTGAGAAGTGAGCAGGGCTGGATCGGGCCCTTTGCGTCAGATCACGCTTTGCGAAGATGGAGCGCCCTTACAGCGTTAACCGTGAGCATAGCGATGTGGTTAGGCAAGAGGAGGCGCAATATATAATAGCCTCGGTGTGACCGTGCGAGACAAATTAAATACTGGGGCCCCACCTGACCGATTGCCGTACCCCTGGAGCTGATAATGTAGTCACTACGCCACTGATTGTGCGGGAAAGATTCAGCTTGTGTGGAGCCATTTGTTCTGCGTGCGATGCAGAAGCAGAATGTTGATTTATGCAGGAGGAGTCCGATGAGCTATGAAGCGCTTTTTTTTACAGATGTACAGCAGTGTTCATCATATCAGCATCTTGGCAAATGCACGACAAGCATGGCATTGCGATGGGTGTTTGATGAGAGACCGGTGGAACACAGAAATACCCACGCAGGGAACGGATGGGCACATGGATTTTTATGCTTCATGCTGTTTATTCTTTACTTTGCATTTCAGTCACATCAATGAGAAGAAATATTGCGTAACTTTTGCGGAATGTTATGAGCTTATACAAAATAGACGGTGCTAAATGAACACGTACATGCACAGCCTCCTTGCCATTCCACTGCTGGATGAAGACATGCCCACGCCGTGCAGACAATGGGGATTATTATTACCATACTTCACCACACCGCTCAGTGCGCGTTAGTGAAGGCAGGGAGCATAGGTATTCCAGTGTAGAAGTACGGTAAAACCATGGAATTTTCTGCCATCCCTGCCATCTACACCCTACCGCGTAGCTCCGCAGCCTGTTGTGCATGGCAGTCGACCATCCAAGCAGTATCCAGCTTCAAGCGTGCCTAACTTATGAAACCCGACAGTATTCGGTGCATTCTGGGTGCTTTGGTCGCAGTGAACACGAGCAGGTTATATATATACTTTGGTGACATTAAAGGCACGGGAACAAAGGGAGGCGCACGCCCGTGCAAGATGAAGCGATGGAGTCTCAGCCCGCTTGGAGGTGCTCGGTGGATCGTTACGTCGCAGGACCGTGAGAGATGGCGACACCGTGGCGCGGAGGCCTTCATCCAGCGGTGGATTGGCAATGGCTGACTTTTTTTTTTTTAAATCCATCCGTCGCATACCCGTCGTGTTTATAACATTGCCGTTGATCTTGAGGACGCTGCCAGTCATGGGGGGGGGGGGGTGGGGTGGGTTTCCAGGGTTAATTACCCAGCTCCCGACTTGTGCAGGCGCCTGTGGGGTTGGGATACGGAAAAAAAACAAGCTCATGTACGTCACAGAACTGCAAGCATCGACGTCGAGCTCTGAATCTACGGCGGAGTTGTTGCCCCCGAGGCTCAGAAACGTTCCACGTGGAGCCGTCGGCCGCAGGGAGTTCAACACCCACGAGCGAGCCCGCCGCTGCACCTCGCCGCGCGAGCCGTGGCGACCTGGGACGACCCCCGCCGCACATTCTAAGCCATTTATCCGAATCCAAAAAAACCCACACACTGCGTGCCGTTTACCGTGGCGCTCCGAAAACGGGAGTGCGCCCTCCTCAAAGCGTCGCGCTTTGGGTGTGCGCCGGCATAATTGGGACCCTGCGGTCTCATTGCTCCGTCATCAACCAGATGTCTGATAAAAGCCCACAGCGCCCACCCCCACCCCTTGTCTTGGAGTGATGTGTCCGGGTCCGATTATCGTGTTGTATTTACTCGCGATGGCCCTCCAGGTCTCGTGTGTAAGCCATGATCCGCGTGCACGCGCGTGTGTGTGCGTGTCTCGTGCAGGGACGCGTGGATGTGCGTGTCTCGTGCAGGGACGCGTGGATGTGCACTGTGCGCGTGACAGGGGTAGTGTGGCATGTAATCCTGTGATGCCACCACGGGCCACAGCGTAGATATTGCATCTGTTCTGTAGAGAATTGCAATTAATCGTTTTAATTGATAGCACTATGTAAGTGTTATTTTCCAATTGCTTATGCCTCAAAAGTACAGAAAATGGCTATTATACCCAATAAACTTTGCTTTTGTGATCAGGACAGTAATCTCTTGAAATGTACCTATTTTCAATGAGAATACGTGGTGTGCATTTGTGTCTTTCCTTTACGTAAAGTCCTGGTCACAAAAGCAAAGTTTGTGGGGAATAATATACATTTTCTATACTTTTGAGGCATAAGCAATTAGGAAATAACACTTAGTAGCCAGGAACAAAAAATCGTGTTACATATGTAACCGTAATGCGTGTTGTTTTGTGCGTGATAACCTTGAGGTTAGGCAGACTTGTTGAGTAAGTTCTAGCATTTCCAGTAGTTCACATCCTGTACTGTTACAAAGCTAGACAAAGATAAAGATCCCCTGTGTAGTCTATCAGACTCTTGGGATCGCCACTGGCATCATCCTCCACCAGTGTTAACCGTGGCTGCGAATCAATCTCGGGCTGCCAAACCACTTCGCCGCAGCTCCATCGGCACGTGTACCGAAACACGCGCACATCCTCGCATGAAAACAAAAACTAAAGATCCCCCAATTAGTCATCCAGGCAAGTGCTGCAGAAGAGTAGTGATTGGACTGTCGCGACACGCAATGCGAGTGGGTGATCAACACCGTACCCAGCCATCCTTGACTCATATTTAAAATACTCTTAGTTCTTTCGGTAAAGTCACGTAGGTAAAAAATGAAATTAAAATTAATAAAAAATAAAAACAATAAAATCACGACGTTTCGGAGGCAACACAAGCTTCCGTCTTCAGGTGAAACTGTCACAGCAAAAAAATATGCATCAACTTGATACAGATCTGTATCAACGTCGTGATTTTATTGCTTTTATTTTTTATTAATTTTAATTTCATTTTTTACCTACGTGACTTTACCGAAAGAACTAAGAGTATGAATCCTTGCAGTCACGAAAGCTTCAAATCTAGAATCATATTTAAAATGCTGATCTAATGGTTTCCAAGCGGAATGTTACGATTGTGAAACACGTGCCGTGCGACGTAGAGAGTTCAGATTATTTAGATTCGGCCTGTCTGCAGTCACAATACATCCGTTGGTTTTGGTCAGCTCTCTCTTAAGTCAAATTGACCGCAAAGACAAAGATCCCCCGCATAGCCTTCACAGTCTGTTGGCACAAGCGCTGTTAGCGAGTAGCGCCTATGAAAGTCGGCATGGCACATGACGGGGTAGGTGGCCAGCACCACGCCCGGCCGCCTTTGTCTCCCTAGTGAACTCAGACATATCTTAAATATGCCCACTGTTTCTGCGCAGCTGCTTGGGAAAAGGTCGCATTTAGACGCTGTTGTATTGCAAACGTACAGGCAGACCTTGCTTAGCGCGACCCCGTAGAACGCCCATTCATCACAGCGCTCTTTGTCCCGGAGAACATAAAAAAATGAATAAAATGCAAAAATTTTTCACGAGAACACGCAGCGCCATGCAAATCCCCCCCCCCCGTCGCTATCTCTGTTTATATTCCCTCGGCCAATGAGAGCGACGAAAGCTCTGAGCCAACACCCTGCACCCCCCGCGATTAGATATCATAATTCGTGGTAACGATTGCATTTTTAAGCGATGTTTTTTTTTCTTCCAAAATGTATTACAGAATATCTCATTTCATGTCATTACGGTGTGCTCTGAGCCACGCAGCACTCGACTGTTTTTAAACAACACACGTGCCCGCCGAGGTGTGTTGACTCCGCCCTGGTCTCTCTTTGCCTTATATTCGAGTGTTTTTTGTGAGCTTTTTAGACCCATAATGTCTGGAAAAAAAGCCTGGAAGTGTTAGTTACGGAAATGTGACAAAAGTGTCAAGGAAAAGTATCACTTTGGATGTTAAAATGCAAGTGCAAAGGCGGGTTGGGGCGGGTGAGCGTCAGGTGGCTGCACTGATGAGTACGGTACATAATACTGGTCTTCTCGTAAATAAAATACTTATAAAGTAATGTTTACCATCTGTTTTATTAGCAACACTGTTACCGATAACCTACTGAAGCCCTCACATACTGTTCATACATAATGAATATCGCTGTCGAGAACGCATCCCAATATATACAATGACATGTTGACCCCTTTTAGCGCTGATTCGATTAGCGCTCACTTCTCCAGGAACGTACCTTGAGCGCTAAACGAGGACTGCCTGTGCTACCGTTTGAATCTGCCCTGTCTACATCACGCGGCGCTGTTGTTTGGAATATTGAATTGCGTGCGGTGTGTAACTACTTCCTGTAATTGAGATTTGAACAGAGAAATCTGGGTTGCGAGTTCTGGAAGATTAAGAAACTGTGCCGTAGATAATTATGGTGATGGATGTAAAGAAGTCCAATAAGGTGGGGTTAACAAAAAATAATGGAATTTGCCAAATTATATTTCAAGCTAAAGGTCTCCTTTTGGGACAACGAAACGGCTGCGAAAGTTAGCTTCGGTTTATGGATGTCAAGCACAAGATGAATGTTCCCTGCATACAATCTGCAGATCGTCTCTAGCGCCTTGACTCCTGCACTCACGATAGCGATGAACGGGAAGATAGCGCGCACACACAAAAACAACTCTTTATCGATCTGGGCGCAAAGAGAAAAAATAATGGGCACGGTGCCGCACCTGACTTTACTGGTTTCTGAATATGACAAGGAAGGAAAAGTATAGAATTGTCGTGGCTTCTGGAATACTCTTCAACGCGCATTCGTTCTCAGAAATTCACTTTTTAATAAGCGATAATGACGTTCCCCTCCGGACCGCAACGGGAAATCTTCTTAGATTATTTTAATGTATATAGTGGCTTCACCGAGGCTCTGAACAAAGAGTGAACTATTCGTACAGCAGAAGTGTCATGAGAAGGATGGTAGCACGTGATGATTATGATGATAAGTGAAATGAACGATGATGATGAAAGTGACAATGAATGGTGAATGGTTAATGGTGAGCTAGCGTGATAAATGGGGAGGGAAGTTGGGAAAGGGGACGTGGTTTTCATGACTGGAAAGGGAGGGAGGGTCGAGAGGAGTTTGAGTCAGCGAGCGAAAATACGTTGAGTTTTACGGGAAGAACGAAAATTGTAGAGCGCCGCCGATTGTTCGACGCGTCGGGGCAGTTTGTTCCAGTGTAAGGGGGTGAGAAGCGAAAAAGAATGGAATCGTCATTGGGCACAGACAGGTGGACAGAACTAATGCATAAATGCTTTCAACTATATTAGGAAAGCTTCACAATAGTGTTGGAGGCCCTCAAAGAGCTGGAGAACTCTCTACTCTTGTTGAAGTACGTGAGTGCAACTTCAGTGCGGTGTTTCTGTTGCCTTTGAAGCCAGGATGACAAAAGAAGCCGCTCCCTTCACAACGTTAAAGCCCCTGATGAGTTGCCTTCGGCTTGGGCGCAGGTTTTTAACACGATATTGAAATTGTCAATGAACAGAAGTTTAATGTTCACGTCTGTAGAAATCCCTGTGTACAACTGTGAAGGGCACGCATTTGTGGCTTGGTCGGCAGTAAGAAGACCTTTCGAGTGGCTTGCTTTTTATCTGCACACCATAGTGGGCGCACTTTGCCAGCACTCTGCTATGATCAGTTTAACACGTAGGCTTTCGCGAGCAATATTGTTCATAATAAAGTTTTTGGGTTGGATCGCGTTATTTATTAATGTGTCGTAACCCTCCACTCTTCAACACACCGGTGGGCTAAAGTAGTGAACTATTTGTCTTTTGTCAACGTGACACTTTTTTATTGATTGGCCGTGTCGGGTGGTGGAGGGTTACGACACATTTATAAATAACGCGATCTAACCCAAAAACGTGTATTATGACTCTGCTATGATGTTTGTGCTCATTGTGTAGCAGCTTTTGTACTCTTTGGTTGTTTCGATTTAAAGCTTTCGTGACTGCAGGGATTCATCTTCTTGGTTCTTTCGGTAAAGTCATGAAGAATGGAAATAATAAAATAATAAAAAGAAAACATAATAAAATAATATAATATTTTATTATGTTTTATTATTTCCATTCTACGTGACTTTACCGAAAGAACCAAGAAGATCTTTGGTTGTTGTAATGTCTGACCCCGTGCCACCTACTGGACATCGCTCAAAAAATAGCTTAATAGCTCATCGGATTCCTCCAGCATAAATAAATATTCTGGTTCTGAAACTGGTGCATTGTTTCGTCATCGACGATTCATAACTACCAGTGGACGGCCGCATCGACTAGCAAAGCAAGCGTTTAGCAACGTACGAAACCTTAATTTCAGATGTGGAATTCAGCCTAGTTAAGTGGAAAAACCACACATTTTCTCCTACACACTTGAGCACTTTGGCTTAATGATAACCTGTCCAATAAAAGTGCATGGGGCATCTTTGTGAGTATGCGGAGGGGGTCTCTGTGTAAGTCTGTGAGTCTCCATGTCAGGTCTACGCTCCGCTACGTAAGTCTATGCGGGGATCTTTGTTGAAGTCATTGGTGATTGGGCTGAGTCGTTTTCTCACGGGACACTTGGGAGCCCGTTTTAATCGCCCGGTGGCTGGAAACCAGGATCCCAAAACGACACCTCGGAGTTTTGACATCTGAATGCCACCCGGACACTTCGATCCGACTCTTTTTTCCATAAAAATCCGGTGAATGGAAGAACCTCAAGCGCGGCTGCACGGCTTGACCCCCATTTACACGCGACATGTACGAATAGGAGAAGAAAAAAATCTCATTGATTCCGACAAGATAACCTGATGCCGTGCATCGTAACCTGAAGAATCTATACAGTATTAATAGATGCACAGTCCCTCCAAAAAAGTTGAAGTTTACACATTTATTTTTACGCGTATAACTTCCGTAGATTCAGAGGTGTGGGGTGAACAAGTGACTACTCTTATTATTTTTTTGTGCCGTGAAGAAGGGTTATTGCCCGACACGTCTCCTATTATATTGTTTTTGTTTTCCTTTTAAGGCCACAATGTAATTGATGAATTTGTTGATCATTTTTGTTGCTATTATTTTCGTTCTGCGATTCTGAGCGTGTGAAATATTAGCGGGTGAAAAAATGCGCGTACATTTTTTTAATACGTTCTTTATTGAGCATCATTCGCCAGATCAGCAGACTCGAGACTCGTTTCATGTTCCCGTCATTTCCACCCGGGGAAGATTGCTCATGTGAAGCGTAACGCTGTACATTTCTCGGAATTTGTCACAAAAACACTACATGTAAGCATGAATTAGAGATAACAAGTTTACAAACTGCAGAACGGTTGTAGGAAATTGAGTTGGGGGGAGGAAACACCGTTGTAGTAGCTGCTGTATATTGGGGTAAAATCAATATGGTAAATACATGAATAAAATGCAAATTTCTGACCACCTGAATGGAAAAATAAGAAGACACTGTCAATATTTCCACGGTTCCGTTCGCAAGTGTGAGGTCACGTCCTCAAGTCGGATGGTTAAAACCAACTATCTCGTGGAAGCTCGTTCGTAATTGCGTATATTCGTAAGTCGGGCGTTTGTAAGCCGGGGACTGCCTCTGTTCACGTATAATTCGTGCCTCCTAAACAGGAAAGAGGAATGGCGGTGGCATCGCAGGCAAAGGTCTGTCTGCCAGAAAGCGTCGGTGCCAAAAAGAGTAGCTTGCGGATGAATAAATAGTTGAGAGAGTGAGTCACGGCGGAGCGCTGGGAGCGCACGTTCACGTGCCGATGGTGCGGTCGACTCGATAACGCCGGCGCTCGTGGCTCTGCCACCCACAGCTTCTCTCCACTCCCACATTGGCTCGTACTGCAGGAGCACGCCAACACCTTTCTCACGTGTCGATTCATCGCTCGCTCAGCGCCCAGCATGATGCGTTTACAAAATAAATCAGCGTGAGGATTTATTTGTTGTTATAATCCCAGGCACCGCGAAGCCGAATGACGCAGCCAAAGATGGTGAAAGTTAATGGGCGTATCGACACGTTGAGTGATCGATTCCAAGTGATCTTTATGCTGTTTTAACGCGTAGACTTCCGCGACCGTTATTACGCGTGGTAAAGTGTTTTGGGTTAGATTACATAAATGCAAATGTGTCTCGATTTAAAGCTTTCGTGACTGCAGGGATTCATCTTCTTGGTTCTTTCGGTAAAGTCACGTAGAAGGGAAATAATAAAATAATAAAAATTTAACATTGTATTTTATTATGCTTTTTTATTTTATTATTTCTCTTCTACGTGACTTTACCAAAAGAACAAATGAGATGCAAATGTGTCGTACTGCTGGTTGTAAGCACCAGCTAAAATTCGGACAAAACATTTTCAACGTGGGTTTGCTCACCAAGACACCGGGTGTGCCGAGGTAAGAATTAATTGACGCGTTTTTTTGTTCTCGTGATAAACCTTACAAATTGACCGTGACGGGTGGAGATGGGTGTACGACAGATTTACGTGTGCACGGTCTAACCCAAAACACGACCACGTTCGCAAAATGTAACCTCGGCCGACTTTTCAGGGACACATGAAGGCACCTCTTTAGCCTGGCATTCGACACCCATCTTGGCTCCGCACCACAAAGTTACGGTCAATCTTACCTGTGACATATTGTCAGTGTTACAAATTGCACTATTATTCTATGGGAACCTCATTTGCCAGTAAAAATATGATAATTGGTTCTTTACCCTTCTATCTGGCAACAAAACTGACACCAAAAAAAAGTGTCAGTTTTGTTGCCAGATAGAAGGGTAAAGAACCAATTATCATGCACTATTATTATCAAACCGTGTGTTCGTGATAATCTATTATTTTCAATTCGTGTGTATGATTTGGTCTGTCCGCTTTCAAGAACTGCTCTGAGCGGGTCTCGTACCGTCACCTTTAAACTATTATCCAGGCTTGTCGTATCTTCCGTTTGTTTTGCTCATATTTATCTTGAGCCCCACTTTCCAGCCTTCTTTATCAAGTTTTTCATTTCCTGGAGTTCATTTCCATTGTATGTTACAATCACTACCGTCATCAGCAAATTTCAAGTTTTTCAAGTATATTTTCTATAAAATGTCCCATAATGTTTCTGGGAATATCGTCATTGAGAGCGTGCCTCTTAGTCCGGCATTTTTTCTATACTTTCCTTGTGCAATCTCAGTATTCCCATTGAAATGTTTTTTATTATTATTTCGAAAAATATATGTTTTAAGCCTGGGTTTATAAGGGCTTCGATGACTGCATCATTTCCCACTGAGTCACCATGCCTATGAAGACATGGCGTGCCGTTATCAACACGACAAAGGACGGAGGCCGAAGAGAACAGGTTGGATGGAGCGCTTTGCAAAAAAACAGAACTTAGTAATCAAATGCAACACCAAAACGTGCCTGCAAAACAAAGTTGTCAATCAGTGTCTGTTACCCGCTGTGACGCATGGATAAAAAATACGGACATTGACAAAGCAAAAGGAACAACAGCTAAGAAGTACATGAAGAAAGGATGCAAAGGGGCATGCTTGGAATTCCAACTGAGAGACAGAAAGAGAAACACGTGGATTGGAGGACATACACAAGCTAGAGACATCGCGTTGACTGCTATGAAATTAAGTGTGCCTGGGCAGGGCACGTTGCTACTAGAGATGGAGCGATGAATTTAACTCCTGTGTGGGCACTAGATTGATTCTATATTTGAAGCTTTCGTGACTGCAAGGATGCATATTCTTAGGTTTTTTCGGTAAAGTGATTTTACCAAGGACAGTATAACGAGAACATGATGGGAGACTACATTTGGGGGCCGATTCGTGAAAGAGATTTACAGTATAATTGTAAATCGAGAAAAATAACTCACTTCTAAATCTTTTGTAGTCATTTTTGTTTTACTTTAGTATAAATACATATTAATTTTGATTCATATGAAGTTTTTTTCTGACTTAATGTCAACGAAAATACACAAATTCGCCCGTTTTCTCATTGAAAATAGGTCAATTTCAAACTATCACTGTCCTGGTCACAGAAGCAAATGATTGTGGGGAATAATAGTCATTTTCTATACTTTTTAGGTATACGCAATTACGAAATAACACTTACGCCCCAGGAACAAAATGTGTGTTGCATAGTGTTATGTTTCAACTAAATAAAAATAAATAAATCAAACTCGGGTTGGATTGTATAATTTGTGGTCACAATCCTGTGGACAAAAGGCCCCATTGTTGTATTCGTCTTCAGTTGAATAAATTGTTATCTTTCTATTCAAATGTTAATCAATATATAAAGTATTGCATGAATCATCTCGGTTACAGTTCACAAAGTAAACTCCTCTGTTGATTCACAGATGAGCAATTGAAACCCGCAAATGCAATTTTGATAGACGTTTTACATTATAATATATATGCACATTATTTATAAATGGGCTCGTTTTGCACGTTTTGAATCTGTGTGTGGATGTTGGCATTCTTAGTCAAATGCAAAACAAAAATAAGCACGCCACTTTTAGGAATGGTATGTTGGCCCCCCATACACACGTATATAAAGACACACAGACATACATATACTCATTATGTATTTGAAATGCATATATCGCCTGGCAAAGCATGGCCCTGAGAGTACAGTGGTGACCTCAAATGACTGAAAAGGGCCTTGTATTTCTGGAATGTATAAAAAATGAGTTGTACTCGGTAAATAATATATTTTGTGAGAGCAGAGGTTTCTTAAAGTGTAGCTCCATGCTGTATTTCAATGAGTTGTGTTTACTGTGGGGGGGGGGAGTGGTGGTGCAGTGGTTATCGCACTACGTGAGGAATACTAGCGACCTGATTTCAGCGCTTGGCCCCTCCACTCCTCCAACAACCCGCCCTAACCAGTGTGGTGAAGTATGGTCAAACTACTCCCAATGACCCACATGGCAGGGAGGAGACACTCACCCAGCAATGGAGGCGACAGTGGGCTGTAATTTATCAACGCTAATGATTACGTTTCTACTTCTTTCAGATTCTTACAAAGCTCGTCAAAGGAATTTCGAAGCCTGTGACGTGCAAGATAAGAATCCTGCCTTCGGTAAGTCTGCCAGACATCCCCAGAAGATTACCACTTTGGAGAAAATGTCACTTGTATGTCAAGAGTGATTAAAAGTAAGGCAAAGGCGCAGCCCTGCAATTGTCCGCTCACGCCAATTCTGGCAGAAGGGCCTCCACTCCACGGAGCTCTAAGAGAGCCCCTCCACAGGGTATTTGGCCTACTTTTCCACACTGGCCAGAGTGGGTATACCCACGCTCTACCCCACCACACATCACCCGATTTGAGAGCCGGTGACCTCTGGCTTGCAGATCCGTTGCGCTAACCATCACACCGATGGCGGCATCCCCCACGCCACGGACAATTAAACGGGCAGATTGGCCCGGCGATTAAAACAACGGCAGTCACACAGGGCGATTATCAGTCGCGCAGGGAAATTATCAATCATCTTTGCGCCGTGTTAAATGGGGACTTGTTACGGTTTAGCATTTTTTGCAATCCAGTAAAAAAAAAACACGACGGCAAAAGTGATGTTGGTCGCCGGGAGACAAATGTGAAGTGGGACGGTTGTATCAAGCCACAGTGCGTTTTGTACCATCAACAAACTCATGAAAAAACACACAATTGGAATGATTGCACTTTGTAAAATAATGAAAAGAACAAAGCATTATCATTTGCTCATTGATGGGCCCTTGCCCACGAGTTTTAGCCGTCATTGAAAATGTACAAAACCGTGGCGTGCTTTTGAAAACGGATGAAAAGTCGTCATGCAATTTTGACGTGATTTTCTTTTTATTTCCCCCGGATAAATCAACAGAATTCACTGACATTGTATTGTTAGTATTTATGAAAATTGCACCGTATTGCAATTCAAGACGTAACCTTTTTTTCTGGTAGAGTGTAATGCGCTGAACAGGCAACGAAATAATAAATGTGGCATGCTCAATCGATGGCGGCGAGAGGTTCGTCATAATTGCTTCGGCTCGCCTCCGTGATGGGAGTTGGTCAAGAAAAGGAACCCCATTAAATGCCTTCACTGATTTGCATTCCAAATCTTGCGTGTTATATCATCATCGTCGTCGTCGTCGTAGTCAGCCATGTTCTATCTTTACCCACCACTGGACAAAGGCCTTGCCAAGCTGCCGTATTCCCCATACGATTCACATGCTGCTCTGTTAATATTCAGCATTGATTCATGAACAAGGCACCGTTACTCCTCATCGTTTAAAAAAATCTGACAATTTGTTGATAACACGTTGGATGGGGTGGGGGGGGTTCGTGAGACGATTTCACGTCAATAACGGCGGTGGTCAAAGCCGGGTTAACCAAAGCAGTGCCGCGCTACTGTGCGTGTGCGCTGCTAATTATAAACGCTCCGCGCTTGTCTTTTATGCGCAATTTGGCGATCCCGCTCCTCATCCGCTTGTGTTTTTGGCAGTGTCCATGAAAAAAATTCCCGACAGCCGCCCGGCATCTTGCCGTGCGCTTGCCATAGATGTGTTTTCTCACGGATGCTTCGGGACGCTGCCGAGTAGTTGCGCTAGTGGAAGCATGTACATCTCGTACCACTGTATACTGGCCCCACTCGTTCTCTACAATCAACTTTGAATTCCCTAAACTCACTGGTGAGTATCTCTGTAATGTGCACATCGGTGACGAAAGGCATTGAGAATGTCGGGTAACATTTTATCCTAAAAGTATTGCTTTTTAAACAAAGTGAATCACAGGCCTATGGATCACAATTCCAATTCAGAGCAACCCTAAAAAATAATCCCTTGTTTCCTCTCACTCACGTAATGTAATCTAACACCTTGGATGCATTGTTGCATTGCCGGCACGTCGTCAAATGTCTTGGATTACGGTTGTAGTCCAAAAGTTAAGCCCTTATAAATACCCATAGTATTAACCGTGCCGAACGCACGTGTGTGCAGTGTGTCACGCTCGGTGCGTGACGGATGCCGGAGAGAATGTCGTCTTCCTCAAATTCCACCGTGAAGGCCCTCTCCAAGCCTTTGGCCACAGCTCACTTTCTTCTCACAATGCAACAACCCGCACGGCTCCCAACAAACCACAAGCTGATATATTAATTTCACCATCCAAAGTGGTTGTCAGTGGCAATGTTTTTTTTTTGCCAGTGTATGTCACTTTAGGCGGTGACATACACTGTTTGAAAACATTCTCATTTGGTGCACATTGGTGTGTTACTTTTTATTGTAAAGGTCAGATTTCTAAATGCATGGTATCTTATCTTAACGGAACTTATATGGCGCTTTACTTAACCCTGGCGCTTTACGAAGAATTAAGAACGAACGATACAACGTGTGAATGTAACGGTGGAGATGCGGTGAATACAATGGACGAGATGAAGCGATGGGGGGCGAATCTGTGATGCGTGAATTCGGTGAAAGCGAAATTGAGGACAGCAGATTACGATGATGAATGGATTGAATGAATGGGGAATGAGTGATAGCCATAGAATGAGAACATGAAGAGGTGGTGGTTATAATGGGGGGAGATTCAGGGGTCGTGGAGTGATCTGGGGAACAGTTAAGTGAGATTTGAGTGAGGAGCAGGCGACTGCTTAGTGTGGAGGGGAATAATAAAATAATAAAAATAAAACATAATCAAATAGTTCTCACCACGTTTCAGAGGCAACACAAGCTTCCGTCTTCAGGTGGAACCGTCACAGCACGATAGCTGTATCAAGTAACGTCACTTTACCAAAAGAACCAAGAAGTTGAATCCCTGCAGTCACGAAAGCTTTAAATCGAAATGTGGAGGGGAAGTTCGTTCCAATGAAGGGGGGGGGGGGGGCAAGAAAATGAAAATATAAGAGCGCGCTTCTTTTTAACTCTGTCTCCCATCTTTTGAAAACGGTTGAGGCTCAACCCCAGCCATCGCTGATGCTTTTGCATCTCAGGCTGAGCAGATTTAATACTTGAATTCCCTTGCGTCATCTTCTAGAGAGGTTGGGGCTGAATGAGGTCTCTCCACCTGTCCCTGTACTCGGACCAGCACCACTGCTTCCTTGACTCGTCAACCTTTCTGGTCAAGATTATTCCTCACCGAGTGAATCCAGCCCACCTTTGCTCCTCTGTTTAATTATCATTCCGTGCGCCGGTGTGTGTGTGTGTATGTTAATGTGTGTGTGTGTATGTTAATGTGTGTGTGTGTTTGTATTGTGGGGAGCGGTAGTGTAGTGGTTAGCGCGCTGCGCTATGAACCCAGTAACCCGGGTTCGATTCCCGCTCACGGCCAACACTACTGACGATTATCTGAACCGGTTATGGGCCTCCCCTAGGTCGACTCGGCCTCAAATGTGTACCTGGTGTGTAAACATCGCCACTGGGGAGACAAAGGCGGCCGGGCGTGGTGCTGGCCACCCACCACCTCGTGTACCGTTCCGCCCTTCATAGGTGCTCGCTTAACAGCACTTGCCCCTACAGTCTGTTAAGGCTATACAGGGGATCTTTGTCTTTGTGTTTATGTGTGTGTTTTGTGTTGATGTTTATCTGTGTGTATGTTTGTGTGTGTTTTGTGTTGATGTTTACGTGTGTGTGTTTGTGTGTGTTTTTTGTTGATGTTTATGTGTGTATTTGTGTGTGTGTGTAGCACCTCGTTTGGGATTCTTTCCGGATCCATTCCAAACCATGTGTCCCAACCACCGTAATCGTCACTCGTGAATCTTCTCTCTCAGCGTGAACCCTTTTTCTTAGTCGTTCTCTGATTGCTTCATTTCTTACCATCTCTAGCCGAGATCTAGTCGAGACACTCTCAATAATTCTTCTCAGCCAACCTTCTGTGCGGTCGCAATTTGTCTTCGTTCGATATCCCCTTTGCTCAGCGCTCGGAGCCATACATCAGTCTTGGCACAGCCGCCGTTGTTCCGTACACTTGGACTTTCAGATGTCGTGGAACGGTTAACGCCGGCTGTTGTTCAAGTTTGCAGGGCACCAATTACCACGTGCAGTTACCACGCACCCCTTGAGTTACCAGCTGCTCGTCTAACATGGCATTGACTTGTCTCTTAGATTCACCGTCTTAATTACTCTGCCCAGAGCATGTCGGAGACACGGTGGGGAACGTTGAATGTGCACGCGGTCACACTGCCTTCCTTCGATGACAGCTCATTAAAGAAAAGTAAAGTTTATTTTTAAACTGGAGCCTCCGTTATATTACTTTGCAATTAATAGTAACTGCTCTTGTGTCTTCAACCATGGGAAAAGGGTAAATTAAATTAGTGACAGGTGGAATAAAGGAAAAATCCTCCCCCCCCTTCCCCCCACTTGTAAAAAGTTTGAATCTTTAGCACATTTAGCGGTTACTGAAGCAAACAAAGGTAAAGGTGCAGCCCGGAAATTGCTCCCTGACGCCGCTGCTGGCTGAGGGACCTCCATGAGAGAGAGAGAGAGCTCTCGTTATCTCTTTTTTTTACGATCAGTGGAAACAAGAAGATGCTCGGTGTATTCGGCACTTTGCTTCGTTCATCATTTCGTATTTTTTTATTTATTTAAATTTTTAAAACTTGGCTTTATGTAAACCCCCCCCCCCTCTAGGTCACTCTCTCGCTCACTCTCTTGCTCTCTCACTCGCTCTCTCGTTCATCTCACTTTACCCCACCGCACGCGGGCTTGCCGATCCACTCGCTGCGCATGGCCCATGCCACGCCGCGGGTTGGATCGGGGCAGGAGGGGAGATTTAAAGAAACCCCTTTCAACTGCCACGACGGTAGATCGTCTAGGGTTGACCTCTGCATTGCAGGCCCGGCGTGCTCTCGCCGTCGCATCACGGCAGCGCCCCCGAGTGGTTAGTTTCCGTGAGGAGATAAAGGCCAGTTTAACCCGTGGCAGGCTTTCGCGACCAATCTCATCCATAACACAGCGGGTTTTTTGTGTGTGGGTTAGATCGCGTAAATATAAATGTGTCGTGAAACCCGCCACCACCCGACACGGCCAATTAGTAAGGTTTGTCACGTAAACGGAGCATGCCGATTCGTGACTAGTACAGCACTAACCGGTGTGTCGGAGAGCAAATCCACAACGTTTACAATCTGAGTGCGACGTTTGAGCAGTACAGCCAGCAACAGTGTGCATTGTAGCCAGGGCGTGGCAGTGTTGAGTGCTACCCTTGACATGCAATGGGTACTATCAATGTGCTCCGGTTTCCTCCCACAAGAAGCCAAACTCATTCATATGATATTGGCCAAACATCTCAATTCTGGACTCTGGGGCTCTTTGAGGCTATTCTGCGTAAATAATTCTTGTTGTGAATCACCCAGAGCTGTGACAAGTCACGCCGGATTTGTAATATCATTTGCGAGCCTCTTGAAAAAACAAACACCAATGTATCACCTTCAGGTTTTTTTTCTGGTATTATATTTGTGTGTCAACGCAAAGCTGTGATTTGACGTTTCTCTTTATTTTTGATATATCACACGAATATCCTCATAATGGCATTTGACAAAACCTGTTTCGTAACCTCAGCAGTATTACCACATTCATATTTATCTCAATCGTGGTGTGTTAGTCCTTATCGTATTGTCGATTAAAATGTATTCTTCAACTGTTGACGTGTACATAAAAGCACGCACGTTAGAATTAATCTCTTTCATTTTGTATGTGATTTGTTCACGTCACTTTTGCAGCCACTCGAGGCACGAGCATCCCACGATTTTATTCAAAATCAAATCACGGACCTTGAAATTGGACAAACCGTCACGTCGTTACCGATGTGCGAGCCCGCCGTATTCTGTTCAAGATTACGTTACAAACGCACAAATGCTGCACCTCGAGAATAACAAGTTAAACCCTAAACCCATCTCCAGAACAGCACTGACTTTTGAGGGTAATTGGTGGTTGCCTAGCTGCAGTGGCTGCGATGTGCGCTTGTGGTTGCGGCTCTGCCTCCGAACGCCCGGGCTCAATCGCCCAAGTGGGTTGGGGAAATCACTTTTGGCGAGTAAGGCACCGAGTCTGCAATGAGTGAACACACGGCGCCTGAATCTGTCGTGACAGGGCAGGCCAGCCAAGGAACAATCCTTTATCTCGGTGAAGGGTGTAGCCTCTTCTGTGTGCACACATCTGTCGCTAAGTACATTCGGCTTTCAAAAGCAATGCAAGTTTTGCCCTCTTTGCGCAGATGTGTGTGTTTGTGCTTTGTTGCGTAGCCTGGCACAAGCGTCGTGGTGACGTCACCGCCACTTAGTGGCGAATGGCGGTTGTTGTTGTTGTGGAGCGGGCAGCTGTGTCGTGGCTAGTGCACTACGATAAAAACACCCCATCAGCCTGAGTTTAATTCCTGGACACGGCCTTCAGCAGTTGGCGATTATCTGAACTGGTCCTGGGCTTCCACTCTAGGTCCTGGTGCGACGTTAGTTAGTTTATTTCTTTTTTGGAGCCAGCTGGCCAGGATTGGGCAAAACCTAGCCCACTTTTCACCCAAGGCGAGTGGGAAGCACAGACTTAGTGTTTCTAACATAAAATTACTATTTAATAAAAGTCACAATAAGAGACAAACAACGTATGTACAGGCATACTCCGGTTTACGCCCAGGATTCATTCCTGAAAAGCAAAACGCAAATCTAAAGTACTTAAGTCGAAACATTTTTTGGCTAATCATCGCTGTGAAAAATAAGTGTATGGTTTTGATATATTTATTATTAGTTGTTTATCATGTCAAAAATGTGTTTAACCTGTATAAAAATAGTCGCCATAAATACGGTATGTGGGGAACAAATTTGAAAAGAGTACACATCAAAGAGACTCCGAGCCATTCAGGGACGCTTGGACGTCATCTCGTGCCTCAATGTTCGCCGTGCAACGTAGAAAAAACTGGAGCAGAATGGTGAAGTTCGTAAATCCCAAGTAAGTTATAGTGAGGTACGCAGTACGTGAATCGGGATGGAGTATACGTATCAACAAGTTGAGTACGTTGTAACGAAAAGTACATAAAGCGGGAGGGCGCAAATCGGCATGTTATTGTACTATTACAAAGTAAGATTTAATAACATTTCTTTAAAACTTAAAATCTACGTCCACATTGCCATCCATTGGAGGGATGTTGTTTCTTATCTCTACATTTTTTAAAATATTTTTTGTATTTTGACAAGAGCCCGGTAAAGAGCACTAACGATTAACAAAGGGAAAAGTGGGGATGCAGAAATTCTGCGGACAAAAACCCCCGAGGAGCGGTGCTCACGGGGCAGGGGAAAGGGAGAAAGGAGGGCTCGCTACGCTATGCACGTTGGTACAACGGTCGTGAGCGTGGAAGTTTTTAAATGTATTGTTTCTCATCTTTAGCAATTCCCACCGGGGCCACGGAACGGGGTGTCGAACAAGAGTTTACGGAGCGGCCTAATGGTGCCCAGACCCTGCCGACCTCACTTCCTGCTATCAGTCAGCCTCACTTTTCATTCTGCAACAGGAGGAATTGAAGACAGATTTAAGCCATCCACAGCAGAGATTCAATAATCCGTGCTGATATGGGGGGGGGGGGTCCTCCGCGGAGGTTAGACCAAATAATCCGTAAAAATATTGTTTGCGCCAATGCGGTATGCCGGGAATTATGGGAGGAAAGAGCCGCGCGATTCCACTCATCCGTGAAAATGCTGTGGATTACAGGGAAGTGGCGAACGTGATCAGCGGTGAAATGAATTCAATATAATGCATAATACAGGATTTTTCTTTGGTTAGATCGTGTAAATATAAATGTGTTGTTAAACCCGCCACCACCCGACACGGCCAATTAGTGAGGTTTTGTCACGTAAACAGAACGTGCCGATTCGTTACGAGTACAGCACTAGTGTGTAGTGTAGTGTATAGTGTAGTGTATAGTGTAGTAAACTAGTACAGCACTCGTGTATAGTGTAGTGTATAGTGTAGTAAACTAGTACAGCACTAGTGTGTAGTGTATAGTGTAGTGTATAGTGTAGTATACTAGTACAGCACTAGTGTATAGTGTAGTGTATAGTGTAGTATACTAGTACAGCACCACCGGTGTATTGCAGAGATTGTAAATGTTGTGGATTTATTCTCCAACACACCGGTGTGCTGTACTTGTCTTTTCTTTTTGTTTTCGTGACTCCTTTGCCTTTTGTTGCATCTGCGGCTTCGCTCTCGTGTGTGATTTAAAACGCCGACGTTCCACCTGCACACCTCTGCAATTTCGCAAGCCGCCAAAGAGTTACGACTGCGCCGTTTGCGTTTGGCCGCGATCTGCGCTCGTCCCGCGTGTCGACTGCAGTTGGAAGCCACGCTCAGCCTCGTGCGGCGGATCGAGAAGACCGGCGTATCCGCCATCGCCGTGCACGGCAGGTACGGCGGAAAGGGGCCCTGGCGCCGCCCAAGGGTGGTGGTGGTGGCTGTGGTGGTGGTGGCTGTTTCGCTCCGTCCCTTCCACCGACCGCCCCACCCATGTCGTCCCCGTAAACGGAAGTCGGCGAGGATACTGGCAGATGGGAAAATGTCAAAACGCTCTTGGGACTATTTGTTAAGCGCTACTTTTCTTGTGCCAATTACCGATTGTTTTTCGCACGTGACGTTCGTCTCCATGGCGATGAATGTTACGAGGACCATCGAGCGTGAACTTCTGGTTCCCAGTTTGGAAATGAGCACAGGAAGTGAATAGAGGGAAGTAGCTGCCGGGACAAAAAAAAACACTGCTTTTTCTGGCCTGTGCATGCTCACGGGTTAATGCGCCCAGTAATCATCGGGGTGAATGCCCATTGCGCATTTCCTCAGGACCAAGGATGAGCGTCCACGGCACGCGGTGCGCTGCGACGTGATAAAGGCCGTCAGCGAAGCCGTCTCCATCCCCGTTATCGCCAAGTGAGTGCCGCGATTCCCAAGCGCCGGACAAGAATGACACCCGCCGGCCACGTGAAATATGAATACGCCTCATCGGGGGGCTTGATTTCGGCGACGGGATGTTTTTTGCCGGTTGCTGGAACCCCCAGCGAAAGGTGGCAGCCTGCATTGTGGCATGTCGGTCGGGTTGCGGAAATATTCTCCTGTTCGCTGACCCGGATGGGCCCTGTTGAAATGAAGCACGGGATACACATCCACATCTGTTTAAGATGTAGGCCTTTGCTATACTGCTAGGTTGGATCGCGTGAAGATTTACACGGTCTAACCCAATAAACATCTTTTATGGGCGTCCACATCTGTGGGTCTGCTGCGGTGCCGTGCGTTCGCCCGATAAGGAAGTTCACACAGTTGTCAAATCTGCCCCGTCAAACAGTTTGCAAGTAACTAGTTATTTTATTTTGTCCGCTGGATGCCCCCCTCTCCCCAACTTAGTTATTACAGTTGTGCGTGCTAATTAGGTGCATAAATTTACATCGAATATCTCGTAGACCGCAGCTCACCAACCCTGTAGGAAAGAGTGGCCCAAAGAGATGACATCACAAAACTTGTTATAAAATTTCTGCGGCAAACCTCTTTGGCCACACTTGCGGCACAGTTTTGATATTACTCGTATAAAGAGTGTGCCATGCATTCCAATCAATTTTCTAATATTTAAGCCTCGGAGGCAGGATATGTCAAATTGTTGGAAAACAACCGTGATTAATTTGAAATACTTTTTTGTGGCATATGCATAGGTGACCAAGTACAAGTATCTGCCAAAATTGAAACCCGCAGTCTCAGCAGTTGCTGGCTCAAGTGCTCCGATTCGCACGGCCACCTGATCAGCTATGACATTTAAGGAATCTACACACGTGCGTGCGTTTCTAACCACTCGATGTGACCCTCGGGTAGTAACAAACGGATGGAGGAAATGTTTGAAGAACATTTGCTAAATATGAATATTGAAACTAAGGAGAGAGAACATGGATTTTGGCTGGGCAGTTTATTAAATGATTGATGTTTGTGCCAGGAAAGGAAGTTGCTTCTGAGGTCGAAACTTTCCAGTTGATTTGCGATCACTCAGCTCAGAGAGAGTGGATCCAGCGGCCACTGATTAAAGCGGACTTGTGCAAAGGGTAATTGACTCGAGACTCTGGATTGGCACGCTCGTCTTGTGTCTCTCTACACCGGTGGAGATGTGTTCGGCTAATGGTCAACTGAAGGGAAACATTTGCATTTCTCTCAATAGCACTTGCTCGCAGCGTCGTTGTCATCGCCCGTAGCCATGCTCCGTGCACCGCTGGATGAAGACCTTCCTACACTGTCGCCATCTATCATGGTAGCGACATTGTCAAAATTCATGTCGCGGTGTCACGGTCCATGCTCGTATGGCTGGCTGGCTGGCTATTAGAATGTCCATTATTCAACTCCCTGTGATTTATGTGAACAATTTTACATGTCGGTGATGAGAACCGTAAGGGCCTAAAGTTCTTAAAATTAGTGTTGTCCCCTTCTTGGCACTGCCTCAACGCTCATTTGAAAGGTAACACTTTTACGTAGTTGAGTCTACTGGCAGCAGCCGTGTGATGTTACTCTTCTAGCAGCAGCCGTGTGGAGCCTTGGTACCGATGAAGTTATCTTATTTTACCTTTTCTTCCGGTTTCGTCATCGGAACGGGAAAGGGTTCATGCTATTGACCGACCATCCCAATGCTGGACTCTATGCAAACATAGTCTTGAAACTTGTTCAGGATATTCCTGGGTAAATAATTTTTTTCGTAGTAAACATCCCATTGCTGCGGAGCTTAACCTGCCTATCGACTAACAGAATAAAAGTGGCCTCTATAAAATGGGATAACATAAAAGTTAAACGATCGAAAAACAGTATCAAATATTATTCGACGTGTACATTTTTTTGCACGTACATTTCATTACCCTTGTGTATGTTTAAGATGCTTTTCTGGAAACAAGCTTTTGTGGCACGATGTCCGTTGGGTATTCTGGTGAGCCACTTGGAGTGGGCTGCTGGCCTGCTGTGAATTTACATTGTATTGAAGAGCTGCGCATAATTGAATCTGCCATCGCTGCGGAGATGGTGCTGCTGGTGTTGTACCAAGGCGACAGTCCACTTTCCATCCTGTCGTATTTTTTTCACAGGAACACGCATTTGACAGTTCTGTTGGGAATATCGCAGATCTCTCATTTTAGTATCTTGACATGACTGCAAAGACAAAATTTCCCCCGCGTAGCCTTCGCAGACTGTTAGGGCAAGTGCTGCTAGCGAGCACCTACGAAGGCCATGACGGCACACGAAGGGGTGGGTGGCCAGCATCATGCCTGGCTGCCTCTGTCTCCTCAGTGGTGATGTTTTGACATCGCATAATTTAAGGATCAGTTGACTTAGAGGATGCCCAGGACGGTTCAGTTAAATGTCACTGTTGTTGGCCGTGAACGGGAAACGAACTCGGGTCACCGGGTTCGTTAACACAGCATGCTCACCGCTACACAGCCACTCCCCCACACACACGCGCACACACTCACCACTTTGGGTCCTTAACCATAACAGCTGCACCTCGTGGTCATTTCATAGGGCACTTCGATGCCAGAGGTGAGCATCCTCTCAGATGGATTGCATCTGTGGGGGCTGCCACTCTGCCACTATTCTAGACCATTGGCCAGTGTCCCTTCTCGTGACTTCTTCAGCCCAAGCCCACTCACTCCTTCTGTTAACTCTTCGAACGACGTCTTTAACCTGCGTCCATAATCCGGTACTTTTGAGGGGAGGGGATTGGTGGATCGCACTGGGATCGTGTGTACGATACACGTGCGGAGGCCAACGGAGTGCCTCCGGCAGGTCGTACGGCAAGTGGTTTGTGTTCGTGAAGCCTGTGCGCATTTCCATTTTACGACAATGCAAAGGTTGCAGCCCAATGCTGATCCACTGCTGCATGAAGGCCTCCCCCACACAGTGCAATCGTGGGCCTTGTTTGACCGTGCTTCTCCGGGCTGGTCAGTATGGATGTTGGGAGGGATTTCTCAGAACTACTTCAGATGTTGCCACTGATGTTGTCCATGGCCAGGAATCAAACTCAGGTGGCAGGATTCATGCCTGCACCTCGTGACAAGACAGTTTAGTAAATGCTAATATTTACAGCCTAATTCATTCATCTGTATAAGTAATTAATCAACTATCAATATACATTAAATAGTATTTAATGGGTCCTCTCATACATTATTCATAAGAAATGCATGAATAAACATATGAAGTACATTTGTGTTTTTTAATGTGGTTGCGTTATCGCTTTACGCACACAAAGACAGGGTTATTGATTTCACCTAGCGTACGTTCTGAAATAACTGATGCTTTCATTTGCGGAATAATAATCATCGTCGTCATCAGCAGCCGCGATCAATCCACTGCTGGATGAAGGCCTCCCCAGGCCGTCGCCACCTCTTGTGATCCTACGATGCAGCATTCCATCCGACAGCCGCACATGAACCGACCTCATCGCTCCATCTCCTCGTCGGACATCCTCTCCGACACGTTCCATCCCCGCGATGCCACTCCGTCGTTATTACTCTTTAATAATCAGGACACATAAGGTTATTATATTTATTTGAACAAATCACAAAGGGATATTTAATTTGCTTTAACAAACGTTTAAACTGACTTCCATGAACATTAATGCACACATGCACGCATTGATTTTCTTTTGAAATTAATTTGGAACTTTTTTTAAAGATGACAGCAGCCTTTTCTTACGTGAAGATGAATTTAACTCGTTCGTCTTCAGTAAATGTTCTTTAAATTGTAAATGTCGTCTGAAAAAGAAGAAGACAAAAATATATATTAATAACGATAATAGATTAAATGATAACTGAAAGAATTATCAATTAAAAAATGTTTATGTCAGTGTTGAAGTAAATTACTTTTGGGCCACCTTGTACAATGCACTTGTCAATTGGAACTTGCGGTGGGGCGGTTGCCAAAATGTTGAACTTTTCAAACACCGATGGGCGGTTTTCTATATTTCATCCTTGAAAAATACGACCTTTGTTGGGTCCAATTTTTATTTGTTTACATGAGCATCCAATCTTGGGGCTGCATCTCTTTAATGTCGACCATCGACGCTCCTGTGGGTCGCAAAGGATCCAATAAAAAGAGCGACCCTCTTCGTAGCCCAACCCGATTTTCTCTTTGCCAAAAAAATGGGAGTGCGAGTTTTGCCTTTCTGTTGGGGGTAAATTTTTTCTCAAATTTTTTGGACATTTTCTTTCACCTGCGACTCCGCGTTGTCCACAAACAGATCTGCACCGCTGACTCGGGGGGCTGTGAACATGAAATGAGCATCGCAGCCCTGCTCATTTGTGCATGAAATCACTTTGAGACCGTTTATTTTACGCAATTACGGATAATGGAGAAAACTTATTTGAAGGTCCCGTATATAAAAGGGAGAGAGAAAAAAACTGCGTCCTGTTCGCTGATCCATGGCTAAAGCACAATGTGGTTATTAATAAGAGTCAGGGGTTTACGTTGTGTGGACAAAACAACGATGAGCCCTCAGCTTCTGGCCATGTGACATGGTGTTCTCAGCAACATTTGTTTAATTTCTTTCGCACCGTACATTGCCAACAGCGCTAATCGTTTGTGCGTTCTGTAGGCACTGACATCCGTCGCTCGGCAGAAGCAGCATTCATGCGATTTGACTGCAGTCCTCCGATGAATTTGAAATAACATTTTGCTGAAATATTGTTTTTCGTTCTGTTTCGCGTGAAGATGTAACGTAACCTTTTCGCAATATTCACTTAAAGGCTCTTTGCCAATCCATTGCTCGATGGAGGCCTCCCCACTCGCTTGTCGGGCATCGCGGTGATTTGACCGTACTTCACCACGCTGGTCAATGTCAGTTGGTGAAGTGGTTCGGGGGCAGGAGGGGGGGGGAGAAGGACCAGACCGCATATCAGTTGTCACAGCTGTTAGCTCTGGCTGGGGTTCGAACTCGGGTTAACGGGTTCGTAGCGCAGGGCGCTGTGCACTGCGGCCACCGCTTCGCCCGGCCTTGTAAGCTCGGCGAGGCCTAATGGAGACCTAGGATTGTTACAGGAAGGCATTGCTCGTCAACGCTTCGGTGGACATGCGAGAGCCCAGTGACTCACTCGCACCCTGCCCAGCTGTTCACGTTACATTTAATTGTTCCAAGTGCTTGCTTGAAAATGTGGCTGGGGGGGAGGGTGGGTCGCGAAGCTGTGCCGTGCCACAGATCGGTGTGAGTGCGGCGTTACGTGCACCATAACGCTACGTTCCCTTGAGAGATAAATAAGTACAGGCTGTCAAATAGGCCTCCACCAGCCCGCGGAGCTCCTCACTCTCAGAGGGCCGCATCGCTTCCGCTAGGGCAGCGTACCCGTTCTTACCCGAGCCTCGGTGGGCTGTCGCGCTGTCACGGCGTCAACAAAAATTCACCCCAGAAAGTAATGCGGTAGTGTAACCAAGTTTGCCTCATCACATCACCAGCCGTGATCAAGATTGATCCGCTGCTGGATGAATGCCTCCCGAAGCCGTCACCATCCCTGGCAGTCCTGCGATGTAACTGTCCACGTGGCGCCTGCACACGACAGCTGATTTCGTCTCTCTGTCTCCACCATGGATGTACTCTCGGGCACGTTGCCTACCCTGGCTGTCGCTCCACCATTAGTGATGACTACTGGTCGTGATGACCGCCGTTAGTGTTGACCGCCGTTACTGATGACTGCCGTTACTGATGAACACCGTTACTGATGAACACCGTTAGTGATGAACACCGGCCAGCGGCCCTTACAGCGCCACGGCCTGCCCAAGGCCAATTGGGCAGGGCGTCTTTAACCCGCAATGGCGTCTTTTACCGGCATACGTTCTCTAAACAACGCGTTTCTCTTTCTCAGCCTCATTTCACGCACGCATCTCTTTGTATTTATTTGCAAACTTTTCAGAGTTTTTCTATTCACGTTCATCAATGTCCCCGTTTTCTCAAAAAAATAAGCACGGCATAACAGGCATAGCGAAAGGCAAAAAGTGCAGCGCTGCGAATCTTTGGTCACATGACTGCTGGTGGAAGGGCCTCCATTCGAGAGAGCACCTCGAGATTCTTCTCCGTTTTCTCTTCCAGGCTGGCCACATGTAATGAAAGACTGGGTATATCCACACTCCACACAACCGCATGTGACCTACTGGTCCACGAACTGTGGTGTTACCCATTTATACAGCGGGTTGGGCAGAGAAAGATTCTAAGAAACTTGCACCATTGTTTCAACTTCCTCACCACTGGGAGATCAAATGGCACCGTTGGCTCTTTCGCGGCTATCTGGAACGCTCTTCCTTCCGATATTAGGAAGCCACTGGAACTATGCACTTTTAAATGTAAATGAAAAACTCATCTCTTTAGAACCGCTTTTTGTGTTTCGTTTGTTGTCCTTCCCCAGCATTTCCGATGAGCACGGTTGGCTACGTATGGTGCGAAAGAAGTTCAACATGCGGTACATTATTCAACGTAGCCAGGAGAATACTCCTTGGTTTCCAGGCTACGTCGAGTGGCAGGTCGCTAAGTTCCCCAATAAGACGGTGCTCCTCTGTTTGCCTGGTGCCTATAAGGGAAAGATGTTGCCGATTTTGCTATGACCACACATCTCTTTGATCCTGAGAGGCCTGGCTAAAGTGCTAAATATGAAGAAGCAGGCAGCATTAGGGACAGGAAATACTACGACACACGCCCAAGCTGTTATCCACAACACGAGTCAATCAATTGATCGGAGGGAGAAGAAAAATTGTCTGCCTGGACGCGTGCTCTGGAAAGCATCCATGGGATAATTACATGGTTGAGATCGCCACGATGACTGTGTGCTCCAGCAGTACCCTGTACCTTATTCAGGGACTTACAAATAATTGTCTGCAGTGAGCAAAGGGCCATGATTACTAATGATTTCCACACCCACTGCACTAAGCCGTTTTGTGGGTTGCCTTTTTGCCGCAAACAGGCTTGGCAATGGGCTTGTGTGTGTGGTCTGTGTTTTATGACTGTAACACCGATATGTGATCATGTACAACCCTGAGTCATTCCACCGCTGGATGAAGGGTTCCCCATGCCGCTCGTTTGAATGGTTAAGATATCCCTTGCTACGAACGTTAGCCATTGGGTGGGAATCGAAAGTCGGTGCCAGCAGGGTTTTGTAGCACAGTAAGCGCTGCGTCACCGCTGCACCCTAATACAGGGCGACCTATTTGGCGGGGGGTCACTGGCCGCGCTTGTGAGAGAGCCGTTTAGCTCAGTGGGCCTTACCCGCTGAAAAAAAGAAACATTGGCAACGTCTCGGTGTGGTGGCGTCGCCGTTGGCAAGCGACCTTCGCGTTCCAGGACAGCGTCGGGTCTTCGTGCTGGCTCGCTTAAACCGACGACACGGGGAGAGACGGGGCGCTTGCCCCAGTGGATGCACAGCGCGCCGTTCTCCCCGGGCGCATCGATCAAGATGACCGCCGTTTCCATTCCTGACGCCCCCCCCCCGCTCGCCTCCTCTCCCCCCTCCCCGTCCCTGCATCGTCTCCAAACTGCGCCACTGATTCTTAAAAATAAATCTCAGACTATTAAAAAACGAATAAAAATATAAAAATCTCTGACGCCCGCTGTGACGACGCGTGCGGTTGCATGCACCGTGGTCAATTGGCAGCTGTTTGACATTTGAGTGCCACGGTGATGGGATGTTAACTGCCTCGCCTGGTATACAGGAGGTCGTGGGTTTGATCCCGACCCTGGCGCCTGCTGTATATTTGGAGTTTGCATGCTCTCCCCGTGGTCGCGTGCACTTTTATCAGGGTCCTTCGGTTTTCCCCTCCACATTTAGAATCAACGTCCTTTTGAGAGTATTTGGCTGCAATACATATCCGCAAGATAAGCCATTTCGTTGAGCTATCGCTTGTGGCCAGGTTGCTTCTGAAAAAGAGCTAAATAGCTTAGTTGGCCTTACCTGATAAATAAATTAATTGTTGCTTTGTTGTGTACAGCTTCCAACTAGTGACGTGAATATATTATACATAATTCATATTTAAGATTGTTAAATATTCATTGTGTATCTTTTCATTCGTGAATGGTGTATTATAATTTCAAGATATGCTTTTGTCAGCTCCTAAGACATAGTTTTTTTCTAATATATATTTACTAATTCATTTGTCAATGTAAAATAATTATTCAAATTGATTATTCATTGATCAAAGCCCTTCTGCCCCAGGGCTTACAATCACAGCACATGTTTTCTTCATATTTAATTGGACATCGCTCTTATGACCTAGACCACCATGAGCCAGTGCTCACAAAGCCCAAAGAAATACAGGTTTTCCTTCGCTTCATGTGGCACATGAGTCCCATAAAAGGGCACACGAAGTGAAATCGCACAAAACCAATCCAGTCGTCCAATCCACAATGCACTGCACGTAACACCTTCCTGCTGAGTCGCTCACACAGTACACACACACAGTACACACACACAGTACACACACACAGTACACACACACAGTACACACACTGTATACACACACAGTACACACACACAGTACACACACACAGTACACACACAGTATACACACACAGTACACACACAGTACACACACACAGTATACACACACAGTACACACACACAGTACACACACTGTATACACACACAGTACACACACACAGTACACACACAGTATACACACACAGTATACACACACAGTACACACACACAGTACACACACAGTATACACACACAGTACACACACACAGTACACACACACAGTACACACACAGTATACACACACAGTACACACACACAGTACACACACAGTATACACACACAGTACACACACACAGTACACACACAGTACACACACACAGTACACACACACAGTACACACACAGTATACACACACAGTACACACACACAGTACACACACACAGTACACACACTGTATACACACACAGTACACACACACAGTACACACACACAGTACACACACAGTACACACACACAGTATACACACTGTATACACACACAGTACACACACAGTACACACACAGTACACACACACAGTACACACACACAGTACACACACAGTACACACACACAGTACACACACAGTACACACACACAGTATACACACACAGTACACACACACAGTACACACACTGTATACACACACAGTACACACACACAGTACACACACACAGTACACACACAGTATACACACACAGTATACACACACAGTACACACACACAGTACACACACACGATGTCCCACGTCCGACCGCATAGCCGCGTGTAGAATGAATTCAAACCGGGCAGCGAATTTTGGGTAGAAATAAAGTTAGACTCATACGCGAAATCGCAGAAAGTGAACTCTCTTATTGCGAGGGAAACCTGTTTTATTACGTTCATCGTTGATGTCCTTGTTGCATCTTATACTACCGCATGCATTTTCGTGGTTTTGCTGGACTGTTTGTGAGGGCTTTTGGGATTGTACCGAGTGTCTTTCTGAATTGTGTCCACCGTCTTAATCTACGTCCTGAGAATAACTGAAAGAGCTCCCCAGTGCCTGAAGGAGCTCCCAGCACATGGCGCGAAACGTCAGACATCATGCCGAAACAAACACGGCACAACCTGGAAATACATTGCGGGGTTTTGTGTATTTCCCTCCAGATCTGTGATTAGGTGCATATCCCATTTCCTGTTCCCTTGTTAATTCGACTTTGACACTAGAGACATTCCGACACGTGACTTCAACCACAGGGAAATGTTGCCGTTGATCACCGCAGGTTCGGGCGCTGCTTTATCTCCTCTTTTCCCTTTCTCAGCAAGTTTTAAAGTGTTTGCGCTCGTTAAAATTGTATCTGCTCTTGCAACTGAATGAATTGGATCAAATATTTAATACCGCTCGTCACTGTGAGACCCGCTTTGTTGTGTTCTAATTAGAAAGCGGTTTTCCGTGTGTAATTTTTTTGGGAGTTTTCTTTTTGTCTTAAATTTAAAGGCTGCGATGGCTATATGCGCGGTATCACGACGTTTTTTGAGCCAATGCGTCCAATTTTACTGCCCAGGCAGAGGGCGTGTGATTGCACGATGCCCCAGCTGAGCGCGCCCTTTTCTGCAAAGGTTGACGGCAAAACTTTTTGATTCGTGAAATTCTTGAAAGGTTCAGCACTCCTAGGGATGTATTTTGTCAGAAAAGTTTGCGTCAAGCCGAGTAATTTTCCACCGACCCAGCACAACAAATGCGTGAGTCGCAATCGCCAAGATCTTCTGAGTTCACTTCACATTTTTTTCTCGTGGGTCGCCGCTGCGCTCGTAATTACGCACTTGAGCACATCGCACACGGTTGTCGTCATGGAGCTTTCCTCCCCCGCATACCGTGGGTGTTGTCTGCACGGTCACAACTGGCGAAGGTTGGTGCGGTTTTGCTCGGGCGGAAGGCGCCGGGAAGTTACGTGGCCGCAAAGAAGGTGCAGAAGGAGTGTGATCCCACAGGCCAGCGTAATCCGTCGCACGAACACCATTGCACACGGAAGCCACCCACGGCGGGCAGTTGCTTGCGCACGCCAGGTATGGGGCTGGCCTTGTTTGGGAGTGTTACCCATTCTCCTGTGTTCTCTTCAAGTAGTCCAGTATGAAGAGTTGGCCCAAAACACCCCTGTAGAAGGTGCTCGCCAGAGCTCCTGCAAATGGTGGGAGCCCCCTTTTGGCCAAGAGTGCCGTGAGTAAGAGGTTGTAGGGCTGCACCTTGACCTCTTTGACTTTTACTCTCGCATGGGAAATCACCCGAAGTATTTCTAAAAAATTCAAAGCAAAATTCTCCCCAAAATAAATCCCGCAATTTTTTACACTTTGCGAAGTAAAAAAAGAAGTGTCATTAGTTTTAGGGCATGCCTTTAACCGGGCTTTGTGGGGATTGGAGATTTCTCCCCCCATTTTGTAGGATCCCTTCCCCCTGTGCAACCGCTTTCGTAGTCTCTGGAGCCCGCAGCGTGAGTGAAGTGTGAGTGGTCCCCTTCACTCCGACCGGGAGAGCGAGGCGCGATCCCCCGAGTCCCCCCCCGACAGCGGGAGTGGTCGTCCCCGCCAGCGCTTGTGCGCAGTTCATCTTGTTTGTCCGAGGACTCGCGCTCTGCCTGCGCTGCGTTGAATTCTCCCCCTTGGGATGACAAATCCTCTCTCCGTCACGGGTCACCAACTTGTCAGCATTTTTTGCATTTTCATCGTCCTCTTGGCAGAGAGCCCTTTGCGGATGATTGTCATGACGAGATGAATAAAATATATATATTGCGTCTTCCTTGCAAATTGCATCTCGAGTAGAATTTATAACGTGCAGTCGTCGTTGCACAGAGGCACGGGGGTGGGGGTGGAAACCACAGACGGGAGCAGGAAGGAAACCGGAACCGGCGCTGCCAACAACTGAATTTTTTCGAGCTCTGTGATCCAACATCGCGATATTTGACCAACTCCATTAACGAGTGTTTATACACGCACACTCTCCACAGTTGCTGAGCCCAGCCTGTACACAACACGAGCTATCTAACACTGACGACGCCAACTGAGATAGGCAACTGCTATCCTTCGTAGCGCAGTGTCTAGCAGAGACGTTTAGCAACGACAGCGACGAGACGACAGCGACGATGAGTCCACGCCCAGAACCGGCAGCCTCGAGCCCCCTGCTCTTAGCTCCTTTTATGCTCCCGGCGCAGCCTGGCTCCGCCCTGACCGCGCCTCCCTTCTCGATCCCGCCAGCAGGTTCCAGGGGCCTCCAGACGGGGTCCTCCGTGACCCTTGCCCCACTTACTCCGCCCTACCAACACACCGCGCACGCCCTCACCGGCGTGTGTGCTGTTTGTCCGCCACAATTGCCACCGCTGTCCACCAGCCGGCACTATTACACTACACATGCGAGAGGAAACCGGAGTACCTGGAGAAAATCTACGTGTGTGAAGTGGTGTAACACTCAATGCCGATACACATGGGAATTAATCCACTTGCTGCACTTCTGTACCTTGGCAAGCCAAAAAGATGACGACGACGACGACGATATTGACGACAGCTTTCTTATCGTTACACTTGTTTACCTTAGAAATTGTCACTGAGTCTGATGACACTTTTTTCTGGAGGGCCCTGCCAATGTTTTTTGTTTGGCATTAGAGGGCAGTGATTGCTGTGTGTATTCCAATTGATAATTTGGGGGTCATTTTTATTTTTTGTTTTACTTATGACACCGGCACACAATGGCCTGCACTTGGAGATTGACGTCACGACATATTTCACCTCCACTGTGAAGCACGTGATGCTCGGTGATATTACGGTTGATCAACTCGCAGCGCTAATCAAGACGGCCGCTGCATTCGAACCGAACCGTGAACCTCTGCAGAAACAAGCGGAAAACTCGCTACTGCCAGGCCATGTAACCTCGCGGACGACGTGGGTACGGTTGTAGTGCGAGCCTCGTTCCAAATGCTCGCACTGTGACGGAGTTTGAAGAACTTTGGTTTGTTTAGCCGATAAAAGAGCATGCCCACAGAGGGAGGCTGGTAGTCTCCACACTCGAAATCTTCGCCAATTCTTATTGGGAATTTTTTTTTTTAACGATCGTGCAAGTTTATTAGACGTCCACGCAACAGCAAAAATGGGTCCACCAGGGGGAGTCGATCAACAGGTCGCACGTGGTGGGGTCAAGTGTGGGTGCTGCAATCCCTTCCAAGATGTCTGGCCAGTGCCATAAAATCGGCCACCGTACCCTTGAGACGGATTCCCGAGAGCTCCCTCGAGCCGGGCCCTTTCTCCAACAGCGGTACGAGCAAGCGATTGCACGGCTGCGCCTTGAACTCTTTTCTACCTCCGCCGTTCCTCCAGCACACGCCCCGCCCCCCCACCCCTCCCCTGCTGTGCGCACCGAATGCTTTGTTCCATCAAAGCCATCGTCGGCACCAGGACGTGCGTCATCTCCCCTCTGTGCACCTTTCTGGCCTCGCCGATATCGATCGAGGCCGGACGCGGATGATCATGACAAATACTGATTGCCAAACACTAGCGGCAAGCCGTCAATATATCGCACTCCTGTTGGGGTGGCTTGCACAGGGATGGATTTTGAGATGACATTGCACAGTCGTGTGTTTTGCCCATGGTACTCGGGTGACACGTAATAGGCCCTTTGCTCCAGTTACATTTGATGTTCTTGTTTTTACTTTTTTAATTCGTCACTTATTTTCTTGAATGTAGATGTGTGTGTAAATTTGCCTAAGTAATGGCTTGACATTGTCTTTTGCGGTCTTAAAAATAAAGGTGAGATGCAATCTTTTTTTTAATGTTTTTGTCATTGCAAAACAAATCTGAGTATGATACATATAATTTGAAACCTGGTAATTTATGCTAGTTTGGCCAACTCAATGCGGTCTAGTAGATTTACAAATATTTATCTCATTATAATTATGCACTCTGTCAAGTATGGATAATTATGCTGACTTATTTTGACCTGAAGCCACACCATGAAAGCACAGATGCTGCCCACCTAATTACTTGTGCATCCGGTCTGGTTAATTTAATCACCCAGGATGTGATACACAACGCTTGTGAAACATTTTCGTCATGGGTGCTTGCATTTTCATGAACAGCAAACACGAACTCTGACCTCATTCGGATCACGGTGTTGATGTTTTTGAATGCTCGGCAGCAATCGCAGCCAATGGACGGTGACACATAATTTGGAGGCGCCGGCTTTCTTCAGCGCCTGCAAAGTTAATTTAAATAGCCCTCTCGCCCTTTCACATCACGATGTCTCACACGTTGTGTGTTGCCGAGCACTTTTTTCAAAGGCATATATTGTGCACGCTTGGATGCCCGGGTTTCGTGCGCCTTTTATTGTCTCTCGTGACATTAAGCGGAACGAGATGATGGGACGTCGCCGTGAGCACATGGCGTGCTGGGTACGCTTGTGGCTTGGGGGTCACGGTAAATGAAAAAAAGGAGGCCAGCACGTTGCCTGGGCCACATCCCAGAGAAATAATGCCTCTGCCACGCCGCCAGCTGTGAGATTTTAGGGAGAAACTGTGGGTCCATTCATCATGGTCAGAAACAGATATTCTGTAGCTTTAGGAGGAACAAAAGTAGGTGTTAATGTGATGTGGCTCGTTGGGCAGTAGCGCTTGAGTTCCGATAACACCATGTTATGGATCTCTCTTACACAAGATGCTTTATCAATTTGGATTAACGGTGCTCTTTTAAAATGTGTTTTGGTCTTTCTCCAAGTATTTATTCCTGGCGTGCATGCAGCATCACTCCATGGGTAGATAATCCACGTTGAAATCTCATGAAGCGGTCCGACCCTGTATATTTTCACGGAAAATCTCAAAAAACCATTCAAGTGGCCCTCTTTGTATGGTTACACGACAGGAGAGCACATTCCCACACATTGCTTTGAGCTTTGTATTTCTTGCAGTGTATTGAGATTTGTATTTGTGTTAGTGGATTGAGGTTTGTGTTCGTGTCAGAGCTGGACTTAGTCAAGTCGCCTTCGTAGTGCTCTCCCTGCACGGCAGAGTTTGTTGACAAGAAACAGCAGAGCCTTTGCGGCAAGCAGATTATGCTGCCACCTTCTCCATCCTCCATTCACTGCCCATCCTCTTCATTCCCACAATCGCCCCCTTCCTGCAGCCCCTCCACTAATCCCAATCCTCGGGCTTTCCTCTCGTTCTCTTCTCTTCCTCCTTCTGCAACGCCCTCATTCGTCAAAGCATAACCTCGTAGAATGCATCAAGTCCACATCGTCTCTCCCCTTCCGTTTACTTCGATTATCATTCTTCTTTGATTGTTGCCATTCAAGAATTATTCCTTGGTCCGCTTCTCTGTCCAGCTCCACCCTCTGCATCCTTCTCCATGACCACGTCTTAAACGCATCTGACTGTCTCAGTTTGCGTTTTCTCAGTGTCTGCTCCGTGCAAAGCTCTGCTTCACACAATCATCTTGACTCTCTCTCTGTCTTTGCTGTTTCACGCTTCCTTCTTGTCAACAACTCTCTCCTCCTGCTGCTGAATGCCTCTTTCCCCATGCCAACCATCAATATTATTTACACTACACACCACGTGATCATTGTGTCCAAGCACCAGAATGTCTTCACATTTTATGCCAGTTCATCAATTGTGATATTTATTCTTACTTCACTTTTAATTTATATTCTTATCACTTTTGTTTCAGTGTATCCTCACACCGTATTATTTTGTAATTTTTATCCCATCAATCAATCTCTTTACTTGTCACCATCCCTTGATCATCCACAATCTGCGAATCATTTAGTAACTCTCCGCCTTGAACAAAATGGTCAATGCAGTTCATTATATGACAAATCATATATTTTTTCATACGATCGGGTTTGTTTTGTGGAATCTTTGGTGACCGGGCTGAGACCATCAGCTCACTAACACTTGAGAATTAAGTTTAATCAAAGAGGGCGGTATCGTGGATGTGAACCCCGGTTTTCAGAGGTGCTGACTCAGTGTCTCTGAACCAAGAGTCACTGAGGCCACTTTGCATCTTCGTTCGTCCGTTTGTAAAACGAATACTTGAAAATGCTTTTAGATGTATGCAAAAATATCTGCGGCATGCTGAAAGCATTCTTTTGTACAGAATAATATATATATATATAAGACTAATGGACCATATCTAGCCATTTCTACTTCATTATGAATAGTGCATATAAGTGAGCCACCCCATTTATGAATGCTAACAAATGTGTTTATTACGCTCGGTGATGTGCACGTGTGCAAATTGTTTATTTTGAGTGATTGATCAAACGTCCGGTCTGTAATGCAAGAAAAGGGAATGAACATTCATTTGGGTTAACCGTAAAATAAATAAATTGTGTATCCATGTTTATTATTATTATTATCATTCAGCATTAGTTTCATGTGTGTGCGTGTCCGTGATGTGTTGTTGTGCCGGCTTGCCGTGGGTGGTGGATAGCACACCGGTCACATGCTCGCATCCGTCCATAGCTAAAACGGTAAACACTTCACAACTCGTGGACATGGCTTTCGTCGAGCCTCACCTCGCGTTCGATACCACCGCATTTCCAGGTACAGGCTGAGTGTTCTGAACAGAAATGGGACGAAAAAAGGCACAAGAGACCCAGACAGAAACGTTCATTGTAAATGAAGCCTTCCATATTAGAACTATTATTTAGATTCGTGGCCTATGTGGTAATTTATCAAATTGTTTTTATTTAAATGAAAATGTTCGAATTGAATGTAGAAAAAAAAAATTTGACATGCCTTATTATTTTCAGGCAAGGACGATTTAGATTCCACGAAAAACATAGTGCAATTCTGTAATGCATATTAGTGGTGTGTCTGTATTTATTGAATCATTGTTTTTGAGATAACAAACCAGGGTGACGATTTTGAAACGGTGTGTGAAGTATAATTTATGTTTTTTTTAAGTGAGCCGTAATTGTGCTCGCCAAATAAAACATTTTCATTTATTTCGGCACCGGCTCTCATGCGTCTTTCATTTGTTCCTGACAGCGGAGGGTCAAATGACTTCATCAAGAGCTACGAGGACATCGAAACGTTCAAGGAGGCCTGTGGGACCGCTTCAGTGATGGTTGGTCGTGCCGCCATGTGGAATCCTTCCGTCCTGCGCAAGGAGGGCCCTCTTCCTTTGGACGACGTCATCCACGCGTACATTCGCTACGTGAGGAGATAATTTGTTTTGAATTGTCTTTGTTTGCGAATGATGTTAATGATCATTCAAACATGCCAACCGTCTCCTTCCTGCATTTAAGTTTTATTTTCCTGCCACGTACATTTTTGCAGAAGTGTGCATAAACCCAAGCGGAGATGAGTCAGATACACCTGCAATAAAGTGGCTGGCATAAAAAAATTCTTCAATATTTTAAATGTTATTTGTTATTACGTATTTCACGAAACATTACAAATTTATATAAACTGTCTCCTTCGAACGTAAACAAATTGTACATGCTGGTCGACAAATTAAAGTCCTGCGCAAATGTTGGAATTTATATATTAAAATTTTTAGATTCATCGGTTTTAGTCATTTTCAACCCTCGAACAAAATGGCACAAATGTTGCGCGAGAGAGTTGCGCAGCTACCGCTGTCATCTGCGCTCAATGCCGCTGTCCACATGCTCTCACACAGGCAGTGAAGTATGACAACTCCCAACACAACACCAAGTACTGCCTCTGCCAGATGCTTCGCGACCAGCTCGAGAGCCCCTTGGGGAAGCAGTTGTACGCCTGCCAATCTTTGCAGGAAATAAGGTACGTGGAGCTTAAAGCTGGGCAAGGCACGAGGCCTCCCACGCTCGCTCGGCAGTGCGTCACCGCGTGGGCAAATGCACACTTGCACACTTGCACGCACACACTTCCACTCTCAATAAAATAAGTGCGTGGTTCCCTTCCCCGCCATGTGTTATCGGAAAACGCGTGTACGTGTGCTCGTGTCCTTATGATGGAGGGTAAAGTGACCGCGAGATATGATCGGTCATCCGAGGACTGGAGGTCGTTGTTATAAAGCACGATTGAGTGGGTTGTGGGCATGTGATGACGAGTCGATCCATCGATGCAGATCGATTCTTATGCTCGGCGATACACACGTCGAATTGTGCGTGCGAGAATCAATTATTTACAGTGTAAGCAAATTCTATTTAAATTATATGTTCGTATGGTTTGCATTTTATTACGGTAATGGGGAAATGGAGTGGGCAGAAGAGTGCGTAAAGAAGCATGGCGAGGTACATGCTTGGAGTTGCGTTGACAGACAGGAAGAGAAGCACAGGAATTGAAGAACTTGAGCAGGTTAGAGACGTCATAGTGACTGCTAAGAAAAGTAAGTGGGCTCGGACAGGGCACATCACCGCCAGAAGGGATCATTGCCGGTGCTCGAGATTAACGAGCGAGTGACGGTCAAAGGAGGGAACCCAGTCGGACATCCACCACGGAGATGGAGCGTTAAACTCGGCTGGTGTGTAGCAGCTACGTGGATCAATTGCAATGCCCTGGGGGGAAGGTCTTTGTCCAACAGGGGATAGCTCGTGTCTGATGATGACAAAAAAAATATGAGAATCCCAGCGAGGCTGAAAAAATGGCACACAAGAATGGATTGTTGAATACTATCACAGGGTGAATTGTAACACACCTAGTGAATTGTAAAGCTTACTTTTGTAAACCACACCATATCAGTGCCTTACTTAATCAGGATTTGTTTAACATTTTAAAGACATTCTTTAGTTGACCGCAATGCTGTAGACTTCCCAATAGGCTATTAAGCTTGGTTTGGTAAACAAAAACATTACCACTGTAGCAAATGCCGACAAAAATAATAATTCCAAAACGAATTGAAGTTCTTGGTGCTTTAAAGCCCTTCGTAGGTCCAGTTGGGATGAAGCCTCCCCTACATGCCTGGTCGCCCCGTGGGGATGTTTGCCCAAGAGGAGAGTGTCCAAGGGGATATAAATATTCATGAGATTATACAGCCGCCACGTAAACACAGCAATGACATCGGCTCCTGTGCAGGAGCCAGATGAGTTGTTGGTGTCACGAGACCGTTTGAGATGGAAGTCCTTCAGCCAGCAGTGGATAGATCTTGGCTGATGTCTCGATTCAGGGTCTCCCTTCGATTCATTTCTACCAACGCATTTTGTGCTTTACTTCTCGTTCAACTTTGTGTTGCTCATCTATCTTCTTTGGACACTTGTTCATTGGTTGTAAACATCTTAAAATAACCCAATGTAGGACCCCCTATGGTAAAAGAGTCATAACGCAGCGTGGCTTTTCCGTGCAAACAATTATCATCGTCCCGTGCGATTCGATTAAAGCGACATCACCGTATAATTTGCATACACGGTCGATTCTTGCACGCAACGATTCGGCGAACGTATATCCTGAGAATAGCGGCGTGTGCGTGAATCATCACATCCCTAATGGGCAGGGTCACCTGGGCTGGTGGTTTGCTCACGTCCTGGCTGCCCTCTGCGCCGCGGTGGTGTGTTTACCACAATGCTCGGTTGTTTTTTTGCGAAGATTGTCAGCGCGTCACGAATTTACGCGACGCAAAGCCGCAAACAGGAGACCACTGCGGGGTGGGGGGGGGTGTTGTGGCGTGAACGAGAATATTCAGGTGTTAAATGTGGTTCTCCAGAAATAACTCATTAACACCTTTGGCTGTGGAAAAATAGTGAATAAGCTCCCGGATGTTTATTTTTCAACGACTTAAGCGCGTGACTTTCCGGTTTAAAAAAAAAATACCAATATATTTTTTTGTACGTACATTCTGTACCCAACTTCCTGGCCCTACAAGCCGCATGCTAAGATCCCCCAACGGCTGAGAGCTGCACGATGTGCACTTGGCGGTCACGCGGCCGGTTCTCTCGCGTCAGTTGGCTGTGGAGTTTTCGATTTAGAAATCTGCGGGAGCACCCCGGGAGTGCTTGTGTGCTGGGCTGCTGCCACTTCCAGGGATGATGATGATTTTTTTTTATAATTTCAAATTACATTTTACTGAAAAGTTACAAATTGTCAGCGCCTCCATTGGGGTGCACTCTGCAACTTCCCCGGGAGCCGCATTCAACTCTGGAGTCTCAGTTTGGCAAATTCTGTGGGGTAGAGCGGTAAGGGCAGTGGTTCACTCACTGCGTTATGAACCCTGTAACCTGAGTCTCAGCCGTGGCTAATATGAATGATAATTATCTGAACCAGTCCTGGGTCAGCCTCTTCACCAACCCACACGGACCAGCATGGTGAAGTATGGTCAAACAACCCCTGTGGCTGAAGCCGCTTGAACGAGGTGTTCATCTCACAGCAGCTTGACTCAGAGGCTACACATTAGTATACGCCATGCTGTCGCACGCACGGGGAATTCACAAAGTGCTGAATTAGCGGGCTGAACTTGCAAACGATATCTGCCGCTCGTGGTATTTTACATGTCCAATCGCAGCATTGCTGTACAAGTGAGAAGCTGCGTTCACGCGTAACAGCGATCAACGTTCCAGAGGGCGGCCGATTCGATATATATTCTGGCGTGGAAAGTTGAAACAATGGTACGGGTTTCTTAATTGCCCCTTGCCATTTTCTTTCCCATTCAGCAGTATAAGTGGGTACAGGTCAGTTGGTCTACGATGGGCGGCTCAGGTGTGGTGGGCTAGAGTGTGGGTAGCTTCCACCTCTTCCAAGACGTTTGGCTAGTCGTGGAAGAGTAGGCCAAATACCCTCGAGGGATGCTCAAGGAAAGGCCTTATAACCAAACATTTTAAATAAACAACAATAACCCTTAAATATTTACTTTAATTGTTACTTTAACACTTGTGTGATTCAGTGCTTGAGAACTAAATGGAGTATCTCACACGAGAGTGCACATTTAGAGTAATAATCTTTTGCAAAAGAAAATAATTTTCAATCAAGAACCGTAAAGATTCACTGAAGCAGTCAACGTTATAAGCATTACCACAATCAAAATTCTATCGCTGGATTAACAGTTCATCAGTATTTGTTTATGCACTTTGAGGTTGTCAAGCAAACTCTGATTAACGTTTAATTACGATGATTACAAATGCATGCTTAATTTAACAAGCCTGCCAGTCTCTCAGTGATGTGCATAATGAAATTCCTCGGGGGAAATGGGGAGAAAAGAAAATACGCCAAGCGGATTTAACAACGGGTAAATGTCAATCCTTCCAGGTTGCAGCAACTTAAACGAAATCCATGATCCAGCCGGCTAGCACTGGGTTCGCGCGTACATCCTACTGAACACTTCAGCATTCACCTGCCAGCCTCCGTTCGTGCAGTGTAACCCCCATCGATGATATCACAGCAGTGACTTTTGATCAGTTGAGAACATTTTAATTGCCCTGGAAAGCCTCGCTCCACGAGTCACGAGATTTCACCTTTCGGGAGGGCACTCCGAAGGTTCGCAATGGGGGATGGGATTGGTGCGATGTCGAGTAATTTGTGGAGTCAGAAGAGTGGAGCGTTTTCATTTGAAACGCGACTCACAACTCGACGACGCCACACCGTCCTCGTCCACGCAGCGCAGTCGCAGTGCGAGCTCGGTCGCGTCAAGATGTGCTCGCGGGTTTACCGACGGTTCAATTGTGTTCGAGTGAATGCTTCGTATTTCTTAGCGACACACTTTGATGACGTTCTAAGGACAGATATTTCACACGAACATTTCTGAGCGTATGCATTGGCTACTGTTTGGAACGGGTTAAATGCATGTGGCTTTGAGTGAAATGCCACCTTTTATTAATACTCCGGTAGTCGTCATGGGAAAGTGTGATTGCATTGATCCGTCGGTTTTATTCTCCGTTTCTAAGCACAAATGTGTCATAATAATGCACGAAGGATTATTTAAAGGCTGCTAAGCTGGCCTTGGGAACGTCGATCTGCGTATTGATGTGCTGCTACCTCGTTGGAGCAAAGCAATGCCTCTCCATCATCTGTGCTTGCCAGTGAACAAAGTGCACATGTTTGAGACAAATATGTGTGTCCCCATTACCACATCATTTGCTGAATAGCACAACAGGGCTCAAATTGATCCTCTTAAGTAAGATTTAGCAATGACAGTTTGTACCCTGGAAGCCAGCCAGCCTAGCCATCACATCATGCGAGGGAATGTATTTACTTTTTCATGACATACTATTGCATCTTGGATGTGTGTGATTAATTTGTGTAAAGATTGTATCGTTTCTGTTGCGTTGGATTTCATTTCCTCAAACAGTGTGCATTTATAATGCTACCTTTAATGTTTTTTTCCGTGAAATTTGCTTTTAATGCTTTCCAACTTTGGTTAAAAGCGTTTATGTATGATGTCCGTTCGTCCTTCTGTCTCTCTCTAAGCAGGGGGGGGATACGTGGATAACTTTCGCAATAGATGATCCAATATGGTTACAGCTGTATGAGAAAGTTGTGTTGCTATTGGGCCCGCCTCCAGAGAAAACCAGCCAAATAAACGAGTGTTGCCCACGCCTCCTCCCCTGTAAATCCGCTATCTGAGCGGCATCGTCTGATCGCGGCCTACAAACGTCCTGCTTCCTGAGCCTGGCGCAATCACCACGGCCTTCATTATCGCGAATTAAGTGCCTCCGAGGACAAACGCATCTTGGAAAGCATTTGCAGAACCCATACATTTTGCACGTTTTTATTCCTTGTGTATGCTCGTATGTGTGCACCTGGGTCTCGCTTGCAAAAAGAGACTTGTAGCTCTCAATTGACACACACCTTGGTTGAAATAAAGGGTCTTTCTGCACTCTTTCTGACTTCAACTGCCGCACGCTTACAAATGCACGGCCACACGTACCCGTTTTGTCCGCATTTGTGGAAAACGGGGACCGGTTCAGACGTCGACCCACCACTGTGGCCGGGAATCAAACTCAGGTCACCATCTTCTTGGTTCTTTCGGTAAAGTCACGTAGAAGGGAAATAATAAAATAAAATAAATAAAACATAATAAAATAATTCTCACGACGTTTCGGCCACAACGCAAGCAGCCGTCCTCAGGTGAAGAACAGGTCTGTCGGAAAGACAGCGTCATTGAGAAAGACAGCGTCATTCAGACGCTGTCTTTCTTTCCGACAGACCTGTTCTTCACCTGATGACGGTTGCTTGCGTTGTGGCCGAAACGTCGTGAGAATTATTTAATTGTTTTATTTTTATTATTTTATTATTTCCATTCTACGTGACTTTACCGAAAGAACCAAGAAGATGAATCCCTGCAGTCACGAAAGCTTTAAATCGAAATCAGGTCACCATGTTCATTGTGTAGGACGTGAGCCACCGCACCACCACGTGCAACACAGTCGAATGCAAACCACCTCGTGGGTGTTCGTGGTTGGGCTGTTTGCCTGTAGAATTTGAACATTGAGTTCCTGAAGAAGCTCCCAGCAAGTGGAGGCGGAATTGTCAGACACGCGGCAGCTAGACCAAAACACATCGGACAGCTGGACAAATCGGAAAATACGTAATCGATTGTGTCCACCATAAGACAACGATTTTCTTTTATATATCCTTACGCCCCTGGCACGACATCGCCATGCGATGTCGTCACACGATGATGTTGAACGCGAGACTGCGCGGCGTTCAGTTTCTTCGACGCATCATGCTCTTGGTTAATGGTCCCCGTAGCATCATAATGCTGCCTGGGATTCGATTTGTCGATCACGTGAAAATTGGCTCGGCTGCTTATACTGTAAAACCGCTGCGAGTGAGAGTGACGCCTCTCCACGTGCTGTGGCATTTCCGATAATCCCCACGACGCCTCAAACCCTCCTTTCTTCTCCACACCCCGCCCCCATGTTAACATTTCGGCGAGGGCTAAGCTGCTGCTTTTGACACCAGGTTTGGGAATTTTGAAATGTATTCAAATTCCAAGGCCAAGTGCCACAATGTCCCTTTTTTTTGGAAATGTTTATTAAGGTTTTTTTTTTTCTGGCAAGAGGGTACTTGGAGGGAAATGTGTGCATGTATTTTTTATATTTACCTTTTGACTCTTGACGTGTTACAACGACCGCGGCGAGCAATTTAGGACACGTTCTCTATAAATATTAATTCTTGAAAGGAAAACATATCAAACTTGAGTCACCATGGCCTTTTCAAAATCAGCCTTCAAAATCGAAGGTTTTTTTTCTTCTTTTTTCTATCCCGGGCCCTTTCATTCTCCAAACGGAGCGGTCGGCATAGTAATTGGTAATTAGCTATCATCAGTGGCGAGTGGTATCTGATTGGGTGCTGGGCATCACCCCCTTAGCCAGCCTCCACTACCCAGCGTGGGTGAGGCATGCTCACCAACCCCCATGACTACATCGTGTCCGGGCGGACTTATTCCATTCGTGGATTGATAGTTTTGTACGTATGTGTGTATGTTGAACTTCTTTCACGCCGTTTTCATTTCATGTATTTGGTATAGCCCTGTGAGCCATTCGGCTCTTGAATCGGGTGCAACCGCAACAAACAAAAACAAGAAACATCTTAAAGTGACTACGCGCAAACAGAAAAATCCAGGAAAAAACAGCAAAGTCTTCCAGAGAAGCACAGTATATCAACGCTGCGTGCAAAAATCCCAGTGGGATGCAAGTCAAACAATAACAACCATAAGACAATTTAGATTAAAGTTATCGGTCTTACTCTGTACTACAACAAACAAATATGGCTAAACCAAAACGTTTTCGAAATCACCAAAATAAAGCTATAAAAGCAATGTAACAGTGATCATAGGAACTGTGATTAAAATTTAAACAATAAACGATATACATAACATGACCTACCAAACTTTGCAGCCATAGCTGGCTGCATGAGTCACTCCATAACAGCAGGAGTCTCAGAGCCGTACGTAGCCAACCGAGCTAGTCGGAGGTGCGTTTTATATGTTTGTTTTGTCGCATTGTATTGAGGGTGCCACGGGCAGAATTTTAATATGTAACAGGTCTCATGGATGGCTCTGGACAATCACGTGATAAGCCCTCTGACATGGTAATTGCTCACCCACCGCATTGCTCAAACCTACAAAGAGGCCTGTGAGCATGGACAGGCCTGCATCCAGCAGTGAATACATGAATGCCTGATGATTACTTTTTTCTGGCCATCCTCCCTTCGAGGGATGTGTCCTGCCCAGGCCCACTCACCTTTCTTCACAGGTTTGAACGATTTCATTCGCCCGCTTGTGTTCTCTCAACCACATACCTCTCTCCCTGTCGCTCGGTATAATTCCAGGCATGCAATTCTCCTCAATTCTTTAAGCATGTTTAATGTTTTTTGTTAATGGCCCAAGTGTCGTAGCCGGTATTGTGCTCGCTGCCCAAAAACGCTCTTCGTTATGCACATTGGTGTGTTACCTTTGCGTAGCAAGTGTGAAGGAAATTCCCCTGTGGCGTTATTCACAACCGGAGACCGTGACACCTGCAGTGTCAATCTCTGCGTCTCATCGAGCAATAACCCAGACTTGTAATTTAAACAGGTGTTGAAAAATCATGCGTATGCATGGATTTTAAAACATGCATTTGTCTTTAGAGGTATTTGATTAGCAGCATGGAAGCTGACGGGCAGCTGGCAGGACAAAATGTGTTGTCTCCAAGTTTTGGCCAACTCATTGATCTATTTTTACAGTATTAAATCAGGGAAGGCACTAACTGCAACACCACTTAATACTGCAGGTTTGATCATATTGAATCATGAGACATTAATCGAAGATGCCTTACAAATAAATGTAAATGATTATTATTATAGTAAGTCACCACCTGTAACGACTGCACAGTGCTAATGGCTAAAATTGGAAAGCTTTAAAAAAAAAGTGTGTGAGAATTGCCGTGGGGAGCGTTAGTGTAGCGGTTAGGGCGCTGCGCTATGAACCCAGTGACCTGAGTTCGATTCTCAATCACGGCCAACACCGGTGACGATTACCTGAACCGATTCTGGGCCTCCCCTAGGTCGACTCGGCCTCAAAATGAGTATCTTGCGCGATGTGTAAAACATCGCCACTGGGGAGACAAAGGCGGTTGGGCGTGGTGCTGGGCACCCCGCCCTCTCCTCGTGTGCCGCGCTGCCGGCCTCCGTAGCCGCTCCGGCAACAGCACTTGCCCCCGACAGACTCTTAAAGGCCACCCGGGGGATCTGTCCATGACCCAGTGCAATAATACGCCCGACCGGGACCTCGTCCTGCACAACACAAGGCGTGACGACACGATCGACGACGTATTGAATAAATGTCTCGATGCCGGGCGACACCACCTCCGTGGGGCGCGCAGTGACCTCTTCGGGATGGGCGAGTTCTGCCGGGACACCAGGGAGCGGCATCGCGCCGCCGTGGAGCGTCTCAACGGCAGGGACGCGACGAGCCGCCTCCTGCGGTCCGACTTGGCCAGTGACGTCACCGCTGGCTACGCTCACTTCGACCGGTGAGGCTCCTCGCTCGCTCCCACGTCGCTGCCGCCCGCACCTCCCGTTTGCACGGTTGCGTGTATGTATGTGTGCGTGTATGTATGTGGGCGTGTATGTATGTGTGCGTGTATGTATGTGTGCGTGTATGTATGTGTGTATGTATGTGTGCGTGTGTATGTTGAACCTATTTTGCTTAAAGTGCACGTAGCATGGCACAAGCGCCGTGGCGACGTCACCGCCACTCAGTGGCGAATGGCCGTTGAATGTTGAACTTCTTTCGCACCATACGTAGCCAACCGTGCTAATCGGAGGTAGGCTATGGACGTTGCGAAATAAGTTCCAGACGACTATCAATTGGCAGTGCGGTAATGACGAAAGGTAGTAAAGGTGCAGGCCGTGCAATTGCTCTCTCCCACCACTGCTGGCGGAAGGGCCTCCATGAGTGAGAGCTCTAGAGAGACCCTCCACAATATAATATTTTGGCCTGCTCTTCAACCCTTCCTGGAAGAGGTGGGAAAACAACAACAACAACACACTTGGCCATTCGTGCTGCGCGGTGGACAGGCGGTGGAGGTGAAGAAATTCGCGCCGTTGTCTCGACCACTGCGCCAGCAGATCGAACCGGTGACTTCTGGATGGCAAGTCCGCGGTGCGAATTAAAACGCTGCCGGCAGTGTGATCATGATGATGCCCCTCACCATCATCATAATGCCAGGAAGATTCTGACTTGGTTGAGAGGGAAAGTATATCGGGCAGTAATAAGAGCAGTACAGTGATCCCTCGTTTATCGCGGTTAATGGGGACCGGAACCCCACGCGATAGGTGAAAATCCGCGAAGTAGGATTGGCCCCCTAGGAATTTCCGTATATGTGTGTGTGGGTACCAGAATGTTTAAAATATGTATATTTATACTTTATATATATATTTTACTTAAATCTATTTAATTATAAAACCTTAATATTATACATTCACTCTCTCTCTCTCTCATACGATACGTATCATGGTGTTCTACACTCACCAATGACAGTAGTATCTTGAGACTTGACTCCAGTAATGACGACGACGACGATGACAATGACAATGACGACGATGACAGACCTGTGCAGTTCGATGAATGTGATGATGAATAATGATGATGATGTTACTGCACAGGTATAATGAGGCCTTTAAATCAGTTCGAAAAATCCGCGATGCACTGAGGCCGCGAAACTTGAACCGCGAAGTGGCAAGGGATTACTGTATTGACATACGGGTCAGAATGTTGGACTCTAAACGCCAAGGAGGAGCAGATGTAAACCACAGAAATGAGGAAGCCACTAGAGCAATGCACTTTTAACATCGAGATTGAAAACTCATTTCTGTAGAGCTGCTTTTTGTGTTTAATTGTCCTTCCCACGCACCTCCGATTAGCGCGGTTGGCTACGTACGGTGCAAAAGAAGTTCAACAATATACATACAATGAAGCTAAAACACTGAAATCAACAACCTCCGATTAGCGCGGTTGGCTACGTACGGTGCGAAAGAAGTTCAACAACATACATACAATGAAGCTAAAACACTGAAATCAACAACCGCAATGTTAACGTTGCACCCTTAAAACACTCCAGCTGTCGGCTTCCAAAACCAGAGAGGTTTGTGCAGAGGGGTGAATCGAAATCGTGGAAGTATTAAAAATGCAGAGCTGAATTTGATGATACGAATTCCCAGTTAATAATGAAGAATGCTCGTACTGACGAGGAAATTACGATGCATTGTTACCCGTAGACGGGAGTGCTCTGCCCTGACTTGATTAAGCGCGATTCATGGAAGATATGGTCACGTTATTTCTCTTTGCCTGCACACGCTCATTACTTCGCGGTCAACGTTCTAATGGCGAGGGTATAACTGCGGCGTTGAAGCGTTCGGGATAGTTTTAATATATTTTTCCGATGATTTCGTGGGCGGAGGAAAAATCAAGTACGTGTAGATGAATTTCAGCGTCCGTGCGAGGTGAAACGCCATTCAACAGATTTCTCGTTCACTTGTGAACTCCCGGAGGAGTGCGAATGTCACTCGCTCCGCACGGATGAGCTTTGTGCTCGACACGTGCCATTCCGTACGAGACAAACGCGTTAAGACACGATCCATTTCTCACCTCAACGTACGTCGTCATCAGCGTCTTCATACAACATGCCGGGTATTGATTAAGAACACAACTTTTTTTTTTACATCAGCGCTGTTATTTATTTTATTTGTTGTCGGGGAATAAAAATGGATTATAGTGACGGGGTGTATTTTTCGTGTGAACAGACAGATGCCTGATTTCAAGTAAATAGCCTTTAGCCTGCTGACAGCTGTCATCATTTTCAGGAGTATTCGAGAAAATTGCCTTCCTTACGAACGTTTTATCCGCAAAAATAATGTCCATGTGGCTGCTGGAGATCATCGATGCCGTCCGTTGATGTCATGTGCGGCGTCGCAGGTGCAGTCACCGGGCCACACACGGTCGCGACGGGACACGGGCGCTAAATAACGACAACATCAGTTAAACCGAACTTTAATTAAACCCAACGTCAGTTAAACCCAACGTCAGTTAAACCCAACGTCAGTTAAATCCAACGTCAGTTAAACCCAACGTCAGTTAAATCCAACGTCAGTTAAACCCAACGTCAGTTAAACCCAACGTCAGTTAAATCCAACGTCAGTTAAACCCAACGTCAGTTAAATCCAACGTCAGTTAAACCCAACGTCAGTTAAACCCAACGTCAGTTAAATCCAACGTCAGTTAAATCCAACGTCAGTTAAATCCAACGTCAGTTAAATCCAACGTCAGTTAAACCCAACGTCAGTTAAATCCAACGTCAGTTAAACCCAACGTCAGTTAAACCCAACGTCAGTTAAATCCAACGTCAGTTAAATCCAACGTCAGTTAAATCCAACGTCAGTTAAATCCAACGTCAGTTAAACCCAACGTCAGTTAAATCCAACGTCAGTTAAACCCAACGTCAGTTAAACCCAACGTCAGTTAAACCCAACGTCAGTTAAACCCAACGTCAGTTAAATCCAATGTCAGTTTAACCCAACATCAGTTAAACCCAACGTTACTGAAACCCAAAGTTAATTAAACTGAACGTTATTTAAACCGAACGTTAGTTCAACCGAAGTTAGTTAAACCGAACGTTCAACCGAAGTTGGTTAAACCGAATCCTCCTTCGTCCAAAGCAATTGGCGCCGATCTTGCCCCTCCTCCCGTAAGTTCGCGTTCGTCGTTCTGCCCCTCGACGTCCACGCTGCTCACAGAGGCCGTTGCGAACACGGCGCCGCGACAGGCGTGCAATTGTTTCACCTGCGCCTTTGCTCACAGGTGTCTCGTTTCGCTGTGCCACACTCTAGGAGGGAATACCCCGAGAACGTCACCCCCAAGGCCGTTGTCCTGGAGTGGTGCCGCCACTCGAAACACGGCCAGCCCCAGTACACAACCGTGAGTGGCCGACCACACATTTATGTTCGTCGTTTGATGTGCTTCAAGCGGCAGACCTTCTTACTCCTAATTGGTGAAGTGAACAGCAGCAGCAGCAATTGGATGAGTTCACAAAATGAGGCTGTCCATGTTGATTTTATGTATTCATATATATAACTGTGTCATATTTCAAACATTGTTTAAAAATCTAGACCTCAACAAAGCTGACAACTGCGTTTTAGATCCTTTGGAGGAGACGATCTGATTGCTGCTCGTCATGCTGTTTTTATTTGTCATGCCTCTTGTACCCGTTGCAACCCGAAGCTTGAATACAATTTGACATTCCGCAGTGGCCAGCCCAGTTTGTTTTTTTTAAAATCGGTCAACCACGCGTCGAGACGAATACGAGAAACAATGTACACAGCAGGAAGAAGAAGACGAGATTTAGAGCTGTTGCTTCGAAACCTGGGACAAGTTGATGCCGTCGGTCGTTTTCTTGTGCAGGAGCAGCGAACCGAAGACCGTTTCTTTCGCTCCGTGGCAGTGGTGGCGGGGAAGAAATATTCCACCGTCAACTGGTGAGACCACGCAATCACGGTGACGTCTCACCCAGCGTCTCACGCAGCGGTAGGAGCTGAGCCAATCCCATTATTTCGGCAGTGGATTTGTGTACGGATTATCGGTGCGGTTAATTAACGCGTCGACGTGTTTATTCTCTTTCAAATGTTACAGTAATCGTTTACGGTTATATCACGGGACCTTTTTTACAGTATCACAGTATGATAAAGAGGAGGGTTTACCCTTTCTGGCTACACAAGTGTTAAGATGTTCAAACATCAAATAGATCACTTTTGCGAGGAATCATCTCGTCATTAACTGCACACCGGTACTTGTGGTGAACATCCCAAGTTTACGGTTGTTTGTCAATGCGCTGATGGTTTAAGGCCTCCCCACGTGATGTCGTCGTGGAGGTTTGGCCATACTTCACCGCACTGGTTCTAGATTTGAAGCTTTCGTGACTGCAAGGATTCATACTCTTTGTTTTTTTTCGATAAAGTCACGTAGGTAAAAAATAAAATAAATGAAAACAACTCAATTAAATCACGACGTTTCGGGCGCAACACAAGCGTCCTTCAGGTAGGGACAACATAAGCGGTTGTGCTTTCGCTACGTTGTCCCCACCTGAAGAAGCATGCTTGTGTTGCGCCCGAAACTTCGTGATTTAATTTAGTTGTTTTCATTTTTTTTTTACCTACGTGACTTTACCTAAGAAACAAACCAAAAAGTATTCACCGCGCTGGTTCGTGCACGTTGGTGAAGAAGGTAGGAGCCAGAGAACAGATAGTTCTCTCCCGTGAACTCAGTTCGCCAGGTTTATAACAGCAGGACCCCTCCACTCCATCCCAGGGGACACATAACCATGTAACACATGATGGCATGTACAAGTGAATGACACAATATGACAAATGGCAACGTTGCCTCATTCTGTCTCTTCATTTGCGCAACGGCGTGTGTGCGCACACAACCTGTATCTACCATGGGACCTTTTTGCCAGTATCAAAGTATAAAAAAGTATCTTTGTTTGCATGTTCAACACAAGTATGTGCGGTTAATGCAGACTTTATTCCTTACAAAATTTATCTATTTGGTGTTTGAACTGCTGAACACTTGTTTTATTGCCAGAAAGGGTAAAACCTTTATCCGCATCAGCCCGAGTGGTTGCTCTGAGATATGGCTCTTAAAACAATCCTAAGAGATCTCTAGCGTCACTGTGGATGGTCCCACACAGATCTATCATTTCCTGTATGAAGCCTCGTGGCGTATTGACAATATCGCTTTCCTGTTATCTCTCCTCACCGGTGATCCGATATTTTGAACCGAACGTAGACTCTTGATGTGCGCGTGACGCGCACGTTGTGGGGAGCGGCGGTGCAGAGGTTAGCAATGCAATGCGCTTTGAACCCAGTTAACCAGAGTTTCATCCCCAGCCTCGGCCAGCAACGGCGGCAGCGAGTATCTTCACATTTAGTTAAACTCGACCTTCGATTATATTCTTGCGTGTGCCAATATTTCCGGAAGCTAAATGCCAATGTGGAGATCTGCTCGCCACGACTGGGCTTCAGGAGAGATTTCACGTGGTTGTGCTGCCCCTCCGTTGAAGGAGCAGCACAGACTACAGCGGTGCTTAGACATCCGGCACTGGGGAGGCAAATGTGGCGCGGCGTGGTCCTGTGGGCCCCCCACCACTTCCTCGGGCGCCACTCGGTCCGTAATAGGTGCTCGCTAACGCCACCTGCCTCGACAGTCCGTGCGGCTACATGGGCGAGCCTTGTCTCCGCTTGTTTGTGACGTGCCCCGTGATTTCTTTTCTCTTTCTACCCCGCCCAACAGGGAAAAGAGTAAAAAGCTGGCGGAGCAGGCGGCCGCGGTGGTGTGCGTGGAGAGCCTGGGCCTCCCGAGCATGAAGCTAAGCAGGGAGGGGAGCAAATTGAGCGCCGTCAGTAACAAGCGCAAGCGGGGGGCTGACGGGGAGCAGCAGCAGGGGGGGGAGGAGGTCGCGGAGGTTGGACAGGGCGCCAAGGAGACGGACGTGCTCCGAACGCCGAGTGCGAGTGCTCTCGGCGAGGGGGGAATGGACACGAGAGGCGGCGGTGGCAGCGGTGAGAAAATCCCTGGCGGCTGCGCAACGGGCACGGTCCGTGCTGAGAAGGGGTCGTCGGAATGAAGAGCGAAGGAGGAGGAGAAACGGGGCGGAGAGAAGGGCGACGTACAATATCTTCAAAAAAAAAACCTCCGGGTTTCTATGCGCGTGTGTGAAGCGAGAAACTGGCTTGCCTGCCCCGCCTCGTATGCGTTTGCACGTGTAAATGTGGATACGTGCAACCACTGTTTACTGGTGATTCATAATTTTTGCAGGCCTTCGCGAGTCCGCTGCCAAGGTGAAGGCTTCCACCGTGCCGCGTCAGTCGCCACGCTCGGTCGGTGCATGTTAATGATGTCAGCAGGGTCATCATTAAAGCAGATCGCAGGATTCATCATTAAAGCAGATCGCAGGGTTCATTTCACAGCACGCCAACCACTTCGTCACCGCTCCGACACCCCGTTTATTGTCAATTATTCAAAGTTATCAGTCGTGGAGTACTTATGCAATTACGGGGTATGTTTATTGACATGTGATTTGCACAGGAGCTGCATTCCAAGTGTGCGTTATGTGTACAGAAAAGGTGTGCGCTTCGAGATATGGTAAATCCCCCCCGTGCCTTGTTTGCATCTCACAGTGTTTGCAGTTCCAATTGGATTGTCAGCCCAAGTTTGAGTTGAGTTGTGCATTTCACAGTGCTTCAGGATTCATTGATTAAGCAAGAGGCATCGTGATGCCCATTTGCCAGTAATGAGACCGTAATTAAACCGGTGCTCATGGTACTTGCTTGAAAATTGCTTTAGAAATTTGAACTGCCATGGCACGCATTGTTAGCAGCATTATACATCTCCCCTTGTTCATGCATAATGATGTATTTTCCGTAAATTAGATTAATTGGCGCGTAAAAAAAACGTAATTATGTTTTGCATGTTGACATTGTAGAATGCTTTGTACAAACGAGTCATCCCTTTGCAATTTAAATAATTCGTGCAATGTTTTACTCCATAAACTTTGCAGCAATAACAAAAATTACTCATCAATCTTCGCCGACTTAGTCTATTTGGAGACTGAAACCTGTAAATGGGTAAAAAATAGCATCGTTACCATGTGTGAAATCCGTATACCATTGTCTTTAGAGAGTACATTTACGATAAACAGTTCCAACTATTTGAATATAATTTACACTTAATATACTTGGACAAGCTTAAATGCAAAATGCGTGCTTTCACTTCGTGCCAAACAAGATGAGGGCAGTATTTATTTTCTCTCTCTCTGCCATTGCTTCTGCGATGTGCAGCGGGCGTCAAAACAGCCCGACCATTTCAAGCTGACGGTGCCATCTGCCCCGATTTATTTTACGTCCACACTGGGCCATGTCCAATGAATTAAATATCAATTTGTCAGCGATTTGACATTCGCACTCTGAATAATCCCAGTCGGCCACACTTGGCAGTGTATTTAAGAAAACATGAAATAGCAGCTGACAGCCCTGTCTTGCCAAGCCGGACTTCTTGGGGTATAGCGATGCATCGATTAGCCGATTCATTGCATTTTCTTTTACTCGTGATACATGCTCTAAAAAAAAAATCACTCCGCATCTACCAAAGCTCTCGACCGGATAATATAATCAGAACCGAACATCATACCATACAGGGCGGTCCAGCTGTCTTGTTACCCCCCATCTTAAACGTACAATTTTTTTAGTAAGGTTTATTTTTAAATAACGCATACAAAGGAACATTTTTTAGGGGTCAATTAATTTGGGGGAGGGGTGTGTCACCCTGTACAATGCTGCTATCCTTCTGCACTACAACAGGACCACAAGCGTATTCACTACCAATCGATGTATTTCAGGTTGTAATATGCTACTGGTAGGAACCACCTGGTTCCACCAGCCCACAGGGGATTATTGTGTCCGTCCGCCCGTCGTGCATCCAAAAATGGGAGGGGTGGGGCTGGGTGGAGAGGGGAGGGTGGGGAGGGGCTGGGTGGGAGGGGTGGGGCTGGGTGGGGTGGGGCTGGTCACCCCGTGGTGCCCTTGTAAAACTCAACGTTTAACCTACTCACGCCGGCTTGTGCCCGCCCTCACAGTCGGGCATATTTTCGGAATACACCACGCCGCCGTTGACCCTGGCCATTGACCGAGCAACCCAACGTTCCTACCAGCTCCCTCCGCAGCAGGACAATGTGTGTTTACGTATTCTGTTCAGCGTGGCACACTCCAACCACTACGAGGGGCCGCTACGTTCGGCATCAGCTGAGATTAAGCATGCGATCCTTGCGGGGATAACCCCTTGCAACCAGCTCATCACCTCCAAGGCCTCCGTTTACATGAACCATGCTGAATGTTTACATTGGAATTACGAGTCCGTGTATCAGTGACGATTCATTGGATCGTGATGGGGAGCGAATTAATTGCACCCCTCGTAAATGTCGACGGCAGTGGCGTTCGAGGCTGTCGAACAGCGGCGTGGTCGCGAAGAGTTGCGGCAAAGAGTTGCGTGCGCTGTGTGAAAAAAACAACCAACCCACATTGTTCCAGAGGTCATTCCTTACAGCGCTCTCCCATTACTTAGTCCAATGATCCAGTACGGCACACACACACACACACGGGCTTGTTTAATAACCCCGCTTAACGAGATAATTCTGCCTAAACAAAACAAAAAAACTGGGCAGCTTTACGCTAACGATGTGGGTGGGGGGGGGGTTACAACAAAATGTGCTAACGAGTTGTTGTTGTTTGAGCAGAGTGACGCGATTCGCCCACTTCGATGTCGTCTCACGCCAGCATTGTGCCGCTGCTCATTTTAATGGGGGTGTCATAGGGGTCGTCCCGGCGGCGCGTGTCTCCTCGCGAGGGGTCTCTCTCGTTTTTAGAATGCGAAGTCAATTTACGGAGTTGCTGAAACTGGTTGGTGTTCTCCTCGCACGTGTGCTGTTGATGATGATGCTAATAAAAAGGTACACACCTGCTCCGAGATTGTGCCCTGCGGATAGTAATGGAGCCTTGTGGTGCACACGCGTGACCTTTGGAATTCAGTTATTATTTATTAAAGGCTGCTGTAGCCTTAGCACGGTTCGGAATAAGTGCTAAGTACATATGCAAAGGGGAGTCGAGAGTCAGTCTACAGATGATTGTCGGGTGCCTTCGTCACAAACATTACTCGTCCGTCAAGTTTTGTTGGGGGGGGGGGGGGAAATCTGCAAATAAATTGGTTTCGAGCAACCTTTTTCATTGGAACTTGTTATTAAGCCAAATTTTAAAGGAATTATCAAAATGTAAATCCTCAACCCACCTCGCTTTATACTTTAGCTTAAAAAACAAACTAACAAACACAAATACAGTTGTGCAACCCCCATTTATATGATCTAATGTGAATGTAAATCGTCGCATTACTTGAGCGGAGTGAGATTAAATACACCTCGCCGCTGCAACACACACAGCTACCACCGCGGTAAGGATAAACCGTTGCCATCGTCTTGGCTCCGCTAAGCGTTTGCACCCAAGTTCACGATGTGCACGCGAAAACGCACGCCCACGTTATCATCTCTCGCGCGGCGCTCAACACCGATCGCAAACCGGGCGTCATTTATTTCCCAATTAAAGTGTCCCGTGGCATAATGTGTGGCGCCAAGCAGGACCGCTGGCCCCTCTGCTGTTGCAGCCAGCCCACATTTTTCAACTTAACGAATGCCCCCCCCCCCCCCCACGTTAACCAATTTGCGGTTACGGTGCAGCGAGTCCGGTCGCGTGGCGGGCCGGACATCACGGCAAAGTAAGATGTATGCATCTCGCCGCCTCTATCCCATTACGCGCTTGTTCCCGACAGCATCACATTTTGGCAACGCAGCTCCGGGACACATTCAATGGGCGGCGCGCACGGCGGTTGCATGCGACAGATTTTGTTTTATTTAACAAAAATCACGTGACGCGTTACAACAGCTGCTCCTCTCACCTTGGCTGAGAAAAAACAAGAATGCCGCGATTGCCAGAGGGAGGAGTTCGTGTTGCGAGCAACTGCCAGAGACTTGACGGTCGCACGCGGATAATTTGCACCCCAAGACGCAAGGCGTTGCGGTCGGATTTTAATGACTCTGAGAGAGTGGATTTTTCCATCAACGAAAATTAACTGCTCTGGAGAAATTAGCCGCAAAATGTGCTCGCCCAGAGGCAGGGAGTCGATTCGAAACCCGGTGGAGCCGTTACATGGATGCTGCCTTGAGGCCTAGTCGTTCAGTTGTGTTATTCATTCCAGATGGGTTTTTTTTCTATCGCTTTCGTAATTTGATTTGAAACGTGCTAAACAAATCACTCGGACCACCATTCACAAACAGGGCGTCACAGGATTGCGGGCCCGCGTGGCGAGTAGCAGAAAGAACGATGCAGCGACATCCGAAGTTGCAGTCAATTTTATGCATCCCCGTTTATGCTCCGTGCCTTCACCAATCCATACTGACCGACGTGGTGAAGGAGGTCCTCATGCAGCAGTGGATTGCCAAAGTCGATGTGCACGTGAACTTTAGGCATGAGATCAATCGTCCGTTTGGGACTCTGGGAGAGCAGTGCATTATCGATCATTCGAAGAAAACAATCTGTAGTTGACAGAATACTGAGGTCCCATCAACTGACCTTTTATACCCATATGGGGGTCACACTTGCTCACACGCTCCCTTAAAAGAGAATTGTTCCATCGAATGACATTCGTACAGATATATTTTTTGACTGCATATTTGTGTTGCCATGTTTCGTGAAAACGCGACTTTCATTGATGACCGAGCTGAGACAACTCGCTACGCTTGAGAAACCGGTTAACCACGGGTGGCCGAAAGCCAGATTCAAGCCCAGAAACTCAGTAGTACCCGGCTCATTGTTCTGACTCATAAGCAATCCGGCAACCTCCCAAAGGTGTGTCACGTTCTACGACTGATGAAATCCCCCAAGAAGCATGATCACTTACACCACTGCATTCACTTGAATGTGTCGGTGGGATCGTGCTGTCTAATCAGAGATCCGAGTGCGATACAGGGAAAAAAAGGGAAGTTATATGAGTGCCACGGTTAGGGAACTGAAGCAGAGTCGACCGCGTGCGTGCAAGAGAAGAGCAGGTAAGGGGGCATGGACGATGACAATGATTCCACGGCTCGCGAATGCAACTAACAGCACGGTCTACGCACGCTTGCGTGTGTATGGTGCTTACTTGCTCAATAGATGGTCCTAGATGCATTCCTGCCAACCCAACCCTATAGGCTGCCGATGTAAACAAAAGATTTGGACAGATTTTCCAAGTTAATCTTCCGACTTCAAGAAAAATGAAATTACGCATTTTGTTTTTGCTTCAGCTAGAGGTGGTCTTTGAAGGGGGGGTTTAAACATCGAAAGGCTGCGCTCACATCTGTCAACGTTGGTAGATGTACACGACACAGACCTGTTGCTCAGTCCCCTGAACTCCCCTGCCCCACCGGTGGAGAGGAAACGCGACTTTGGTGAACGCACGGCCCCTGTGCTCGGTGCTCTTCTCGAGCGAAACTTGCGACGCGGTTTTGCAGCGGCCAGGTAGAACGAATCCACCGTCCGTAAGCCATCTTACATGGGGGGGGGGCTTCGTTTGCCCTCCGCAGATCATCGCGTCTCACCACGGGCACAGCGGTCCGAGTGTACCCATTTCACCAATCCACTGCTGGATGCATGCCCCCGTCTAAACCACCGCGTTGCCGCCATTTCTCACGATGCTGCGATGCACACGAGCTGATAGCATCACTCCTCTGTCTCTCTCTCTCTTCAAATACATTTATGAAGCCCACACACACGCACAGAGACGCTGCACGCGTACGATATGATTGATAATAATCTAAGCCCACGTGGTATTACATTGAAACAGCGGTGGGATACACGCACGCCATATCAGTTTGAAAAAGTGTTCATTGCGTCACGTTGGACAAAGACAAAGATCCCCCGTATAGCCTTTAACAGACTGTTGGGGCAAGTGCTGTTGGCGAGCTCTTATCAAGAGCGGCACGGCACACGAGGGGGGTGGGCTCACGTGTATGGGCAACGCGGATTATGAAATGGCGAGATTGTGAGAGGCGGTGACGGCTTGGAGGAGGCCTTCATCCAGCAGTGGAGTGATTTCATGCCTAATGTCGAGTTTGTGTGTGTCGTTGGGCCAAGTGCACAGCTTCCTCTCGCGTATCTCATCGTCGCCATGCGGGACGACTCGGAATATTTATGAAGTGATTTCGTCTTGATACATTATTACATTTATTAATTGCCGAAACACGAAGTACTGCACACTCGAGAAAGTCACGATGATGCTTTTGTGTCTCCATTTGGCCCTCCAGCCAAGCTGTCTGAGCGGGTGGCCAATTCGATGAGAGGAAAATCAAATCTCGAAAATCAAATCACACGCGGCTACTGGATTATAAAATGCATCCCCAACTATTGCTTTACAACAGGATAATTAAGTGTGTGCGCGTGTGTGGGGAGCGGTAGTGTAGTTGTTAGCGCGCTGCGCTACAAACCCGGCGACCGAGTTCGATTCCTGCTCACGGCCAACACCGGTGACGATTATCTGAACTGGCCCTGGGCCTCTCCTAGGTCGACTCGGCCTCAAATGGGTACCCGGTGTGGTGTGTAGTAAACATCGTCACTGGGGAGACAAAGGCGGCTGGCCGTGGTGCTTGCCACCCACCCCCGTTGTGTGCCGTGCCGGCCTTCATAGGTGCTGCTACTCGCTAACAGCGCTTGCCCCAACAGTCTGTTCAGGCTACACGGGGGATCTTTGTCTTTGGTGAGATTCGAGTGATTTCGTTGACGACTGGAGCAGCTTTCCGGAGCGTCTTGTAATCTGGGAGAAAAAAAAAACACAATTCCCGTAATCTGGGGTTAAGATGCCTACGTGGGGTAAAAGGACATCGTGATGATGATGTCCGCGTGTTCGCAACTTCGCATGCGGTTCTGTTGAGCACTTGAGCTGCACACAGCAGCGGTGCGTCAAGAGGAGAGCGCCAGTGTGAGCGCCTCAACCCATGGCTGGTGACGTCAGTTCTGTCAGCACGTGGACAAGAAGGACCTTCGATCCACACGGAGGCCTTCTGCCCCACCTTAGCCCGCATATTAGGCCTGGAAACGTTCAAGGTAGAAGCTAAAAAAAAATGTGTATTTGTCTTTGGGGCTGTTCATAAATGACGTCACGCACCTAGGGGGGGGTCAGACATTTGTGACGATGTGTGACGAGAGGGGGGGGGGGGTTGAGAAGTGTGACGTCACATCAAAATGCGCAACTTTAAATAAATAAAGACAACACGTTCTACTTAATTAAATAGACTTTTTTTTATAAATGTTTTTTTCCTACAACATCAGAGTGCAGCACCACATTAAATACGCACTACAATGACAATAGTTTAAAGCGATTTGAAGTATCTTTTATTTTGGGGGGGAGGCAGAGCTTTGTGACGTCATATTTGAGGGAGGGTCTGACTTTTTGTGACGCAGTATGACGAAAGGGGGGAGGGGGTCATAAATCGTCCAAAATCGCGTGACGTCATTTATGGACGGACCATTTGACCAAAATAATTGGAGAGCCGTATCACAGGCAGAGAGAGTACATAGACGAAGCAGCAGCAGCAAGTATACAGCAGATGTCAACACACATTCTGACTTAATCAAGCTTAATTGGTGATGGACTCAACTGCGTCCATTTAGTTAATTTCCCCCCTTAGTTATCCTTTAACACTACATTTAGACTGTTGTACATTTTGCCGTCACCAAGACATTCCATAGTGACCCATTCCCTCCCATATTTAATCAATTATCTTCGCGGTTAACTGTGTTTACGAGTTACGTTTTTTGTTGAAACGACTGCCCGAACAGTGGCAGCCAAAGAGACCTCAAGGGGCAGCCAAAGAGCCGCAGGTTGGCGGCCCCTCTACGAGACGATTTGTGACTGATGATTATTGAACCGATAGTCGAGCGGGCGAGAGAGAAGCTGAAATGTGGCACAAATACAGTTCAGTGGATGCCCAAGCGGAGTGGAACGTTCCAGAAGGCAAATGCTTAAAATGTTGAGCTCCAAAAATGATTGCCTTCAGTCATGCGCTTCACCACGTTCATACAAAAAAACACGTTCACAACTCGAGATGTCAAGAACCACAAAGTGACACTCCGTCGCATAGTCATTGGAATGGCCCAGTTGACTCATGTTGACCGTGTTTGTTGTTTGTTCAGAACCCTTGTCATGGCTTGCCATGCTACGGCGTGATAGTAATTATTGTTATCAATCGCCAAACCCTTCCAGCCAGCAGCGACGTGATTGCTTAATTACATTGGCTGAGCAGGAATTGTAATAACGATAATAAACGCTGGGTTTGATATGAGCCAGATTTTGCCAGTGTGGTCTATATTCATGGCCACGAGCAAACAACTTACTAAACCTGAGCCCTCACAGTGAATTTGAGACCCAACTAGCGACCGAACTGCACAGTGAACCCTGCCAAAACACATTCCTGCGGAGGGAGCTGGTAGGAACGTTGGGTTGCTCGGTCAATGGCCAGGGTCAACGACGGCGTGGTGTATTCCGCAAATATGGCCGACTGTGAGGGCAGGCACAAGCCGGTGTGAGTAGGTTAAACGTTGAGTTTTATAAGGGCACCACGGGGTGACCAGCCCCTCCCCACCCAGCCCCACCCCTCCCACCCTCGACCCAGCCCCACCCTCCCCACCCAGCCCCTCCCCACCCTCCCCACCCAGCCCCTCCCCACCCTCCCCTCTCCACCCAGCCCCACCCCTCCCATTTTTGGATGCACGACGGACGGACGGACACAATAGCGACGTCCGCCGCTACGTGTGACAATGTATGCACGCCCGTGCACACGCCTCTGATTACACGACTTGAATTCATTTGAGAGTGGGAACTGCTGGATGTTTTGTTTTTATTTCCCCAAAGAAAGTTCGAAAACAGCGGTTGGTTAGTTTGAACCTGACTGTCACCTCCTTGGCATCGTGGGTCCTGAAACGATCCAATGCCTCTTGCCATGCGGTAATTCCTGTGTGTTTTGTTGTTGGAAAATGCGCACGGCCTCTCTGTGGGTTTGTCTCAGCGGTGCTGGAGACGAAAGGACGCCAAAAGGCGAACAGCACAAGGACGATGGCCAACACCATGAACGCGGGTGTTTGCCATCGATTCAGCAGTTCCACTGCTGGATTATGTTTTCCGCCTGAGGACGACCGCTTGTGTTGCGATCGAAACGTCGTGATATATTATTTGATTTTCTACCTACGTGACTTTACCGAAGAACCATAGAGTACCAAAAACGTCGTTTAGCTCTCGTCTCTTTATCGATTTGCAAATTCAATAGCGCTGCTCGTTACCAGTCGCTTGGCGGTTTCGGTCCCTTTCGGCCTCGTGTTCAGTAAACCCGCGATCAAAACAACAACAACAACAACCTCCCCCCTCTTATTCCGCCCCCATGTTGCCTTTTCAATTTTCTGAACAAAAACTCGTTGCGAGCGAGCGAGCGGCAAAGCTTGGGCGAGACACGGCCACTGGAAACGAGCGTGCCACGGCGTTGGTGCAGGAGGAGGAGGAGGCCGTGACGAGCCGGAGGGACGAGGGAGGGATGCGATCGGGGCTCTTGTCGCTCCGACACTTCACGAGTGAATACGCACCGCGCGGGGCGGGTTTTACTTCTTCTCATTCCGCGTCCATATTGCTGGCCGTGCTATCTTTCTTTATATCGCATGCATTACGTGCTGCTGCTGCTGCTGTTAGTCATATGCAGCCGCAGCACCATTCGTGCTTAATATTTAAGCCGAGTGTGCCCAGGACGCTGGCTATACATATTTTTATTTTTTTCTTTCGATGTGCTTTTCCGAACTGTATTTGCACGCTGTGAAGGTGGCAGGTGCTGAGTACTGACCTTGTTGAGTCATGGCCACTCCTCCTTTTCCCGTCTCTCCTCGTAGCCGGGTGCCTGGGGCAGCGGTGCAATCGCACCGCCTGCACACTCGATAACGACGTCCGCCGCTACGTGTGGCAATGTATGCGTGCACACGCCTCTGATTACACGACTTTGATATCAGAGGATATCATTCTGCCTCGATGGAATCTGCAAGGTGGCCAAGTGATGTCCGTGGCTTTTCCCAGGGTCCTCCGGTTATCTTCGCACACGAAGCCACTCAGTAATCGAGGTGGCCAAACCATCCCCGATACCGGGGCCTCATCAAAAAAAGAGTGCCGATGCGAAGTGGAGGTTCTTCCCGGCTAAAAAGGTGGCATTATTGATAACACGTTAATGATGTCTTTGAATGACTCTTGCCATATCTTTTTTTTTAAAGCGTTGTTGATGAAGACTGTAGGATAAGAGGTAATTAAAGCACATGAATTGAAAACCGATCCAAAAGGCCGGAGGACAGACGTCACAATCAAAACAAACCCATTGAACCCATCTCTCGTTCCTCTGCATAATCAAATTGCATTTGCCTCGAGTTAATGCAGAGCATATGTTGAGCGTTTATCGGGAGCTCGTTTGTGCTCTGTACCAGCATTTATGTAGTTAGACAGAGACTCCTCTACTTAGAAACATTCGACGTACGAACTTCCATCGATAAGAACAAACCTCTCCGTATGTCCAGTTGCCTGTTTGGACCGAGAGTCGTAAGTTCAACCGCCGCGCACAATAAATGGCGGTGGTGGCGTCTACATCTGCAGAACGTGAAGAACCAGTGGCATCTACATCTACAGGAGATTATACAACTTTTAAAGCCATTCCCCGTGCTCAGTGTACATGCCGGACAAGGCGTTTGGAATCGACAGGAGTCAATTTGAACTTACTTTTGGACTTACGAACAAATCGACTTACGAACCAATCGACTTACGAACAGACCTCTTCAACCGAACTCGTCCGTAAGTCGAGGAGTCTGTACCCGGGAGCGAGCTTAAGCTGCTTGTTTTCAGCTTTAACGTCACACTGCACGGGAGGGGAGCGTCTTGGTCCACATAGAGAAAGGAGAATTGTGTATCGAGTACGTGCAAGCGCTCTGCACGAGACTTGGAGCAGCAATGTCGAACTCACGACTGCGCCTGTCCCCCCTACACGAGTGAAGCCGATGAACCTCCGTGCCGTTCGTTTTGGAGGCACAATTTTGAACGAAAAATTGGCTCTCCCATTGCTCTCGTTAACAGCGTGGCTGCTACAGTGCTGTATTTGTATCGGAAATAACATCGCTCGCTCGGTATCAATCGTATATTACCAAACATGAATAAATCACAACCTCCTTTTTGAATATCCACATAGAATAAATATACTTTATAGTTTATGAGTTGACTTGCCTTCAGGGCTTATCCTATCCCGCAGCGTTTATTTAAATAACCAAAATATTGACCGGTTTTAACGTTTTAAGTCTCAGCAGGTGTAAGGCTTGGTAAGTAAATCCTGTTGGTTTTCCAGATGTTATTGGTGAGAGCACTCCCTTTAAAATACGGGCGTCCTGCCTGTCCAGTCTTTGTTTTGTACTTAAAAAGTACAATTAACTGAATACTTTACAACAGTGTGTACACTAACTTTATATAACATCCATGTAACACGTACAGCGCATCAGTCTAATACAATGAACGCATAATTTGATTGTGTCCATCAATATCGGGTATTCAGCAATTGAGGCCGTGCTTAATTATCTGAACCGGTCCTGGGCCTCCCCTAGGTTGACTCAGCCTCAAATGAATAGCCGGTGCGGAGCTTAAAAACATCGCCACCAGGGGAGACAAAGGCGGTCGGGCGTGGTGATGTCCACCCACCCCCTTGTGTACCGTTCTGGCCTTCATAGGTGCTCGCTAACAGCACTTGCCCTACAGTCTGCTACAGGCAATGCGGGGGATCTTTGTCTTTGTGGTAGGCGAGCGGTGGCGTAGTAGTGAGCGCACTGCGCTACGAACCCGACGATTTGAGTTGGGTTCCCGCAGTCCACGGCTGACATGAGCGGCGACTAATATCTAAACCCGCTCTCAGCCTCCACCGAAACCACCAACTCGCTCTTAAATCGAGTACCTGGCGCGGCGTGTGAACATAAGCACCGGGGAGACAAAGGCGGCCGGGATGTGCTGCCTCGGCCACACCATCGCTGAGTGCACCGAGCCGGCCTTAATAGATGCTCGCAAACAGCGGCTCGCTCACTACAACGGTTTGTTGGGGGGGGGGGGGTGGCGTCTTTGTGTGTTTTTGTTATGCCCGTCCAGCTCCAACAATGACGAGCAGAGGATGTGCTTCGGTGAGGGGGTTCAGTTGATGCAGCACAGACTGGAGCAGTGCGCTTGGAACGATGGAGTGCCTGTTGAGTGGGCGTGCGTGCAACGTGTGCAGCAGTGGTGGGAGTTCGTCGTTGCGTGTGTGTCCCAGTGTGTTAGCGCTAAAAGGTGTTGGATTAAAAAAAACACACCCAAAAAGCGTTTCTGCCGCAGTTCAGTCAGTCAACGTGTAGCACGTGTTGTAAATGGGACGTCACTTGTTTAAATCTACCGTGGACAGGTGTACGGTCACGACTTCATTTCTCAACGGAATGTTTTTTTTGACGAATCGACGAGGACCCCCCCCCCACCCGACACCTCCCCGCCGTGCGGGATGTGGGAGTTATTTGACCATACTTCACCACGCTGGCTGGTGAACGTGGGTTGGTGAAGGTGGAGAAGCATCGGTGATGGGTAATACTAGCAATGGATGTTACTGTACGTAAGTCAGGGCCGTCCATGGGGGGTGGGGCCCTGCCTTCAAACTCAATCTCGAGTCTTACATCTGACATCGTGACGTCGAAGCGCCCCCCCCCCCCCAAAGCGCGGGGCCCCCCAAAGCGCGGGGCCCCCCAAAGCGCGGGGCCCCCCAAAGCGCGGGGCCCCCCAAAGCGCGGGGCCCGGTGCAGTCGTCCAGAGTTCGCAGTAATCCCTAGGGGACGGCTCTGCGTACGGTACGTACTGCTATCTACTGAGAGGCGGATCTGGAAACTTCTTCAAGGGTGGGTACGTACAGGGCAGTCCCGCAGTTTCAAATGTTTCAAATAGGGCCCGACATGAAGGATAACATTCAATTAATTCCATGCGGTAAATTGTCAGTTACAAATAAAAACAATTCTGGCTCCGTGGAGCCGCCACTGTCCGCCGACGAGTCGACAGCAGCGTGAAGGCAAGCACGATGCGGCACTGTGTTGTCCAGGCTCAGATTCGCATCAGCTTCCGAGGCGTGACGAGATTGTGCGTATTCCGGATGATTTTCTTTGATGAATAAAAAAAAACTTTGTCTGTCGGGGCAATTCGACTGCAGTTTTTTTTTTATTTCCCACTTACGACTCTCAATCAGAATGGAGCCGCCATACGGTGTTGTCTTGTTCCCACTTTTGCCGCATAAGTTAAACATTGAAACGAACAACCGCGACCATCGCTGCTCTGCCGAGTTGGCGGCCGATCCGTAAGAGACGGCCGCGCAGAGCTGCCTGGGGTCGAACGCGGCGACTTTGACTTCGCACGCGCAGCGCATCGATGGGATGTGCCGCTCATTTCCGTTGCAAGGCCGCCCCCCCCCCCCCCCCAAAGCGTCCAGCCTGCACGCACGACCCTCAGTGGAGGCAGAGACTCGCGCTGGGACCGCGCCTCTCCGAATCTCACGTGAACGGCGCCGCGTCCGCGGAGTCGCGCTCGGCATCTTTGAACTACGCCGCTCGCGATCGCTTTGGCGCGGAGCGAGCGGTCGATTAATTTAGTCCGCGCTTGTTACGTTCGCTGGACGCATTTAGCAAGAGCGGCGCTCGCTTGCGTGTTGTGTTCAAAGGCGAGCGGGGATATTCATAACGCGAGCACAACATGTCTCGCTCCTGGTTGTCCAGGCTAAGTTTTAACGGCAGTGCGCACTCTGTCGATATCAGGCTGGGCACGTGCAAAACAACGTGCGGTGACGTTCCAAAAGGAAAAAAAAACCGCCTACCGCATCCCTCCAGATTATAATAAGACCCTGGGGCAAGTTAGACGCACACCAGACAACGCGTGCCTGGTGTCAATGAATGCCACGTAAATCAGGATACATATCCAGACACGCCTGCTGGATTATTAGACGCACCCTACAACTTTTGCTTTAAAAATCCATGGGAATATGGTGGGCGGGGGTCAGAGTTCAGTGAGTACGGCGGTACATCTCGGCGCTCCGCTTGGGCACATTGGCACCGTTAATTATCAAAATTAAAGCGTCCGCAAGGCAATGACAGGGCCGGCGGTGATGAATGATTAATCCGCAGGAGGTGTTGTGTGTTTTTTTGGTTGTTGTTGTTGCATCTCTCTCGAGCTCTCCGCCAGGAAATTGCGTCTTTAAAGCAAACGCGACGCCTCGTGGAACCTGATATCGTCGCGACTTTGTGTGCAAGAGACATCAACAAACAACACAATGACATGTTGCCGCCTATTTGCCTTGCGGTCAAATTATGGGCAAACATCGTGGCCGTGATATTAAATTTTAAAAAGCACGAGATTAAATAATGGTTTACAGCCATTAGTCAGTACACTGCTGACTGAATGCTACCCTTAAAGCCGTGCCGGTTTATCTTCTTGGTTTTTTCGGTGAAGTCACGTAGAAGGGAAATAATAAAATAATAAAAATAAAACATAATAAAATAATATTCTCACGACGTTTCGGCCACAACGCAAGCAGCCGTCCTCAGGTGAAGAACAGGGCTGTCGGAAAGACAGCGTCCGAATTTTTTTCCGTGCCGGTTTGTTTGACCATACTTCACCACGCTGGGCAGTGCGAGTAGGTTGGGCAGTAGGGGACCGGTTCAGATATCACTCGCTACTGAGGTTGGCCGTGGCCTGGAATTAAAACTCAAATGGCTGAACCACTGAGATTGGATTATAATGTCGCTAGCCACTGATCTTAGCCGTAGTCGTGGCCTGGAATCGAACTGGGATAGCTCTAACCACTGCGTCCCCGCTCCGGCTAAGGTATTTTTTTCTCAGAAAGATGATCCCCTTGTAAAAAAAAAACATCGCATTTGATGTAAAAAAAACATACCCCACCGTAGTAAGAACTGCATTTACAGTGCCGTCGTAATCATGCACAGACGGCACGAGGCGGCCTTGCGAGCCTGCCTTTTGCAAATTGGCGTGGGTGACTCTTGATTGATCCAGTTTATTAAGTAAGCCGCCACCCACGGTGTATAGAGAGTGAAGCAGCCGTCTGTACAGCACAGACTGCACAAATGCCGGCGCGTGCATGTGCCAGTACAAATAACAGCGTTACGGGTTCGTCTGTCCGGTGTCGTTTGTAAACCGTCTGCAACGCAGGTTCCACGGCAACGCCACGACACATTGCACGAGAGAACAACCGAGGGCAGCTCCTCTTACGGCCATGTTGTTATCTTTGTTCGCATTGGGTTTTATAGTTGTTGGGGTTTTTTTTCTCTCTCTCCAAAAACTAGCACCGTTGAAGATCCAAGGTTCCATGCATCCTAAAGAAATGGAACAATGAATTGGCCACGCTTGCAGGGGCGCCGCGGTGGCGAGATGTTAATTACCTCGCCTGGGACACACGAGGTCGTCGTGTCGATCCCGACCCTGACTCCTGCTGTATATTTTGAGTTTGTTCTCCACGTGGTCGTGTGGATTTTTGTCCGGGTCCTCTAGCTCCACATTTAGAAATAAGCATTTAGAGTGTTTGGCTGATATAAATTTCACTTAATTGGGCTATCATTTGTGGTCGCTTCTGAAAAAAGAGCTATATAGCTCAGTGGGCCTTACCCGGTAAAATGAACAACATTTTAGTTTAGGTGGTGGTTGCCAGATAATTGCATGCCAGGATCGAAGGTGGAGAGATGGGGTGGTGATATCTTGGGGGAGGCTTTCATCCACCAGCGGATTGATCACGGCAGATGATAATTATTTAAGATGTCAGAATGTAACACATTTTTTTTCCTCTCTCTCTGTTTTGACACTGCGAAGTTTTTTTGGGGGGGGGATAAAAGAAGCGGACACAAGTGCGTGTCATTTTGGCACAGTGTAGTAACGAGTATGTTTAATATGCGTTTCTGTACAACAATCTAGGGCACAAATGTTTCCCGCAAAACAGACACTCACGCTGCGCTTGGGGATATAATGTTGACGGACGGTCCACGATTCATTGATTTGTGTGGCGTTTGATGTTAAACTACCCGCGCAAATATCTTCAAGATCTCCCCCGCGAGTCATTTGAGACCAAATCAGCTCTCCAATCGCCCACCGCAGGCTCTCGCAACGGGCCACGGACGTGGCTTTTCACGACTTCTCTCTCTTTCAACCAAAACTACAAATCTTGATACTGGGGGGCGAGTGGAGGTGGCCAGGAGCTGGTGGCAATACAGCAATGATTTCCTGAGTCTATCTGTGCGGAGCTTTGAGTGTTACCGACATACACGCGTGTGCTCGCGAATGTGGGATTCATCCGGGATTTTCCTTTTTTCACCCCCTTACTGCCACTCATTATCGGATGGAAACGATGAAGCATTGCAATCCAAGATTGTCCGGAAAATGTTTTGAGGCTTTGCTGGGTAAAGGGCATTACAGTTTTATTATTATTATTAACATAAGTGATGAATATTAATGATGGCTATCAGGTAGCTACGATGTGATTAATGATTGGGCACAGCACGTGGCTTGCTCCTCCACCCCCCCCGCCCCCCCCAGCTTCCATTTGACTGCTCGTGTATTTCCAGGCCCATGTTTCCACCTCGCGTCATAAGAAAACTCATCAGGGGAGATTATCTGCGAGAAACCCCATCTACATGCCACCCCCACCCCTCCCCATTATTTTAATAAAATCAAAACCTAATGCCAAATCTAAATTCCAATGTTCACCATGATCATCTAAATGTGTTTTTTACCTAGGTCAAAGGTCATCAACGATACCATAGCCCTTCTGGTTTCCATCCGACAAGAATAAGTCCTTCTCTCGTCGACTGTGATCAGATAATTACTCAAACATTGCGACTGACTCACAGACGGTGAGATTACGTTTGTTGTGAATTACGTGAGTTCTGGTTGTGCCCCCCCTCGGCTCCCCCACCTCCTTGTATCACCGAATGTCTTTACTTAAATTACGACACACACACACGTGTGTCATTTGGAAGCAGCACACACACATGACGTCAGCCGGAGCTGTCAGGGGCCTGAGCTCCGGAATATATTTCACTGCCTCACTCTCAGTCACCCCTCGAGGGTGGGACCTGGGCGTTTGGGGGTTGAATCCCCCTGCTTATTGTCCCCTGGATATTAACAATCGGTTATGGTAACTGATTAAGTCTGTCTGGTTTATTATTATTTTACAAACACAAATTGTAGCAATTTTATACGTCGGCTGTCACGACCAATATGTTTTGTAGCAGCTATACACGCACACACGGCGCACACGTGACATCCAGTGCTGAACTATTCTCCGTTATAAATACTGCACGGTCATTGAGTGGGCTAGCTCGAACTCAATTCCATGCAGTGCAGGGTAACACAGTAAGTGTAACACTTTCGCCATCTAGTGGTAATTCATTGGTATCAAAGATTTACAAACTTGGTTCTCAGGCAATTATTATATTTTGTTTCAAGATATCAGAACGTACGTGAGGCACAGTTGTTATAAATTTTAATTTGCACGTGTAAAACCGACGCATGGGTTAAATCGGAGCTTAATTTCAGCCGGAGTTGCGTCCAGGGCTGAATGCTGGAAAATATTTTTTTCTGCCCAACTACCTACCCACATCCCTGGTGTGGGTCTGGGGGGCTTTGCGTTGAAGTTGAAATTAAGCCTTCGTTAAAATATATATATTGTAAACACACAAGATATTACATTGACATACGTCATAAAATATATACTTATAACAAATATTACGAAGAGCGGTTATTTATACTGTTGCATTTATATTGTCTATTCAAAAGGCTTTGACGTCGATTCTAAGCATTCTATAGAAAAATATACTTAAGTATGAAAAATAAACGTTGAAATTAAAATGAATACAATATGTAACTTTCATTTATGGAACCTGAGTTGTCGAGTAGCAAACAGTATTCGGAAACAGGTGACACATGCTCCATTATACAGTGTCCTCAAAAAGACATAATAATGGCGCGAGACATGGGAAATTGGTGGGCGCCAGGGTGGTGAGATGTTAACTATCTCGCCTGGTATGCAGGAGGTCATGGGTTTGATCCCAACCCTGACGACTGTATATATGGAGTTTGCGTGTTCTGCCTGTGGTTGCGTGGATTTTTCACATTTAGAATCACGCGTTTAGAGCATTTGGCTGCGATAAACTTCCACACGACAAGCCACTTCGTTGAGCTATCATTTGTGGCCAGGACGCTTCTGAAAAAAGAGCTGTTATAGCTCAGTGGGCTTTACCTGGTAAAATAAACATCGTTTAGTTTTAGTGGCGTCCCAAGCAAGAACCTCACTCGACTCTCAACCGTGTCCAATCAAAACATGAAAGGTTTGAGTATGTCCTCTAAATGGAAGATCAGGACCACACCAAACTGTGAATGACGTGTGGTGAGAACCATCACGCTTCAACCACTGACGACTGGCCCCAATACAACCACGTGGTACTCTGGCGGAGCAAGCGGGACGTCTCCACACAAATACCAACCAGAATTCCGTAGAATGGCTTAACACATTAAAAATACAATAATGGCTGTATGCTTTGTTTAACGTCATATGAAATAAGTAGAAGAATGGGATATGTTTTTGGGGGAGGGAGGGAGGCGGGGGGAACCCTTACAAAAATAAATTCTCGTCACACTCGCGAACCTCAAACACCTGACTTGTATCCACCGCCACTGCGTCTCTGTGGCGCGCAGAAACGTCACGTGGCACGCGGCTGCAGAGTCGGCTCGTCACTTTCGGTGGCTTCAGTTGGAGATATGTAACCTTTCTATCGTATATCGATTTTGTTTATCCTATAATATAATAGACAATATTTAATGGAATTTCAATCTGCAGGTTTGATAGATGTGGTCTTCGTGGAAATAATGGGGTTTTGTTAATAACCCGGTTATATCATTGGCACTTGCACCATTGAATTCGCCCACTATTTTCAGGGATCCCACTGGCAAACTTTCAGCGTTGGAGAAAATGCACGCTCGGACACTGTTGTTTCTTGTCATCTTAAGATGCCGGGAGGTCATTAAGATCTCTTCGTATTATCTCTGAAACTGAGAAACAAAAACGTGCAATCAGGATAAAGTACGCACAAGCGAGATTTAAAATCACAAAGCAACATTTGTTCACTCAAAGTTGGGGGCGAGGTCCTGGTCTGCTTCTCACATCCTGAGGCGATCTTCAACAGACCACAGCCGAAATGTTAAATTGCCAGCATTAATTTTGATGATGAAGACAATAATGTCATCACTTGTGTGTAATCTATAATTCAAGGCCCCCATTTGGCCAGACATGGGTTATAACGGTTGGTTTGTTTTGGTCTTTGTCCGTTCATTATTCATTAACAATCATAATAATTATCATCAGTGGGTGAAGGCACACGGCTGGATATATGAAGTCTTCACGGCACACGCCTTAATCCACTGCTGGATGAAAGCTTGCCCAAGTAGTTGTTATCTCTGGGTCTGGCGATGTAACAATTTATCTCACTCTTGCACACGAGACGATTCGGCAAGTTCCCATATTGGGCTGTAAAACGATTGGCCAATCATGAGCCAAACATCCACACAGGAGCACTGGTTGCAGTTGAGTAGATACATATATATCACGTGTTCCAAGGTGTTTAAAGTGTTTGGGAGAAAACACTGTAACTTTAAGTCGCCATTGTAAAAAAAAAACTGGTGTGGCTGTCATTTTTATTGTGACATATTGGTCAACATTATATTTGTGTTTTATTTTTGTAGCCAAACTGGAACATTCAACATTAAAATAATGAGTATTTTAAACAGTGTCCGAGAAAATCGTAACACACACTGTGTGGACATCCTCACCAACACCTTTCCATTCATTTAATCGAACTCGACAAAGAAAAAAAAATGTCCCTTACCAGTCATTAAAAACTATTGAATGCAGCATGCTCATATTTCTATAAATACAGCTCGCTCTCATGTAGATGGGTGCAAGTTACTGGGAATAATAACATTTCCCACTACCCTATGACTAACAGTTATTGTTATAGATATGGGCAGAGATCTGGTCCGGGCACCTGACCGCACATTGCAGACTCGAGGTCTGCAATGTAATCGTCGGGGTTTTGAAGGAAAATTACGTTGGCTGACTAACTTGAGCCAATGGCTCTGCTAAGAGCCTCCGGTTGATGTGGGTGTTTGAGGTCAGTCCAGTTACTGGAAATGGCCTTTCCGTCCATTGCCCAAGGAGATTTTGGTGCCGAATTTCACCGTCCTACGCGCGTCACAGCTCGCTCGCGCACACGCACACACGCGCACACGCACACACAACAACAACAACCGCCATTCGCCACTAAGTGGCGGTGACGTCACCATGACGCTTGTGCCAGGTTATGTGGTTCCTTGAGGCCACGTGAAGTGTCAAACGCCCGCTGGTAGGAGGTCACGGGGCAGACCCAGGTGCCACGGGTCGACTGACTGAAATGACCGAGATGACTGGCTGATGCACCACCTATGCCCCCTACTGTGCCAACTTGTTGTGCTTTAGCCACTTGGCGCTCCGCTCGTTGTTGTGAGCGTCGCTCCTCCGCCCTCCGTTGTTGTTGGAGGGCGACTGCCTCCAACTGCCCAGTAGCGTCCTTCACGAGCCTCCTCCACAGAGGCCGATCTTGACACCGCTGTTACCAGTCATCGGCAAGTCCACTCAGCTCCACGTCCTCCTGTACCACATCACTCCATCTCTTCTCTAGCCCGTGCCGCGCACGTTTAGCCCCCTCTATCTGGCCGAACAAAAGCTGTTTAGGCATGCGGTGGCTGGGCATGCGGGCTACATGACCCAGCCAACGCAGCCTTGCCTGCCGGAGTAGCTCGCCAATGGGACTTTGCCCAGATTTTTCATGCACACACACACACACACATGCACGCACGCAAACGCCGACCCTAACCTTGCTGTGAGGTCACAGCACCCGCTGTGGTGGCAGGGCTCTTTGTGTTTGTTATGGAAACTGACGCGCGGTCACCTACCATCCTCCAGCATGCTGAACTCCTTCATGCCAAACACGTCTCCGTCCGGGGGTTCCTCCTTCACCGCCGCCGGGTTCCACGCGGGCGCCTCTCCGAATGGCACGCCGCAGTTCGCCCCCCGCCCTCCCACCGTCCCAAATGGCGGCCTCTCACCGGGCGAGCCCTTCGACCCCGCGACCTCTGCTCCGCCGGACGCCGGCATCGCCCCGTAGGCGGACGGCGTCCGCTCCCCCGACGCGTCGCGGCCCGCCCGGTGTCCGCTTGGCGGCGGCGGCGTTGGCTGCGCCATCCGGTAGGAGCACGAGGCGTCGGCCCGGCCCGCGGAGGGCGGAGCGGCTCCGGAGATGGCAACGGGCCGGCGGAGGCCCCCGCCCTCGGGCCACCGGGCGGGCTGGCCCACGAGCAGGGTAGGAGGCTGGGCGCCGCAATCTGGCCCGAACGAGAGGCGGGAGGCCTGGTTGGGGACGTCGGGCGCAAATGCTTGCTGCCGGCCCGCGGGGCCGAACGCGATCGCGGGGCCTCCCGGAGGCCCCGCGGCCGCGACGTTCACCGGAGCGGCGTGGGCGACTCCGCGGAGCGGCGAGAAGATGCCGCCGCCGCCGATGCCGATGACCGAGGCGGAGGGGGAGCACGACCGGGGCGACGGCACGCCGGCGGCGGAGGAGAACGCGGACGACCGGCCGGGGCTCGCGGAGAGCCTCGCGCCGGAACCGGCCGTGAGCGTCGGCGAGCTTCCGGGTGACGCCGCCGCCGCTTTGTGGGACGGGGAGAGGCGGGCGGAGACGGTGATCTGCTCGGAAGGAGATGAGGAGAGCCGCGCGGGGACGACGAGCGGTTGGGGCGAGGCCACGCCGCGGGAGACGGGGAACGCCATCGGCCGAGGCGGCGACGGGGAGGCCCCGCTGCCGCCGTACGCGGTGGCAGGTAGTAGGGGGGACGCGGGTCTGAACGTGTGGACCATCTGGTGGGCGAACTCGCACGGCGTCTCCTGCTTTATTGGGACACCTAAACACCGAGACAGAGGGCAGTGTTTTTTTAAGCAGTGTCAGCATTGCGCAATTGAGATATTTACGAATAAATGTACATACAAGGAAAAAATGAACTGCAGATATGCTTCCGAGGTTCATATCTTTCGGAAAAAACCCTTACGAATGATATGGCGATACCGTGATACATTGTATGATACGTAAACCGTGATAAACGGATTGTCCATTTTTGTAAAATACCGTCATTTTTTTACTATTGCTGGTCTTTGAAGTTCTCGTACATTTCTGAGAATGTTTGGAGAAGAAAAAGTTCACAACCATAATTAGCTTACAAAAATATATATATGAGAATAGGTTTTCCCCTTCTTTTTGGCAACAAAACAAGTGTTAAGATACTAAAACACCAAACTGAAACCTTTTACATCTCTGCATTAACCACAATGCTTGTGGTCAAAATGCAAACAAAAAACATTACTCTGATAATATATGCATTGTCTTTGAAATTGATTGATCCACACCAGAGACAGCTTTTTTTCGAGCCTAGTCTCAAACGGTGTTAGACCAGAGGACGCCAAAACATATATTACCCTTTAAATTAGTGTCCTGTAAATCGTTTTGTGGCATAAATGACACACGCCAATTCAAACCGTAATCGTTTTTCTAACAGTGAGTGCATTGTGAGCGGATGGTAAAGTTTCAATTAATATATTTCTTTCGAACTGCTTTTTGTGTTTAGTTTGTTGTCCTTCCCCCGAACCTCCGATTAGCACGGTTGGCTACGTACGGTGCGAAAGAAGTTCTACATACTCATGGCAGGCTTATGTTGAGTGAACTGCAGTTGAGTAACGTTTCAGCTGTATTTATCGCATACTTGATTACATAAAGGCACAAAAACAAGACTATGAACATGCTAAACACAATTGCAAAATTAACGGGATCTGATTGCACGATAAACATCACGGTGAAATGTACATTTTATTGGATAATGTCGAAATTACAATGCAGCAGCCACTCATGTACATCGAGTCTTCAGTAAGCGCTAGCTCGTAAGCAAAATGGGGTAACGTTTGTTGAAATTAAAGTTAACTATTGAATGAACAAAAGATCTAATCACTGCGTGTTCAAATTCGCGCGCTTAATGAACAGTAAACCAACCACGTGTCCGTGTCTTAAACCTCGGCGCGTATCATTTAATCGAGCCCTCTTTTCGTGCCAAGAGCAGTGGCCAACAACGGCCACACTGATCGCCGCAATGAGAATGACATTTGCATAGACAAGCCATCAGCATTTTGCGGCTTATAATGAGAGAAACGTCTTAGATCCTGATACCGAAATGTGCGCTTGGCTGACAGCAACGGGTGGGGGAGGGTGGTGGGGGGGTGGTGGCAGGGACTATTTTTAACTGCTGGGGGCACAGAATTCCAAGGATTGAATAATCGTGAGACCACAAGGGCCTCCTGCTGGTGACGTTCAACACTCCTGCTCGTTGAGATAACTCGGCGTCGTTGGCTTGGTCAGCTTCAGCTTGTACTTTGATCACTCTCTCTCTCTCTTCTCGCGCCCGTGTTTTTTTAATATACGCGTACGTGTGCCCGTTTCCGCATCGGTTTTTAGGTAACGGGTGTCTATTTATGGTCACCAAAACTACGTTCGCTTTTCGCCGTAATGAAGTGCCTAGAATCTTGTATATGTAAAATACTTGGTGACTACTCTTGTGAAGCCAAAACAATTCCAACCTCACGTCAATTCCCAGCCGCCATCGTTTAGAAATAATCGTAGCGAGTTTTGTTGATTTTGTCACTAGCCCTGATGCAACAGGTGTCATAGGTCAAGAGTCATTTATTTTTAAGTACAATTGAAAATTCTAGATTTGAAGCTTTCGTGACTGCAAGGATTCATATTCTTTACCTATGTGACTTTACCGAAAAAACCTAAGAATATGTACCATTGAAAATGTCTAATTATATATTTTTATTTTTGTTTGTAATTTCATACCAGGTTCAAATCCTGAATGCCACAAGCTCTCTCAAGCAGCTGAAATGCAGTTACACTTAGTCTGTGCATGTGTGTTGCAGTTTTACCATATGCTGTATATTTTTTGTGCCACTTAGGCCTATTTTATCTGATACAATGTAAAATAAGTCTACGTTTAGTTCATCTTCTCCTGGCTTTTTATACATGTAGCGGTAAGGCAAAAAAACGAATCGCTGTAATACCTTTTCACACTTGTGCCTTTACTGCCCACACCTTTTCATCACTTGATGTCTTATTTCTAATAAGCCCTCCACTAAATTTGAAATAACACGATGAGCAAAGCTCCACCAATGTTCGGCTGATGGTGCACTCAAGCTTCGAAAAAGTGAGAAAAATCCCAAACTATTAATTGTATTTATAGAACGTATGTTTCTAACTTGTTCGCCATCGAAAGTGTGAACTATACTTTGACACGGCTCCCAATAAGAGCTTTTATCTGATAAGGGCTGTTACCACGGAGGCTGTTTTAGGAGCACGCTGGGCTTATCTATGCAGGGCAGGCACTGTTGTGGCAAATTTATTGGCTTTAACAACCGCCGTCCCCCCCCCCGTCTCCCCATTTTCCCCCCACCCTAAACAAAAAGAAAAACATGAACATTGATCGCGTGAGGCGTGAGCCACCGGCTGATCCACATTGAATGCAAGTTCTATTTCTTGCAATTATATTTAGTTGGTGTTCTTCCAGTTGCGTTGTGATTTTTGCTTCAGTGCTTACAATTTGCCGCTTTGAAATGCTTTGGCGCGAATGGTCAAGGGATCATCAGAATTTTTGCGCTATTTATTCACTGAAATTGCTGTTATGCATTCATGCTAGCCCTACTTTTTTGTTTCAACCCCACAATATTTACACGTTGTTATGGTTTCGTGGCGTATTTATTTGTCGATATATATGCTGATAATATTGTGAATGGTAAACATAAGAAACGCATGCTTGGAATGGGATCCCATCTTATATTTGAGATTTACGTTAGTGAATCCTTTTTAAATTGTGCATCGATCAGATCTTGGTGCGATCAAGATCAAAGCAAGTCCTGATCAGCTTATCAGCTGCTCTTTTACTTGACAGTCATAAAAGTAACGCTAGATGGCTGGCGAGACAACCCTGTTGAATGTTTAGCTGACGGATGCCATTAACAAGTGGAAATCAATAATAAGAATAAATAATTTGCAGCTGAATGATATGAAAAATACGAACAGATATTTCTTATTTAATAATGACATATGGTCTTTTATAATCTAGTGCATGAATTACAAATACGAAAAAAACATTGTTTTACTTTAGAGTTAACATTCTAAACATTCCCCCTTGAAATCAAACGCAGGCCCTCGTCTTTGAATATGCACATATACTAAGACATAGATTCATCTTTTGTAGCCTTCAGCATACTGTTGGAAATTTCTAGCAGCGAGCACTTGATAAGGCCGGCGCGGCACACGAGGTGCCGGGTGGATAGCACCACGCCCGTGCCACCTTTATCTCCCCAATGCTGATCACACACAACACCGGCTACTCATTAAATGCTGGGTCCACTTAGGGGAGGCCCGGGATCGGTTCAGATATTCTCTCCCGATGTTGGCTGTTCGCGGGAATCAAATTCTGATTGCCGAGTACGTGGTGTTGTGCGCAAACCATTACACTGCTGCTCCCCCCAAACTTATAAATTAACAACCACCCACATTCATGTGTGTGTGTGTGCCTGAGACCTATGTGTGTGTGTATCAGTACAATAGAAGTTTTATTTAAAAGATCTAGTGGTGAATAATGGAAATGATATCTGCGTTGGGGTGAGCGGTGGACAAGAGGAAGAATTCTAGATTTGAAGCTTTCGTGACTGCAAGGATTGATACTCTTAGTTCTTTCGGTAAAGTCACGTCGGTAAAAAATGAAATAAAAATTATTAATAATAAAATAAAATAATAAACTATTATTTTATTTTATTTTTATTAATGAAATAAAAATTAATAAAAATAGAATAACAAATTATTATTTTATTTTATTTTTATTAATTTTAATTTCATTTTTTACCTACGTGACTTTACCGAAAGAACTAAGAGTAAGAGGAAGAATGTTCATCGGTGGGCGGATAACGAGGAGTGTCGCAGCATGTTCATCTGCAGCAAGATGTCCGGTGTGGGTGTCGCTTGCCTGTGAGCGGCAGGTAAGTGAGGGAGTGGTTCTGGCTCTTTTCCCGCTTTCCGTTGCAGACGTAAACCTGCACGCTCACGGGCGCAGCGACGTTGCGGTCTTGGTACGGTGGGACGCGCACCAAGGCACTGGCCTGCACGCACACGCGACACGCACGCACGACACGCAAGACACGCGACACGCACACACGACACGACACACATCAATCACGGGAGTTCCTCGGCAGCCAGGATCGGTTTGCGTGGCTGAATGTCCATGCACCGTGCACGGCATCCGTAGAGTTAAAGTCCATTGTTAAAGAATCATAAATCGAGGGCAGTTTGGGCTCGGTTGATAAAACTATTCAAAGACAAAAATCCCACATAGCCGTGAACAGACTGTTGGGGCAAGTGATGTTAGCGAGCTCCTGTTAGGGCGGCACGACGCACAAGTGGGTGGGTGGCCAGGACCACATCTGGCCGCCTTTGCCTTCCCAGTGTCGATGTTTCAGACACTGCACTGGGTACTTAAGGGACATGCTGCAATTGTTTTAAACGCTTTCATTGACTGCTGTTAAAGATCACTCTAGTTTCTCACGTTTTTGCCATACACGATATATTTGATGTCACATCAACATTCAATCACATCGTGCAAACGGCTGTCCCACTGTGAGTCTGTAATGATGGATGATGCCTCTACAGGGGGGTGGACCATCCTCTACACTGCTGCGTGTATTAATACCAGACGCAAAACATTTTATTTGACCGTGGCATATTCCATAAATTGTTTCAGCTCGGGGTCAAAATGCCATTCAAGAAAATGTTTGTTTTACATTGTGGTGATGTAGCGGCCGCTAGTGGCTGCAGGGGTCACAGTAACCAAATGCATATGATGTCTATGAATCGAAACCCATTGGTTATTGCAAGCACAGTACTATACATGCATTGTGAGCTTAAACGTGAACATTGCTGAATTGATGCATCTGTTGCACTTCTAAGACTTTATATGAAAGTACAATTATACACATGAAAATTGCAATCAAGTAAACTTTTACAACCTAGTTTGGCATTACAATCATACGTTACTAACATATGGGATGGATATAATCTTATGGCATAATATATTTAGCTCTTCAAATTTCTAATGTAACATTGCTTCCCGCTACTTGACTAAACATTCCCAACTAATGAACGTTGCGAGCGATATCTGGACCGGTCCAGGGCCGAATGCTTCCATCACCAACACACACTGACCAGCATGGAGACGTATGGTGGTCAAACAACCCCCACGACATGGGTCAATTTGGTTCCTTTAGCGCGCAGTGGATTAACACAGAGCTCTACGTAATTACTGAGGCCACCGAGGTGGATTCAGCGATGGGGGAGGGGGTGATTGGAGAAATTGCCCCCCCCCTCTCTCCACCCATCCGTTGTATGTACTGTACGTCGAACTTCTTTCGTACCGTACGTAGCCAAACGTGCTAATCGGAGTGTGTGGGGGAAGGGCAACAAACTAAACACAAAAAGCAGTTGTCAAGAAATGAACCCCTTGATGACCCATGCATTTGTATTTTATTGATATTTAACATGGACTACACATTGCTACTTAGTTATTTTTGTACGAACATTGGGGGGCCCCTCTTGGGGCGTTTCTACATCCGCTTGTGCGGAGTAGTGTGCGTCACCAGAACCGTGAGCTAGCAACTTAGTGACACTGCTCCCATCCGCAGCAAACCCCAGGCGGTTAGCCACAGGCCTCTTGGGCGAGCCGCACGCTCTGCGAAGATGCGACGCGTCTCGCCGTGCGAGCGAGGCACTGACCTCCGCTGTCAGCGAGCGTCAAGGGGGCCGAGTTCACGTTCCTCGCTTTAGAAACGTCGTCCCCAATGTCGCCGAAGCTTTCCCGATTTTTGTTCCACTTTAAAAAGCACAAAAGAAAGTTCTGGGCTCTTGCTTGACTCATGATACGAAAATAGGTTTATATATATTGTTGCTATATTTGCAAAGCGTAAAGATGCCAATGACAATTTATTTACACCCATAGTGTGGATAACGTTCAGTATTTTAGAACCTTCCACGTGTGAAACAGCAAGGGAAGGGCGATCTGGGAAGCGGGGTTGGGGTTGGCACAGGGCTAGGCGGGCCCTATGTGAAGGTGGGGGCCAGCTTTGAACGAGTAGAGCCACCCACTGCATGGGGGCTAGTGGTTAAGTAGGCGTGGCTATACCAAAGTGGGCGTGGTTGACCGAGGGGGAGGGGCTGCCAGCTCAACACGTGTGTCTCAGTTGAGCCTCCCAGAAATTTGCCAGCCTTAATTCCCCCTGTTTCTAAGCGAACAAACAGCACAATGCAATCTCGTTCCGTCTCTGCAGTCTGCAGTGTTTCGAGTGCAAATACAGCTTTCACCTTCACAGCAATTGGGGTTCTGTTGAAACGGCTTTATCTACTCACCGAATGGAAGTTCTCCATCGTAAGGTCGACCTCCTTCTCCCACACAGTCCGTCCATCTTTGAGAGTAAATATTCATATACGTTATGACTTTCAAGGCAATGTGCCAAAAGGCAACGGCGGGTTATGAACATTTTTTTAAATTAAATATCGTGCAGGTATTTTGTCATTCGGTTGAGCATTAAAAAAAAGCCAAGCCCTGTATCTCAGCAGTCAGAAAATGTTAATATTACGCGTCCCAGATTCTCACTCTTCTGCCGTACGTTTCCTTTATACGTATACAATGTTCATCTTCTTGGTTCTTTCGGTAAAGTCACGTAGAAGGGAAGTAATAAAATAATAAAAATAAAACATAATACAATAATGCGCTAGTAACTTAGTGACACTGCTCCCATCCGCAGGGAAGTAATAATAAAACATAATAAAATAATTATTTTATTATGCTTCATTTTTATTATTTTATTACTTCCCCTCTACGTGACTTTACCGAAAGAACCAAGGAGATGAATCCCTGCAGTCACGAAAGCTTTAAATCGAAGTATACAATGTTGTTATTTCCTTGCGATACATTTTCACCCGTAGCTGGCATTCCGAGCGTACGCATTATTCAGTTGCGTTTCATGTTCCTGTTTGCGTTTGGAGTCCACATCGCTTCATAAATATACATCCTCTCAACCGTCTCGCGCCTTTTGTTACCCCGCTGTACGGGAACTAACGCGAGGGTTGTCTCACCCAGCCTCCGATTTTACTTCTTTGTATTTCCCTTCTCAGCGGAACTTTTAATTGGCCCCATGTGAAACTCTACAGGGCTGAAAGCAACGAGTGGTGGTGACACTTTTGCCCTTCCCCGTTTGTTCCCACAGCCGGGTTCGGAGTGAGAATTTGTACAGCTGAGGTGATAATTCACCATGTGCATTACAGCTGCCAAATGACAACCCCCCCCCCCCGCCATGGGTCGTCTTAGCACAATTTTTCAGCGGCAGGGAACGCGACTGGGATACAATTACAGCGATGCAAATTCGTTTCCAAAGTGAAATGTTATAACCCCACGTGCACGTTTAATTGTTAATGTTTCAATATGGATGTTTACAAAAAAAAATACATTTATTTACACACTTTTTTTACGATATGAACCAAAACCACCAAACTTAACAAAAAAAGGGGAGGTCACAACTTAATGAAGCTCTGTATACAGTGTACACCTCATAAAATATATACGTGTGCAGGAATATTAAAACGTCTGGTTGCCGCTTAGCAAGAAAAGAACGCAGACAAAGCGATAACAAGATCAAAGCCCTCGTGGTGGGGCCGCTCACCTTCCCCCTTCTGTGTGAAGATGACCTTCGACTCTGGAAGAAAATTGCTTCCAGTGATGACCATCTCGTCTCCACCCATCACAGAGCAGCTGTTGATGCTCAACCGCTCAATCAGAGGGTGCTTCTGTGCAGATCTCTGAGCTGGAACGGACATCATCATCATTATAATTAGTATTACCATCATCATTGTCGTTTTCATAAAAGTGCCATTGCTTTCCATTACCAATGATTACCAATGTTAATATCATCATCGTAATAAGTGTCATCATTCACAATTTATCACGGTCATCGTAACCGTCGCCATGAATGAAGGATATCGCTTTTTAGTGGCCTTTTGATTGTGTTTTTTTTTTACATAAATACAAAAATTAACATCAAACCCCGGTTCTAGAAATCTCAGAAGTGGCCGCACTTGAATTAACACGCATTGTCCAGCAACAATGTGGGATTCATCAGGATATTCAAATCCCATTATCATTGAAGCTTCTGCACTTCAATCACGGGCCCACGTTGTCAGGTGGTTCCGTGTGATATTGAAATTGTCTCCGCAGCCTCATTACTGCGAGGGGCTTGAACAAGTGGCTCTCCAGAGAGCCGCCCGTTGCTGCTGCGCCTTGTGGCCACACGGAATCGCGACGCCACACTTGTTCATTTGCTCCCCGCTAACATTTGTTTGCGTGCGATTTGCAGAAGCGACGTGTGGAATAGCTGACGCCGACACAAATTGGTGAATAGCGTGCATCATCCAGCCCTCGGCGCTGACGAGGGGCTGCACTGTAACACCCTTGACAGCGAGAGGCAGTTCCGTTCAGACGCGGCGCTAAGGTTGTAGGAACCCCCGCGAGAACCATTAACAGCTACCCCCCCCCCCTGCAACCACATTTGTAATTATTTATTTTATAGCTTACTATCTTCTATCGATTGTGGGCTTTAGTAGGGGAAGTCAAAAGACAAAGATCCCCCGTATAGCCTGAACAGACTGTTGGGGCAAGTGCTGTTCGCGTGCACCTATGAAGGCCGGAACGGTACACAAAGGGGGTTGTGGGTGGCGAGCACCATGCTCAACCGCCTTTGTTTCCCCAGTGGCGATGTTTTGTACATCTCCACCAGGTACTCATTTGAGGCTGAGTCGACCTAGGGGAGGCCCAAGACGGGTTCAGATATTCGTCACTGGCGTTGGCTGTCGGCGGGATACTAACTCGGGTCACCGGGTTCGTAGTGCAGCGCGCTAACAACCACACTACACTACCGCTCTAACAACTACACTACCACTCTAACAACTACACTACCACTCTAACAACTACACTACCGCTCTAACAACTACACTACCACTCTAACAACTACACTACCACTCTAACAACTACACTACCGCTCTAACAACTACACTACCACTCTAACAACTACACTACCACTCTAACAACTACACTACCGCTCTAACAACTACACTACCACTCTAACAACTACACTACCACTCTAACAACTACACTACCACTCTAACAACTACACTACCGCTCTAACAACTACACTACCACTCTAACAACTACACTACCACTCTAACAACTACACTACCACTCTAACAACTACACTACCGCTCTAACAACTACACTACCGCTCTAACAACCACACTACCGCTCTAACAACCACACTACCGCTCTAACAACTACACTACCGCTCTAACAACTACACTACCGCTCTAACAACTACACTACCGCGCTAACAACTACACTACCGCTCTAACAACCACACTACCGCTCTAACAACTACACTACCGCTCTAACAACTACACTACCGCTCTAACAACTACACTACCGCTCTAACAACCACACTACCGCGCTAACAACTACACTACCGCTCTAACAACTACACTACCGCTCTAACAACTACACTACCGCGCTAACAACTACACTACCGCTCTAACAACTACACTACCGCTCTAACAACTACACTACCGCGCTAACAACTACACTACCGCGCTAACAACTACACTACCGCTCTAACAACCACACTACCGCTCTAACAACTACACTACCGCTCTAACAACTACACTACCGCTCTAACAACTACACTACCGCGCTAACAACTACACTACCGCTCTAACAACTACACTACCGCTCTAACAACCACACTACCGCTCTAACAACTACACTACCGCTCTAACAACCACACTACCGCTCTAACAACCACACTACCGCGCTAACAACTACACTACCGCTCTAACAACTACACTACACTACCGCTCTAACAACCACACTACCGCGCTAACAACTACACTACCGCTCTAACAACTACACTACCGCTCTAACAACTACACTACCGCTCTAACAACCACACTACCGCGCTAACAACTACACTACCGCTCTAACAACTACACTACCGCTCTAACAACTACACTACCGCTCTAACAACCACACTACCGCGCTAACAACTACACTACCGCTCTAACAACTACACTACCGCTCTAACAACCACACTACCGCGCTAACAACCACACTACCGCTCTAACAACCACACTACCGCTCTAACAACCACACTACCGCGCTAACAACTACACTACCGCTCTAACAACTACACTACCGCTCTAACAACTACACTACCGCTCTAACAACTACACTACCGCTCTAACAACTACACTACCGCTCTAACAACTACACTACCGCTCTAACAACCACACTACCGCGCTAACAACCACACTACCGCTCTAACAACTACACTACCGCTCTAACAACTACACTACCGCGCTAACAACCACACTACCGCGCTAACAACTACACTACCGCTCTAACAACTACACTACCGCTCTAACAACTACACTACCGCGCTAACAACCACACTACCGCGCTAACAACCACACTACCGCTCTAACAACTACACTACCGCTCTAACAACTACACTACCGCTCTAACAACCACACTACCGCGCTAACAACTACACTACCGCTCTAACAACCACACTACCGCTCTAACAACCACACTACCGCTCTAACAACTACACTACCACTCTAACAACTACACTACCGCTCTAACAACCACACTACCGCTCTAACAACCACACTACCGCTCTAACAACCACACTACCGCTCTAACAACTACACTACCACTCTAACAACTACACTACCACTCTAACAACTACACTACCGCTCTAACAACCACACTACCGCTCTAACAACCACACTACCGCTCTAACAACCACACTACCGCTCTAACAACTACACTACCACTCTAACAACTACACTACCGCTCTAACAACTACACTACACTACCACTCTAACAACCACACTACCGCTCTAACAACTACACTACCGCTCTAACAACTACACTACCGCTCTAACAACTACACTACCACTCTAACAACTACACTACCGCTCTAACAACCACACTACCGCTCTAACAACCACACTACCGCTCTAACAACCACACTACCGCTCTAACAACTACACTACCACTCTAACAACTACACTACCACTCTAACAACTACACTACCGCTCTAACAACCACACTACCGCTCTAACAACCACACTACCGCTCTAACAACCACACTACCGCTCTAACAACTACACTACCACTCTAACAACTACACTACCGCTCTAACAACTACACTACCGCTCTAACAACCACACTACCGCTCTAACAACCACACTACCGCTCTAACAACTACACTACCGCTCTAACAACTACACTACCGCTCTAACAACTACACTACCGCTCTAACAACTACACTACCGCTCTAACAACCACACTACCGCTCTAACAACTACACTACACTACCGCTCTAACAACCACACTACCGCTCTAACAACTACACTACCGCTCTAACAACTACACTACCGCTCTAACAACTACACTACCGCTCTAACAACCACACTACCGCTCTAACAACTACACTACCGCTCTAACAACCACACTACACTACCGCTCTAACAACTACACTACACTACCGCTCTAACAACCACACTACCGCTCTAACAACTACACTACACTACCGCTCTAACAACCACACTACCGCTCTAACAACCACACTACACTACCGCTCTAACAACCACACTACCGCTCTAACAACTACACTACCGCTCTAACAACTACACTACCGCTCTAACAACCACACTACACTACCGCTCTAACAACTACACTACCGCTCTAACAACTACACTACCGCGCTAACAACTACACTACCGCTCTAACAACTACACTACACTACCGCTCTAACAACCACACTACCGCTCTAACAACTACACTACCGCGCTAACAACCACACTACCGCTCTAACAACTACACTACCGCTCTAACAACTACACTACACTACCGCTCTAACAACTACACTACCGCTCTAACAACTACACTACCGCGCTAACAACCACACTACACTACCGCTCTAACAACTACACTACCGCTCTAACAACTACACTACACTACCGCTCTAACAACTACACTACCGCTCTAACAACCACACTACCGCTCTAACAACTACACTACCGCTCTAACAACCACACTACACTACCGCTCTAACAACTACACTACCGCTCTAACAACTACACTACCGCGCTAACAACCACACTACACTACCGCTCTAACAACTACACTACCGCTCTAACAACTACACTACCGCGCTAACAACCACACTACACTACCGCTCTAACAACTACACTACCGCGCTAACAACCACACTACACTACCGCTCTAACAACTACACTACCGCTCTAACAACTACACTACCGCTCTAACAACCACACTACACTACCGCTCTAACAACTACACTACCGCTCTAACAACTACACTACCGCTCTAACAACCACACTACACTACCGCTCTAACAACTACACTACCGCTCTAACAACTACACTACCGCTCTAACAACCACACTACACTACCGCTCTAACAACCACACTACCGCTCTAACAACTACACTACCGCTCTAACAACTACACTACACTACCGCTCTAACAACTACACTACCGCTCTAACAACTACACTACCGCTCTAACAACCACACTACACTACCGCTCTAACAACTACACTACCGCTCTAACAACTACACTACCGCGCTAACAACTACACTACCGCTCTAACAACTACACTACACTACCGCTCTAACAACTACACTACCGCTCTAACAACCACACTACCGCTCTAACAACCACACTACCGCTCTAACAACCACACTACACTACCGCTCTAACAACTACACTACCGCTCTAACAACTACACTACCGCGCTAACAACTACACTACCGCTCTAACAACTACACTACACTACCGCTCTAACAACTACACTACCGCTCTAACAACTACACTACCGCTCTAACAACCACACTACACTACCGCTCTAACAACTACACTACCGCTCTAACAACTACACTACCGCGCTAACAACTACACTACCGCTCTAACAACTACACTACACTACCGCTCTAACAACTACACTACCGCTCTAACAACTACACTACCGCTCTAACAACTACACTACCGCTCTAACAACTACACTACCGCTCTAACAACTACACTACACTACCGCTCTAACAACCACACTACCGCTCTAACAACTACACTACCGCTCTAACAACTACACTACCGCTCTAACAACCACACTACCGCTCTAACAACCACACTACCGCTCTAACAACCACACTACCGCTCTAACAACCACACTACCGCTCTAACAACCACACTACCGCTCTAACAACTACACTACCGCTCTAACAACTACACTACACTACCGCTCTAACAACTACACTACCGCTCTAACAACTACACTACCGCTCTAACAACTACACTACCGCTCTAACAACTACACTACCGCTCTAACAACTACACTACACTACCGCTCTAACAACTACACTACCGCTCTAACAACTACACTACCGCTCCCCCGCGGCCAGCTAAGTGATGGGTCGGGGCCACGTCCCTCGAAGGGATCCTCCCCGATGGTCGAGACGAAAGTCGGAGAAGCAGCCAAATGAGAGAATGTGTCTGAGGGTCTGTCCAGCCCATGGAGATGGAATCGGTAAGACAGGAGCCAGATGTATTGCTGCATCCGCGTGTGTGAGGAATGGTGACGGCTTGGGGGAGGCCTTCACCCAGCAGTGGAGAGAGATCATGGACATTTGCATTGTGTGTATCTGCAGTATGTCGTAAATAATAATGTCACAATTAATTGCTCCACTTCGATCCTCCCAGTCATTCCGCTTCAACGATTCGATCAATTGTCACAATTTGGCCGAGCGATTTAATCCGCGAATTATTTCTCGTTTGTATAGTTTCGTCCGTTCCATTGGCCCAGATGTGGCGTACACATATCATTTTCAAATACATCAATTTGTATATATTAACAATACATTATCATAGGCACAATAACGTGCTATTCTCATAGGCACAATAATGTGCTACTATGCATCGTCACATGCCCAATTATAAATATTGATGTTGTTCAGCGACAAGCATATTACACCCTCTTTGTCAATCTACTGCTGCGTGAACAATCGTCGGGGTTCTTTGACTTACTCGCTGGTCACTGCGGATTTGTGAAGCTGTCCCGAACTGGTTCAGATATCGCCACTGAATCGAACTCTGGTCGCCCGGCTCATAGTGCCCACCGAATGTAACTGCAACTCATGCCCAGTATGCATTGCGGAGGAATCGTTGTTCTGCGGTCATCCCTGTGACCAACAGCCCTTGCCACTGCGTGCAACCGTCAAGTCGGCCGCACCGCGCGCTGAAGAGTAAACAGTGCCGAAGGAAAGCGCGTCACCCGTCAACCAAGCGGGTGTTTTTTTAAATTTGTATTTTCACCAGGTAAGCCCCACCAGGAGCTATGCAACTCTCTTTCAGAAGCGACCTGGCAGCCACAAATGATAGCTCAACGAAGTGGCCCATCGTCACGTGGGAATTTAGAGCAGCCAGACACTCTAAACGCGCGATGTTGATTGTAAATGTGGAGGGGGAAAAAACCGGAGAACCCGGAGAAAAAGGTGATTGCACCATGCCAACAGTATTGCCGCTGCGAGACATCGAGGTGGCACGGGAATAGTAGCCACAGCAACGGCGAGAGAACGCCAGGTGCTGTGGTTGTCGTGGTGTGTCGTGGTGTGTCGAGTGAAGAATCGCTTGCCGGGTCACCAATCCCGACAGAGCCGGTTCATGAGTAAGCCCTCATTGTTTGACGGACATTTGGACCCCTCCAAATGTCCCCCACGGACACAGTTGTTGTAACTTGCAGACCCCCCCCGACTGGACATATTTGAAAAATAGCTTCGTGGCTCTTAGGATTCCTCCAGGATGAATAAAGATTCTATAACTAAAGATTCTATAAACAAAAACAAACGATTTTATTTTTGATTTTACCAGGTAAGGCCCACTGAGCTGCTATATGGCTTTTTTTACAGAAGCGACTTGGCCACAAATGATAGCTCAACGAAGTGGCCTATCATCACGTGGACATTTATAGCAGCCAAAAGCTCTAAAAGCACATTGATTCTTAATGTGGAGTGAAAAACCGGAGGACCCGGAGAAAAATAAACGCGACTAACCGCCGTGTACTCACTTATACTGCGGTACAATTTTTTTGCGGTATCAAAATGATGAAAGGAGAATAGGCTTTAACCTTACACACGTAATTATCAAAGCACTTTGCGTGTTTTATCACAAGCATGTGTGCTTAATGCATGTGGAAATGTATAGCAGCCACATGCTCTGAACGCGTGTTCCTAAATGTGGAGGGGGAAAAAAACCAGAGGACCCGGTGAAAAAAATCCACGCGACCACGGCGGAGAGAGACATGCTAATTCCACATAAACAGGCGTCGGGGTCCAAGTCACGACCTCCTGTATACCAGGCGAGGTCTTTAACATCTCGCCCGTAATCCGTGGCCATCTGACTCCGACAAATCAGGCGTGCGCGACTGTAGCTGCACGACGGCAACCGCCAGTGCAGTGGCGAGGCACTCCTCCTCTTCCTGGTCTCTCCGTGCCATTTGGAAGCACGCGGAGAGAGAGAGAGAGATGGGGATGGGGGATACGGGGAGTGGCAGAGCAGAGCAGCCAGCAGCAGCAGCAGGTCGCCGCAGGTGCAAACTGTTCCGGGAAATGTGTGAAAGGCAGCTGGAGTGACTGAGAGGCACAACCTGACCTATAGCAAACAGGCGCATGGATGGGTAATGCATTGCTGGTTGGATTTTAGCAGATGCGGCGAGGTGTTACGCTTGGAATACACAAGCACAGCCGGGGACATTATTTGGTGCGTGCATATGAGTGTGTGCGCGCGTGTTGTGTGGGAAGCATACTGCGGGGAGCGGTGGTGTAACGGTTAGCGCTACGCTGCGTTCCGAACCCGGCGACCCGTGTTGGATTCCCGCTCACGGCCACCACCAGTGACGATTATCTGAACCGATCCCGGGCCTCCCCTAGATCGAGTCGGTCTCAAATGAGCACCTTGTGTGGCGTGTAAACATCGCCGCTGGGGAGACAAAGGCGGCCAGCCGTGGTGCTGGCCACCCACCCCTTCGTGTGCCACAGTGCCGGCCTTCATTGGTGCTGGCTAACAGCACTTGCCCCAACAGTCTATTAAGGCAATACGGGGGATCTTTGTATTTGTGGGAAGTGGTGGTGTTGTGGTTAGTGCGCTGTGCCTGGCGATCTGCACTCGATTCCCAGCCATGGCTAACGTGAGTGGTGAGTGATTTCTGCACCGGTTTTGGACTTCCCCTAGGTGCACTCAGCCTTAATTGAGTACCTCTTACAGGATGTAAGCATCATCACTGGGGGTGAGAAAGGTGGATCGGCGTGGTCGTGGTCACACCACCTCTCGTGCGCCGTTGCGGCCTTCATAGGTGCTGGTGAACAGCACTTACTTTCACAGTAACAGTGTGTGAGGCTATGTAATAGGTCTTGGCTAACAGCACTTGCTTTAACAGTAACAGTGTGTAAGGCTATGTAATAGGTCTTGGCTAACAGGACTTGCTTTAAACAGTGTGTCAGGCTAAGTAATAGTTCCTGGCTTACAGCACTTACTTTCACAGTGTGTAAGGCTATTTAATAGGTGCTGGCTAACAGCACTTGCTTTAACAGTAACAGTGTGTAAGGCTATGTAATAGGTGCTGGCTAATATCACTTACTTGCACAGTGTGTAAGGCTATGTATATATATTGTTAAAAAAACGTCATTCATGAACGTACGGTTATATGCTCAACATTGAACAGATGAAATGCCCACATCACTTCCAGTACAGTGGTGGAAAACTGGCAGCACGACTGGGTAAGGATATTTACATAAGTTCCAGGTGTGTGTTGAGTCATGGGGCTCGGTTAAGATTTCATGTCAAAATAATGGGATTTTTAAAAATAGTTTTTTATAGTTTGGAATTCATTTAATTACACTTCCTAATATTTAACCTTTTTTTAGACATGAATGAGCAATATTTAGGTTTTAGTCGGCATAGGCTGCTGCTAATTTGAAACTTTGAACCGCCATTCTTTGTCCGTGTTTTAAAACAATAAAAATAATCTAGAGGCCTTTGTCATGCACACATCTACTGTTGACATGTGTACGGCGATAAAAAAAAAATGCAAACATCAGTCCCATACTTGCATATGTCAGGGTGTTGCATTGCAAAGAATCGAAACTAAATCCCACGTTTGTTAAAAAATAATATAGCTCAATGGCCATTAAGTTTATAGGTCGTTTGACCAAAGTTGAGCAGCTGCGTGCTGTGGCAAATGGGGGCAGGGGGATGTTGGGGGGGGGGGGATGTTGGGGGGGGGGATGTTGGGGGGGGGGGGGGAGATGTTGGAGGGGGGGGGATTTTGGGCGGGGGGGAGCTAAAATTCAGCTTGGTCTGTCCGGGTCTGGTATGGAGGAGGTCGTGGGTTCGATCCCGACCATGACGCCTGCATATTTGGAGTGTGCATATTCTCATCGTAGTCGCGTGGATTTTTCTCTAGGTCCTCCAGTTTTTCCCTCCACATTTAAAAACACGCCTTTAGAGTATATTTGTCTGCTATACATTTCAACGTGATAAGCCACTTCGTTGAGCTATCATTTGTGGCCGGATCGCTTCTGAAAAAGTGCTTCATAGCTCAGTGGGCCTTACCTGGTAAAATTAAAACATATTTACGTCCCAGAAAACACCACATCCAATATTACGGTTGCCATCTCCAATGTACCTGTACATACAACAGGGATGTGTTATTACGAGTAGTCTGAGACTTTTAAAGTCCCTGGAATAGTTACAGGTGACCCAGGATGGACGCCTCAAAAAGGAGATGATCACCGTAAAACCAGGACAGGTGACAAAGTAGAAAACAAATCAACACATCCATGAAGAACACTGCCCTAAAGATAACATTTCTCTGCTATGAAGATCGCCCAAAATGTGACCCAATATACATGTCTTCCTCGTCAGGACAACGTTATCGACAAACGTGTTTGTCTTTTCCTACTTTTCCTTGTGCACTGCCGCCAACGAACGCAGCGTCACCACCCACCACCACCAACCACCCACCACCACCACAATTATTTTGGACGATATTCAGCGTGAAATTAAATCCCCCGGGGCGTTGCGTGCGATTGTCATCGCGATCGTGTCGGCTCTCTCTCGCTCGCTCTCGCGCGCGTGTGTATGTGTGCGTGCGCGTGTGTGTGTGCGTGTGTGTGTGCGTGCGTGCGTGCGCGTGCGTGCGTGTGTGCGTGTGTGTGTGTGCGTGCGCGTGTGCGTGTGTGTGTGCGTGTGTGCGTGCGTGCGTGCGCGTGCGTGCGCGTGCATGTGTGTGCGTGCGTGTGCGCGTGTGTGTGCGTGCGCGTGCGTGCTTGCGCGTGTGTGTGCGCGTGCGTGCGTCACCACGTACAGCACTCGATGGGGATGGAGGCGACCTGCAGCGACACGGGCTCCGCTCCTCCGGCCTGGGGCACGTGGGTGCGGAACACGAGGCGCACGCGCGTGTTCTTGCGGCCCACGTCGGTTTCGCCCGAGCGCAGCTCGATGTCGGCGTTGCGCAACTTCAGGATGCCCGCGCAATCGATCCTGCGGCGGCAGTGGAACCCGCGGAGCGAGCCGTGCTCGTTAAGCGCAGCGGGGGGTGTGTGTGGGGGGGGGACGCTGCTGCCACCGTCTCGGAAGCCCGTTACACTCTTTGCTCCCCGCGCGTTATTAATAAAGCAGGGGGAGCCGGCACTCCATCACTGTTCTTTTATTTAACCAGGTGGAGGGCCGTTGAGAGTCATCGGTTTTTTTTGGCGAGCGAAGTTGCGAGCCAGTCGTCGTTACTTTTTTTTGCTGCTGTTTGTTCGTCATTAGAGAGCAACGGTGACTGTCGCTGGCGTTATGAATTCGAGATGATTAGTCGTGTTATAAACGAGTCGCGTCTTGCGGACAATCTAACGAGAGCCTGCAAATGAGAGCACGGTGCAAAAAAATATGTCAAAGGACACCAGAATTAAAAGGGTGAAAAATTGCGACCGCGATTTTTCCTACAATTTGTTGCATGGAGGAAGGACATAAATAATCGGCCTTGAACAATCGATGCTTTGAAGATGTAATGGAATAAATAAGCATCTTCAAATTGTTCACAACATATTCATCCATTATATGGCTAAGTCATTAATGTTCTGATTACTGAAAAGCATATTCATTATGATTAATAAACACGACCAAGGAGAGAGAGAGAGTATTAGCTCAAGGCGCAGGGTCGTTTGCTACTTTGATTGTATTCACTGGCGTATGTAGCATTGCAATTCAAGTGCTATAGTGCTGTTGACTTGAGGTTCCCAATTTGAAAACACAAATCTGCGATGTTGCGGCGCCCAATCATGATAAGATATTCACTGGGTTTTCTTTTCAAAAGCATGTGCATTTGAGATAAACGTGGTATATTTTGGCTTTATGCAATTAAAACAAACCTCACGTGCAAAAGGGTCTGGGGCATTTCAAGACTAGGACACACACACACATTGACACAAACAAACACATGCTGAAACACTGACACGTACACTGACACACACACTGACACACACACTGGCACAAACACACACACTGATACACACACTGATAAAGACAAAGACAAAGATCCCCGATATAGCCTTAACAGACTGTAGGGGCAAGTGCTGTTAGCGAGCACCTATGAAGGCCGGAACGGTACACGAACGAGGGGGTGGGTGGCCAGCATCACACTGACACACACACTGACACACACACTGACACACACACTGATCCACACTAAAACACACACTGACACACACACTGACACACACACTGACACACACACTGAAACACACACACACGTACACTGATGCACACACACGTACACTGATGCACACACACGTACACTGATGCACACACTAACACGCATACTAACACAAACACACACACTGACACAAACACAAAACAAAGACCAATATCACCCGTACAGCCTTAAACAGACTGTTGGGGCAAGTGCTGTTAGCGATCACTTTTGAAGGCCGGCACGGCACACGAGGGGGTGGGTGACGCCCACGCACACACGCACGTGTGTTGGTGAATTACACGGCCTGACCAACAGAGCCCAGGAGGGCTCATTTGGGTGGCACGTGAGAACATAAAAAACAATCGCAGACATCCGAACAAATGTATGCAAACACCCAATGCCACTGAACAGACCACCCGGAATGGGTTTCATTCTCATCAGATCTCGGAATCTCCGCAGCCTCTGGCCTGGATAGTGCTTGCTGATGGATGACGACCACTCTTCATTGTCCGAGGCAGCTGCGAGACCGGCGCTACGTGACGGGCAGCCGAGGGCAATGCAAACAACACAATCTACGGTACTGCACTTCTATGCTCCCACGTCGTCTATGCTATTCGTACATTCCACCCCCCCCCACCCCCGACTGACCAGCGTGGTGAACTATGCTCAAATAACCCTCATGATAATTGTTAGTTTACCCTTTTATCTGGCAACAAAACTGACACCTTTTTTTACAAGGAGTCATGTTTGCATAGACCACAATACCTGCAGTCATAATGCAAACAAAAACACAACTCTGATAATGTATGCACTGTCCTTTTGGCTTCATCTGGTCCAACACCATGTGAGACTAGGCTCTAAGGACAGCTGTCTCGGGTGTGGACCAATCAACTTCAAGGACAGTGCATACATTATCAGAGTTATGTTTTTTGTTTGCATTATGACTGCAGGTATTGCGGTCTATGCAAACATGACTCCTTGTAAAAAAGGTGTCAGTTTTGTTGCCAGATAAAAGGGTAAAAAAACAATAATCATATTTTTTACTGGCAAATGAGGTTCCAATGGTGTAAACCCTCGTGATATGCGCGACTTTGGGCAACTCATCCAGCAGTGGATTTACACGGAGGGTGTGGGGGGAGCAGTACGTGTGCACAACTTCCACTTTCACTCTGGCCACCCGCTTTATATTTCTCAACACAAAACCCACGCCGCATGGAATACCCCCCCCCCTCACCGTGCCGTCACGTTCCCTCATGCTGATGCTGCGACCACACTCAATACAGGTCGCCTAGCTGGTCCTGGAGGTCGGCAATGAAGATCAACGTTCTCCCGGGGGGGGTGGGGGGCACACATATTGGAAGTGAGTTGTGCCCCTATGTCGTAATGTTTGACATTTTGTCTAACACCCAAAGGAGGGGTAGGGCGGGGGGGAAGTTTGTAGCTTTGTCGCTGGGCCCCGCGAACAACCGCGGACACCCATGCCCTGCATGCACGGGTGTAATAGGCCCTCTCTGCAAAGGCGGTGTTGGCCTTGCTGACATTTTATTCAAACAAACGGGAGGGAGAATAATATGGAAAATTACAATATGTGTGTGTGGTGTGGAACAACGTGTTTAATGTTAAGGGCCGCGACGGCGGGCTCGTCTGCAAGGAACAACCTCGCCGGCACTAAATCCCAGCCCCACGGGTTGACCCAACAAGCCCAAAGTTGTAACAAGCTTTGCGGACGCCCAACCAACCAAATGGCAAATATTTCCCATCAATTATGCATTGCATGCGAGGCTCTTGCATGCGATCAAATGAGCCTGGATGCGCCCGATCCCATCGGCGGCTAAGCACCGGCAGAGCGCTGACGGTGCTTGGATGGGAGACCCGCCAAGCGCAGAGAGGCCGCTCTGGGCTGCCGCGTGACGGGCTGGGGGAGGCGATAACCGCCAAGTCCGTTGTTTTGCGTATTTCTATGGTTCCATGTCGGCTCCCGCCGCCTTCGACCCGCACTGACCAGCATGGCGAAGTATGATTAAAAAAAAGATATCATCCTATAGAAAACCCGCACAGATGCGGAAAGATCCTCTTCGACTGGGGTATTGCCAAAGAGGGCTGTAAATGTGCATTTTGAGCCTAACGACGAACACCCTACAGAATTCCCTGCGCTGCTTAGCATAAATGCATCAGCTTAAGCTCAAGGATGCTGGCGTGCCGTGACGGTTCGCACGCTGCATTGCGATCCCCACCGGTTCGATCTCCCGGCGCATCGATTGTAACGATGGGGAAAGTTTAAATCCCACGCCACCGCCTGTGTTCACCCAACAGTATAAATTGGTTTACAATTTTTTTTTTTATAGCATTCACCCTTTCCGGCAATGATACAGGAGGTGTTAAGATGTTCAAACACCTAATTATAGACACCTATTGCAAGGCATCAAGTCTGCATTAAGCACACATGCTTCTGGTAAAACATGCAAACAAAGTACTTTGATAATAATGTAAGGTTGAAGCCTATTCCCTTTTCATTATTTTGATACCGTAAAAAAAATGTACCATAGTATAAGCGAGTGCACGATGGTTAGTCGCGTGGATTTTTCTCTGGCGGTCCTCCGGTTCTTCACTCCACATTTAGAATCAACGCGAGTTTAGAGCTTTTGGCTGCTATAAATGTCCACGTGACGATAAGCCACTTCGTTGAGCTATCATTTGTGGCTGCCAGGTCGCTTCTGAAAAAGAGCTGCATAGCTCAGTGGGCCTGGGTAAAATAAAAATAGTTTATAGCCAATTGGCAGCCTGCGTGTAGTGGGGTAAACAGTGCCTGTGCCTTCGTGCGTGTGGGGAGCGGTGGCGTAGCGGGTAGAGCTGCGCTGCGTTTCTCTTCCCGCTCACTGCCAACACCAGCGACGATAGTCCAAACTGGTCCCGGGCCTCCCCCAAAGTCGACTCAGCCTAAACTGAGTACCCGGTGCGGTGTGTAAACATCGCCACTGCGGAGACAACGGCGGTGGGGCTTGGTGCTGGCGACCCACCCCCTCGTGTGCCGTGCCGGCCCTCATTGGTGCTCGCTAACAGCACTTGCCACATAATAAAGGTTGTTTGGTTTAGATCGCGTAAGTATAAATGTGTCGTAACCCTCCACCACCCGACACAGCCAATTAGTAAGGGATTTACTAATTCACATTTACTCAAGTCAAATATATGGATTTACACTCCAACACACCGTGGGCTGAAGTAGTAACTAATTGGCGTTTTGTTTACGTGACAAATCCCTGAGTAATTGGCAGTCTCAGGTGGTGGAGGGTTACGACACAACATTTGTACTTACGCGATCTAACCCAAAAACCTTTCTTATGAATAATATTGGTCGCGAAAGCCTACTTGTTCAACTGAGCACTTGCCCCTGACAGTCTGTTAACGCTATACGGGGGGGGGGGGGGGGGGGGGTGGTGGGGTGGGGGATGATCTTTGTGTGCGTGCGACGTGTGGTGGAGGAACAACGTACGTGGCGAGCATGCCGTTCTCGGGCAGCATGGGGATGTCCAGCACCTTGGTGTCGCCCAGCACAAGCTCACGGCTCGGCGTCAGCACCGTCTTGCCGGTGACGCGGTGCACCTGGTAGAAGGGGTGCGGCCGCACCGGACGCTCGTCCGCCGTGCCGATGAAGAGCTGCAGCATGAGCGGCGTCTTGCTGTAGCCGCAGAGCTACGCGCGGCACGGAGCGGGGGCGGCGATCGCGTCTCGCGGTTTCAGTCGGGGATCAATATCGTCGCGCGCGCTCGCCTTGCGGCGCTTAGAGTTGCAATCCAGAGAGGTCGCGGGCTCGAATCGATCTCCCGGCTGAGAGTTTTATAAATCCTACACACACCTCCCCCCCCCCCGAACCCCCAGCCTCTGTCAACCCAGCAGAATAAAGAGGTAGAACGCCACGGAGCGTCGATCGTCAGGTCGCGTGCGGCGTGGGGTTAAAGTGCGGGGGTAGTCCCAGCTCTTCCGAGATGTCTGACAAGTGTGGAAGAGGCGGCCAAAGTAGCCTTCAGAGGGGCGTTCTCGAGATTCCCCGAGTGGAGGCCTCCCCGCGCTCTGTGTTGGTCTCGTGGGGGACGGGGAGAGGTTTTCATCATACTTCACCACGCTGGTCAGTGCGGGTTGGTAAAGGGCGGGAACATGGTCATTGGATAGTACAATACAATGAATGTCGCTGTACTGTATTGCCCTCCCTTGCCGACACCGTAGCCCTGCAGGAGCCTATAACACCTGTTTCACGCACGCTGGTCACCCATCCAAGCGCTCAGCTTTGCTATGCTTTGAAATCTACGTACCACTGGATCACAGGTGCAAGGGTCCGTCTGTTGAGCTGTCAACCCCCTCTGTTAACTGGCCACCAGACGATGCTCAACAGTTGACACTCATCCGTGGGGGCCATGGCGGTCATAATGGCGTGAGTCGACACCGGCTGGAACCCTCCTTGATCCCTACTGATCTCAAATTGAGCTAATCAGCAGCTTTTGCTGATCTTATAGGTGGAAATTCAAGTAACATTGTTCGTGGAGCGAGGACCAGATGCTTGCAGCTAACTCAAGGTGTACCTACGTCTGTTCATTGTTCGTCACAAGTAATGCCACGGAACAAACGTGTACCTAGGGGAGCAGCGGCGCAGTGGATAGCGCTTGCTGCGATTCATCCGGTGGGTGACCTGAGTTCGATATTGGGCCGCGGCTTAACATGAGAGTGATTTCAGAACCGTTCTTGCCCTCTCTTCGCCACCAACCCACACTCGCCGTCCTGGTGAAGTATGGTCAAACACACTCCCATGATCAACATGATGGCGTGAAGAGGCATTCACCCAGCAGATTGAGTAAGGGCGATAAGTCAATTGATTGATTGATTTGATGAACATATTTCAATAATGGCAGTGCCCGTCCAGTGCTCGCCGAGCTGCGTTGGCTTCCAGGTTGCCGAACAAATCCATGATAAGGTCGCACTCATCCCACACACGACGTGCTTGCCACCACAATACCTTGCTGATCTAGTCAAGGAGCATAAACCTTCAAGTAAACTCCGCTCATCCTCGCGTCAGCGGCTTTTGGCTCAGCCATCGAACAAAGACGGTCACCGCATCGCGTGCCTTCAGACGCGCTTATGCGGCCGTCTGGAAAGCTCTCCCTGCCAATATTAGAAAGCCACTGGAGCTATGCACTTTGAAATCATCGAGATTGACGAACTCATTTCTTTAGAATTGCTTTTTGTGTTCAGTTTGTCGCCTTTCCCCGACTAGCATGGTTGACTAAGTACGGTGCGAAAGAAGTTCAACATCCGTACGTGCATACGAATCGGACGTTGCGACCCACCTTCTGTGCACGACACCCGAGTGCCACGCTCAATTCCCAAGGTGCAAATCGGTCGCTTTATCCGACCGCTGCGTCATCACCGTTACCGCGGCACTGTTTGTCTCCTGTGCATTAAGGAAAGGCCGGGTTGGCCTCGTGGTCTGCGTGCCCGCCTCTAATGTTCGGGGAACGCAAAGTCCCAACCCCAGACCCCCCCCCCTCACGATAATGCGTCTCGGGGGGGAGTGATCACGCGAGTGTGCTGCGTGATAATTAGTGGCGAAAGACAGAATCCCCACCGAATCGTTCGGACTGTGAGCTGCGTCCACGGCCAAGTTTGGAGAAACACCAGCAATGACTGCCATAGAAACGCCCCAGTAGTTTATTGCTGAGCTCTTAGCCCACAGCTGAAAGGCCTTGTGCTCAACGAATGTACAAGATGTTGGCACATTCATTTGATCAAGGCTATCGGATAAGTATCTATATACAATATTATTCATGTATATATAAATATCATGTACGTAATTGTGAATTCTTGAATATCCTTTTCCCTTTGTGTCAATGTGTAATGTTTGTGTTAATATGAACTTGTTTGGTTTCATATTTCATTCTACATTTTAATCTGTTGCACTCTTGAAATCCGTTTTCTCTTGTGACGCTTAACTATGCATTTACATTCTTTACCAACAAACATTTTTTGCCGTCAGGACCTTTACCATTTCATATGTTGCAGCAATTGTTATTTATTGCAATAGAAATTTCACAGCTTCGTGTTGACTTTGACCCACATCTGCTTCCAAACCTTCCCAAACACCTTTGTTCCCGACAGAGTATTGATCATTCTAGTAATAATAATAATTATTATTATGATTATTCACGCTCCTCTTGTCCATCGGCTTCCGAACGAAGGCTTCCCCCACGCCGCGTCAATCACGGGGATCGTTTGCCGGCACTTCACCGCACCGATCAGTGCCATTTGGTGGCCCCGGGCAAGGGCTCAGAGCACATCGCCCGCCGCTGATGATAGCCACAGACGGGAATGAAACTCAGGTCGCCGCCTTCATCGCGCCACGCGCACAACTTCACGCCACCGCTGCACCCCTTCTCACGGGGCTGTCGTGAACTTTGGAGAAACTTCATTGTGAACAAACAATACAGTTACAGTCCCTACAGCACGAAGTAAGTCTGTACCTCACTGCTCGGAAAACGTTGCGATATATCAACAGAGAAATGTATGACCATGTAGTGCTGGTTATGGTATAGATTACAGCCATAAGAAGTGAGTAATGCCAAGTGGCTCGTCTAGCCAGGAGGCATCACGGAAACGTTTTGCCCACGTGAGATTTACGCCCCACCCCCCCGACATCACAATCACGCTCATTATTGCCTATTGGCCAGCGTTTAGAAGCGACGGCTCCACAGGAGGACACGTGCAGCGGCCATTGTGGGCCTGGACACAGCAGGGGGGTGGTCGTCGCATCCTGCAGCCCGTGTGTTCTGTACTCCACCTCTTCTGTTCTCCACGTGTGTCCCAGCTGTTCCCCCACAAACTCACCCCCCCCCCCCCATCTGCTTTTGCTCGTAAATGAGGAAGGCAGCGGGCGCCACGCGTTGCTTTTCAAACAGCGAAACATCTTTCTCCTCTTAACCCATCCACCCACAGTTTCCAAAATACAAGGAAAACTACTTAACCGCGACAAGCTGGGCGTGCGCGTTCGCTCGCGCCCTTCCGCTGCGCGCCTGACCCGCAGCCCCCCGCCGCGTCGTTTTAGACCCAGGTGAAAGTCACCTGCCGAAACCGTTTCTTCTCTTTGTCCTCAAGCATGAACATTTTGGTGTCGCGCAAACCTTCCGAGTCCAGTCCGTCACGAACGCGCACTGAGCGCACGTAGCGAGCTCTTCGAATAGCACGCTGTTAAGTCTGCTGTGGCGCCACGCTAGGCAGGGCTTCGTTTCATTTCGCTGAATATTGTCCCAGGTACCCAGTAGACTGGCGTGTCGGCATGTGACTTGGTAGCCGCATCCGAGGCGAAGGTTATCCTGGATGCGGTCTTGCCGGGTGTGGAAACGTTTTCTGAAAGTTAGGCACTGATACTCGGGCACAGTGGTGATGCTACCGAGTGTGCAGGCGATGAAAGAACCAGAGGTTGCCCAGGCACTGGGCTACAAAAATTTGGGGAAATTGGACATGGAGGCCCCATTTCACTCATTAGACCAATTCTCATGCCCACCATTGTACGTTGTTGTTGTTGAATTGAAAATGACGTGTGTATGTTAAACATTTTTCAAAACTGTATTTAGCCAATCGTGCAAATCAGAGGTGCGGGGAAAGGACAACAAGCTAAACACAAAAGCAGTTCTGAAGAAATGAGTTTTGAATTTAGAATTAATAGTGCATAGCTCCAGTGGTTTCGTAACATGTTATTGCTAGGGCTATGAGCATGGTGCATACCATAGGGTTTAAATTCAGCCGGGTCTGTCCAAATCAATGACTCTAAAAACATCTACACGACCCAGCGCGCCACACCTCTTATAGCCCATCGCTCTGGATGTGGCTACCAGTTCATTTGCCACCAACTCTCGCCTACCAGCGACCCAGACAAAGAAATATATTGAGTACAGTCTGTTGTCTCATAACGCGGTAGTTGCGTTCCTTAAGAACACCGCATTATGGAAAAATCGCCTTAGAATACATAATGTATAATATATGGGTAAAGCACAGTCCACGATAACACGTGAGATGCTTACTCATGCTGAACAAACACTGAGGCGCGTGGGTTGTATCTAGAAGGATCCAGCAGCATCCCGCCACGCAGTTCCGTTCGCTCCATCGCGGTGTATCCAATTCGCATCCGCGTTATAAAAAAGATGTGTTCCCTAATACATCACGTTACATCCAATTCGCGTTACAAGACAACAGACTGTGTCAGAGCCCGTGCCAACTTCGCTCCGCCCCCGCCAGGGCTGCGAGTCGAGTCGCGGGTGTGCCCGTGCGCGTACCTTGACCCTGATGTGGCTGCCCTCCTGGGCCTTGACGGCCCCGCGGCTGCCCTCCGTCTCGTAGTGGGCCCTGTGGTGAGAACGCGGCTGGGACTCCAGACGGAGGTCGTAGGAGCCCGACTGGCTCGGTAGGGGCCAGTCGAGCGGCGGGTACACGTCGCTCCTGCTGGGGCACAGGGGGCACGCGCTGTCAGCGGTGGCGGCAGCAGCAGCAGCGTCGGCGCTTGCTTAGACTCGGGGAAATGGGTCTCTGATTATGATGATGGTGATGATGGTCATAATATTTGGTGTGTAATGATGAAGTTATATTTCATATCTGTATGCGGATGACACAATACCCACTTGTGCATGGATGATGATGATGTACACGTTTGCAAGACTATGATGGTGATGATAATAATAATAATAGATGATGATGATGAAGGAAATAGATGGATGCTGCTGCTGATGATGATGATCCGTTATATTCACGATCTACATGTAGATGTTGCAATGTATAGAGGCATGTGAAAGATGATGATGATTTTGTGTCCGAATGAGTTAGAGTTCAATATCAGTAAATGTACAATAATTATTGTATACACATTCCATAATGCATTGTAATAAACGCTGTCTTTATCTGTCATATAGCTCATTCAGCTGGGTTCCAGTGCTGACGATCCACCTTGCAGCATTTCTGCACTCAATTCTGGCAGCATAGTCTGTAATTGGTGGGGATTTCATGTGCACAATTCCCTTTAAATTTGAATGAAAAACACGGAACTGTATCCAGCCCATGATCAATTTCGTACGTACACAATTCAGCCGAGGATATTGTTTGCTGAAGATCACAGTCCAGAAAATTGTGTGGGTTTTGAATGCCAATTTATCTGTGGATTGAATTAATGAACGTGCTCAGGAAATGGAATTAAGGGCTGAAAAGGGGACTTCATACTAGATTAAGCAGGAATGTGCACTAAATCCTAATGGTTGATTCACCATTTTTTTAATGTTCACAGAAACAAAGAGTACAGTAGTAAAACAATACGATTAGCAGCCCTTTGTCAATACTTTGCTGGATGAAGGCCTCCCCATACCGTGTTGGTCATTGGGGTTGGTTTGACCATACTTCACTGTGCTGGTCAGTGCGGGTTGGTGAAGGGGGGTACCTAATTGGGCTGAACGATTAATCGATTTCAAATCGAAATCGCAATTTGAAACAATACGATTAGCAAATCGCAAAAGCTGCGATTTGTCGCGACTTGAAAAGTCCTCTTACTTTCTTATTGGAATTGTTTTTTTTATTATAACTTTATTTATTTAACTTAACAATTGTTCTATGTCTGATTGTTATATTTCAATGAAAACATTTCAATAAATACATGTTGAAATCAATTCATGTATTTTAAGTTCTCATCCTTGAATTAGAATATAGAGCAGTTCCTATTTTGATGGTATCATGTGGTAATGCTCCATCACATGTTTGAAATCTATTACACAGTGAATATTTAACTGAAGCTTGACAAATCAAATCGCAATATCTTTCAGAAAAATCGCAATTAGATATTTTCCCCCAAATCGTTCAGCTCTAGTGCCTAAAGACTGGCCTAGATGCGACTCGCCGCCGATGTTAGCCGT